>NC_141548.1:31390000-31726250 GCF_021556685.1 Rattus norvegicus
TATTGAAGTCTTAAACTGGTACCTCCAAATTGAGCCCTAACCTAATCTGATTTGGAAATAAGGCTTTTTAAATGTGATTTTTTTCTTTTTTTTTTTAAGATTTATTTATTTATCATATACAAGTACAGTGTAGCTGTCTTCAGATACACCAGAAGAGGTCATTGGATCTCTTTACAGATGGTTGTGAGCCACCATGTGGTTGCTGGGAATTGAACTCATGACCTCTGGAAGAGCAGTCGGTGCTCTTAACCGCTGAGCCATCTCTCCAGCCCCCGTGATTTTTTTTTCATTTCTAATGTATGTATGTAGTATTGAACCAGTGTTTTTGTACACCGTGTGAAGATGTGTCTCTATCCTTCCTTGCCTGTTTAAGACACCTTCTGATTGGCTAAAATAAAAAGACACGACAGGGAGCTAGGGAGAGCAATGACTGCACTTCCAGAGGTCCTGAGTTCAATTCCCAGCAACCACATGGTGGCTCATGACCATCTGTAATGGAACCCAATGCCTTCTTCTGGTGTGTCTGAAGACAGCTACAGTGTACTTATATACATAAAATAAATCTTTAAAAGAGAGAGAGAGAGAGAGAGAGAGAGAGAGAGAGAGAGAGAGAGAGAGAGAGAGAGAGAGAGGAACTCTGAGAAGGAGACAAGCTTAGGAGAGAGGCATAGAGAGTAGTTCCTCCCAGACTCAGAGGAAGTTGAACATATGAAACTGAGGGGAGGTAACAAGCCACGTGGCACACATAGAATAGAGTACATGAGCTAGTATAAGTTAAGAGCAAGTTGGGAAGCAAGCCTAGCTTAAGGTCTAACATTCATTAATAAACATGAGCCTCCGTGTCATTACTCGGGACCTGGGGTGGGCATAGAAAAAGCCTGGATGGCTGCAGTGTGCTGAGGTACAGGAGCCCATGAGTTCAGTGTCCACCCTGGATCTGGGCTTGCCGGGGATTGCATACTACCTGAGTGGGTGCTGGGAACTGAACTCAGGTCCTCTGCAAAAGTAGTACTAAACCACTAACCATATTTCTACCCCTAAAACTAAGGTCTTTAAAGAGTTGGCTAGATTAAAATAAGGTTTTGCTTTCTTTGGGAGAGTGGGAGTGGGGTGGGGTTGTATATTTGGTTGTTTTAGGAAGAGCCCTACCCCAATCTGACTTGCGTTCTTCTAAGCAGAAATGTGCTGGATGCAGTGACGTGTACCTGTAAGCCTAGCACTCAGGACGCTGAGACAAGAGGACCATAAATTACAGTCAACCTAGGCTACAACATTTTAAAAAATGGTTTCATGTTTGACCATTGCCATAGATTGAACCCTGAGTGCTCCCCAAAGGATCAATGTTGGCTGGCACTATTTGGAGCTTTAAGAGGTGGGATCCAGCAACAGAAGTCAAGTCATTCATAGTGAGACTTTGAGAAGGATTCGGGACTGGGGCCATTTCCTGTCCCTTTGCTTCCCATTCACCATCAGGTGAACAAGACTCTTCTGTCATGAGCGCTTGACACAAAGTAATGTGTCACCATAGGGCAAAGCAACAGAGCCAAACGACTGTAACCCAAAAACCCAGAAATGGTGAGCCAGACAAGGCTTTTCTCCAAGTTGAGTTTCTTATCTCGGTGACAGAAAGTTAGCACAGTCATGCTGTGGTTTCCTGTGTTTTCTTTTCAAGATCCACCTTGAGGTCAGTTGGATCGACATGCGATCTTAATCGAAGGCCAAGAAGTGGTGTTTGATGTGATCCATAGGTTTATTATCTTCATCAACCTGAAATCTTTAAGCCACAAGTTTTCACATTCTCCCCTGCATCTTGCTTCTGAATGTATACTAGACCACTAGATATTATCTCACAGGCATTTTTCGCCTTTATTCCCCCCTGTTCCTTAGTTTAAATGATTTCTATTGTCATCTTCATGTTCGTTATTATTCTTTTACAGTCTAATACGCTGTTAATTCACACAGAGAATTAGTCATTTGTTTTCAAATATTCTGTTTGTGTTCTTCCTTTTTTCTAAGACAGGGTTTCACCATATGGCCCAGACTTACTCTACAGCCAAGGATGACCTTGAACTTTTGATCTACCTACCTCTACCGCCAAATCATGGGAAGACAGGCATATGCCACCATGCCCTGTATATTTAGTGCTGGGATCAAACCCAGGGTTTTGTGCATTCTAGGCCAACACTTTACCATCTGAGCTACATCCCCAGTTAATACCCTGTGTCTTCAGTCTAAGTCCTCTGATTTTTGTTTCTGGCTCTCATTATATATAATATAATCTCACACACATACACACACACACACACACACACACACACACACACACACACATATCACCCTTTAAACCCTGACCCCGACACCTGGCATTATAGCATCCTTTTGCTAATTCACCATCTCTTATTTTTGGGTTGGTTTGTTTAATTTTTCTCAGCTCCTATTGATATTTCAGATTTTTTTTCATTTTACTTTGTTTTTATAAGCAGAGTTTCTCTGTGTGACCTTGGCTGTCCTGGAACTCACTCTGTATACCAGGCTGGCCTCGAACTCACAGAGATCCTCCTGCCTCTGCTTTTAAAGTGCTGGGATTGAAGGCGTGTACCACCACTGGCAGTGGCAGATATTTCAGATTTTTTTAATCATTTATTTTTATTTTATGTGTATAAGTGTTTATCTAAATATTTGTCTGTGCACCACATGGAGTCCCTGATACTGGAGGAGACTAGAAGAGGGTTTCAGATCTCCAGGAACTGGAAATAGAGACAGTTGTGAGCCCCCTGTATGGGTGCTGGGACTCACACTCAGGTTAGCTGAGCCATCTCTCCAGCCCTCATTTTTCATGCCTATTAAATTTTATCAGGTATTAAATAATGGGACTATTATATTGTTGAAATCGTTAGATTATATTGGCTTCCTTAAAGTATATATTCAATTTTGTCCAAACAAAAAGAAAATCAAATTTTCTAGGATATTTTTGTTTGTTTTGCTTGTTTGTTGAGACAGAGCAAGACAGTAAGTTTCATTATGTAGTCCTGGTTATTCTAGAACTCACTATGTAGACTAGGCTGGTCTCAAACTCACAGAGAGACACACCTGCCTCTGCCTTTTGAGTGCTGATATCAAAGGCCTGTGCCCACAATATTTGACTTTAAAAAAATAATAATATGAGTGTTGTGCTTTCTTCTATGTATGTGTACTACCCACTTACCTAGTGTCCATAGGGACTCGAAAAAGGTCACACACACACACACACACACACACACACACACACACACACACACACACGCTCCGCAAAATAAATACGTATCAGTGGTTAAGAGTACTTGCTGCACCATAGTGAATACCAGAGTTCAGATCCCAGCACTCATGCAACAAACACCTCTAACTAGCTCAGAGAGACCCAACGCCCTCTTCTGGCCTCCAGGAATGTACACCCACACAACACACAAAAATCTATACAAAAACTTTTAAGTTTTTATTCCTCCAGAGTATCTAGCAGCATATGAAGAACTATATGTGATCAACTCCCTCCTTCCCCAGCAGTAGCTTATTTTTCATGTTACATTTATTATTTTTCTTTTTTCTTTTTTTTTTTTTTTTTTTTTTCGGAGCTGGGGACCGAACCCAGGGCCTTGCGCTCGCTAGGCAAGCGCTCTACCGCTGAGCTAAATCCCCAGCCCCACATTTATTATTTTTAAGGGCTCCGTTTGTAACACCACTGGCCTTGAACTCACCACCTCCCTGCATCAGCTTCCTCTTCAATGCTGGAGTCACAGGCATGCAACACCATGCCCAGCTTGCTTCGTCTCATGCTTTACTTTACGGAAGCTTTTAGTTTCAAGAAATACGCAACGAAATCTATACATAGATGACAACAAGCTTGAAACAGCAGATCCAAGGCATCAAGTTCAACTTTCATCTTTAGTCTCCTCACAGCCAGCTATTTCCTGGAAGCTGCCTTCGCTATAGCTTTGTCCGATTCCAGGCTACTTTCGAATTTCATTGGATCTGTCACTACAGTATTACCTTGCAGTAAGAAAAAACCCATGCCACTGTTTTTTGCCTTTCTGGTTTGCCTGTTTGTGGGGTTATTTCTAGTTTGAGGTTTTGATTCTTTGTTATCTTCTTGTGACAGGGTCTCTTTCTGCTGTCCAGGCTGGCTTTATACATAGTAGGTAACCAAGATTCGAACTCCCCGCAATCCTCCCAAATGCTGGGATTATAGACTTGAGGAACCATTTCAAGAGTAAAGGCTAACACAAAAAAAATCAGGGAACAATTACAGGTTGGCAAATGGAAGGGAAAACGGGAAATATACTATGTTTACACTGCTACTTAACAGCGGTCTCCAACGTGTCTTTTAGCTTCAATATCTGCGTAATCTAGTTGATGTTTTTTTTAACAACTTCAGTTTCCACCCCTCGCTTCCTTCTCTCTCCCTACTCGATCTGTGACGACAGGTCTGACTTCCTGCCCATTTCCAAAATGGCCTCTCCCGCAACTTCAAAGTTCTGTGTGCGCATGCGCGAGAGTAAGTTCTCTTCCCGGCAAGATGGCGATGGGTTCAGTTTGCCGTCGCTGGCAGCTTCTGCGACTCCTACAGCCCCCGCGTTCGGTAAGGTTCCGTCCATGGTGCAGGGATGCTGCCTTGCCCTTGTCACTTGAGCTGAGGTCACGAGCAGATGCTGACCCGGCCACTGGGACCTGCGTGTCATGACCTCGGGTCGCGTGAGGACACCACCGGGTTACGTCCCGGGGTTGGTGGCCCGGTTTCTCTGTAGCTGTCTGGGAACTGCTTTCGACCCTGAGCCGTGACCTCTGGGCCCCATCCCCGGGCTTCCGTAACAGGATGCGGGAGACCAGGGCCCGAGCTCCACCCTGCACGCTCCAGTGCATGCCTTCGGGGCCTGAAGTCAGTGCGAGCAGAGTTGCAGTGCCCCGACTGCTGCAGCAGGCTGCCGGCGGGAGAGGCGGGTCGGCTGGGACTTAAGGCCTTCCCTTATCCTTTCACTCGGTCAGTTCCACAGCGTCGCAGGGTCCCTGAAACCGCTGGCAACCAAGCTCCTCGCAGCCCGCTCGGGTAGTGGGCGGCCACACTACGCTCTTCTCGCCGTCCTAACCCCTCGCTGCATCAGTACATCTGCTGCCCTCTTTGCAGAAGCCCAGGTAAGAGGTTCCCGCTGAAGAAAGGAGCACAGCTTCTTGGCCCGTTTCTTTTGTTATGTGTTGTTTTTGTTTTGCTGAGTACAGTGAATGTATAGCAGAGTTCTTTTCACACTCCACGCAGTTCCTCACAATATTAGCCTGTTTGGAATAGAAGGAAATTCTCAGCCGACTCAGTGGGGAAATGCTTAAAAGTACACGAGAAATTTATAGGGCAGGCAAGATGACCCTACTGTACAAAAAGCTCTTGCTGTGCAACCCTGGTAACCTGAGTGCCAGTCCTGGAACCGAAGTAAAGGTGGAGCCTGTTGTGACACAGTCCCAGTAATCCCAGCACTCGGGAGGCAGAGGTGGACAGATCTCTGAGTTGAAAACCAGCCTGGTCAACATAGCAAGTCAGAGCTGTGTAGTGTGACCTTGTCTCAAAATTTAATTAATTAATTGATTAATTAATTAATGAGGAAGGCAAGAACTGGCTGGACAAAGTTGGTCTCTGACTTCCACACATGCTGTGGCATACATGCCTACACACATCATTCGCACACAATGAAAATGAATTAAATTTTGTATTCAAGACACTGCCAGAGGGAGTAGTTGTAAGCTAATAATGTAAAATGTGATTGTGGGTTTGTGTATTTGTGATATATGTGATTCTTTGAATACTGTTTCTTAGAAGCCTGAGTAGGATTTTTCTCTTAGAGATTTATCATATAGTGTTGTGTGTGTGTGTGTGTGTGTGTGTGTGTGTGTGTGTGTGTGTGTGAGACTGTGCATGTGATCGTGGGTGCCCATGGGCACCAGAAGAGGGCATTAGAGACCCTGAGGCTGGAGTTAAAGGTGGTTGTGTGCTGCCCTACAAGGGTGCAGGGAACTGAAAATGGATCCTCTGCACCCCTGAGCCCTGCCTCAGGGGAGTACTCAGTAACAGAGCTTGGTTAGCGTGTTCAAGGCCCAACCTGAACTACAGAGCAATCAAGATTCCGCCTCCAAAACTAACTTTCCCACCCACCCACCACTATTAAGAATAAAGAAAGAAAGAAAGAAAGAAAGAAAGAAAGAAAGAAAGAAAGAAAGAAAGAAAGAAAAAAAAAAAAAACTAAGTTGAATTAAAGAGAATTTCATCTGAGGGCTAGCCCAGTGGTCCGTGTTCTTGCCAGAAGTTCGGGAAGCCCTGAGTTCCGTTCCCAGCACAACACAAAAGGATTCCAAGTGCAGGCGATTTGGAATATGGGAAGGGTGCTGGCTATGATGCTCAAATGACTGAAGTCTGGGAGGCATGATGTGGGAAGCAAGTTCCCTGCCTGAAGGGTAGCCGTGAGAGGCTCTCTTAAGTTATTCTTCTTATGCTAGAGGCAAACGCTAATGTCCTTTGAAAGCAGGACTGTGTGGACACAATTGGCCATCCTTGAAGAACAAGAAGTAAAAGCAAGAAAATGGAGCCCGGGACTGTTGAGCGTAAGGGATCCTCACCTTTTGTTCATCCCACTCATGGTACTTGGTCTGGTTCCTCACAGGTCCAGGTACCTCCTGTTGTTCCTGCTGCCTCAGCCCCTGCTGCAGTACCAGAGGTAGCTTCTGCAGGACCTGCAGATGTCGTCCAGTGTGCAACAGAACAGAGCTTCGCAGAACTGGGGCTTGGCTCTTACACCCCAGTGGGACTCATCCAGAACCTCTTGGAATATATACATGTGGACCTGGGCCTGCCTTGGTGGGGGGCCATTGCCACATGTAAGAGTACATCCTGAGCAAGAGAGGAGGAAATGGGGTAGAACCTCAGCCATGGCAGCTCTGTCAGTGGATTAAGGAAATGGGTGTAGAAGTGTAGAGGTCAGAGAAGCAGATGATTCAGAGGGAAGGTACACTTGACTTTTAGTTCCTAGAGAGTATTAGCCGTTTATCATATGTGCAGCCATCAGTGTACAACACACAGATATCCCAATGTGAGCTGAGAGCTGGGGTACGGGAACCATATTAAAAGTAATGAAACTACCCTGACTTAGCAGACTAGAAGGTTAGATCAGGTACTTATGCTCCCAAATTAGAAAGCTGTTTTCATCGCTCTTACAAAAGCTGAAACTTTTAATCCTGTTTCTTCCTTAGACAGGTAGCATTTTTTTTTTTAAATCATAAAAACTCATTTAAGGGTAAAAATGTAACTCAGTGATTCAGCACTTGCCTGTCATGCACAAAACCAGCCTGGGTTACATGGTCAGGCCATATCAAAAAACAAAATCATCTAGACTTTGAAGCATTTGTCTGCCCCCCCCAGTGCTTGGGAGGTAGAGGGAAGAGGGTCAGAGTTCAGTCACCCTTACTTAAATAGAGAGTACAAGGCTAGCCTCGTACCTTAGTCACTGTTTTGTGGCCATGAAGAGATGCCATGACCAAAGCAACTCCTATAAAGAAAAGCATCTAACTAGGGACTCATTTACAGTCTCAAGTCCATCATCATCACCATCATCCAGGGAGCATGGCAGGCAGCATGAAGGCAGGCATGGAGCTAGAGAAGCAGCCGAGAGCTACGTCCTGATCCATAGGCAGCAGAGAAACAAGTCATTGGGTCTATAGTGTGGGCCTTTTGAAACCTCCAAACAACCTCCAGTGTTTCAAAACTGACACACTTGCTCTTTCAAGGCCACACACACCTCTGAATCCCACTCAAATAGCGCCATGTCCAATAAATCTGATGACTAAGTATTCAGATATATGGTCCTTCAGAGGCCATTCTCGTTCAAACTTCCATGCCTGGGCTACGTGAAACTGCCTTTTTTTTTTTTTTTTTTTTTTTGGTTCTATTTTTCGGAGCTGGGGACCGAACCCAGGGCCTTGCGCTTCCTAGGCAAGCGCTCTACCACTGAGCTAAATCTCCAACCCCGTGAAACTGCCTTTTAAAAAGTCTCAGAACCTTCAGTTGAGCTGGGTCTGGTGTACACCATTAATCCCAGTCTGGGGGAAGGGATGCAGAGACTGGAGGATCTTTGAGTTTGAGGCCAGCCTGGTCTACATAGCAAGTTCCAAGCCAACAAAAGAAACTTTTGGGGGGATGGGGAGACAAGGCTGAAGATGGCTCTGTGGTTAAAAGCACAGCTCCTTTTGCAAAAGGTTCTATTCCCAGCACCCACACACTGGCTCACAACTGTCTTTCTTACTCCAGTTCCAGGGGATGCCTTTTTGGTCTTTATGAGCATGCAGACTGACAGGCAAAACACTTATACACATTAAATGAAATTTTTTTTAAATTCCATATATATATATATATATATATACATATATATATATATTATGAGTTGTGCATGTATACCTGTGTACCACATGTATGCAATGCTTGAATCCAGTGACCTTGAACTGCTAGTGTACTGCCACCAAGACAAATTCCCAAGCCCCTTGGTTTTTTAGATTTTTTTTTGTGTGTGCATGTGAGAACATGCGTGTGCATGCATTTCCCTGTGATTATGTACATTTGCCAGCGAAAGCCAAAAAGGTATTAGATCCCTTGGAGCCGGGGTTACAGGCAGTTATAAACCACCTCTCATGGGTACTGAGAACCACACTCGGGTCCTCTGCACAAAAGCAATCACTCTTAGCCACTGAGCAATCTTTCCAGCCCACTCCCTTGATTTTATTAAAGTAAGGTCTTACTATGTGGGCCAGGCTCTCAAACTCTTGATACTTTTGACCTCTCTGGCGCTGAGTTTGAAAGCTGGTGCCACCACTGTTGGTTTCGGTGACTTCCTGTTTAAACTGAGTACACAAACAGGTTAAGCTTGCCTGTGTGTTACTTGTGGGATCCAGCAGGCGGCCTACTTCTTTCTCCTCTTTGACCCATAGCTATCGGGGTTTTGCTGAAATCACTTCACTGTAACTGCTGGTGGTGGCATTACTAAATCCACTTTCTCATACTTAACCTTAATGCGTTAGACATGTTAAAACTTAAAGGCTTTCCTTGGATTTTATGAAAACCTGCCCTGTTGTCTCTCCCTAATTTCTTGTTTTTTCTGACCACACCTGCCCATATTTGTTACCTGATACTCCACCATTCTTGGATGAAGGTATTCTGAGTTATGTCCTTGGTTTCTTAGCCCAGACCCACTTGGATGTCGACAGATAGCATAAGCTAATCATTCGTTGGAAAGGCCAGGAGTATAAGGAAAAGGAAGCGTTAAACCACCAGAACTTACTACCCCACAGACTTGCAAAACTGACTTTTTGCTTTGTTCTAAGCCAGGTCTGATGGCACATACCTGTATTTATAGCACTAGGGAGACCAAGGAAGGACAATCATGAGTTCAAGGCCAGCTTGTACACACCAAGACCCTACTGCAGAGAAAGGACTCATACTTCAGTCTGAGACTCAGTTCTGTAGAGAGGCTGAGCATGGCGGAGGCTCTGGGTGAATGTTTTTCCTTTCTCGAGGAATCAGTTTGTATATTTTCATCCTCAACTTAAAAGTTGATGGGGCTGGAGAGGTGGCTCAGGGGTTAGCACTGGTTACTCTTCCAGAGGACCCAGGTTCAATTCCCAGCACTCATATGTCAACTGTCTGGAACTCCAGTTCCAGGGGATCCAACACCTTCACATATCTGTTAGATAGATACATACACACATAGATACATAGACAGACAGACAGACAAATCTTTAGAAAGTTAAGTTTCTAGTGACAGAAAAGTCAAGAGGCTGTTGAAGTACTAAAGAATGTTTGCTTGG
This sequence comes from Rattus norvegicus, assembly GCF_021556685.1. Classification (NCBI taxonomy): domain Eukaryota; kingdom Metazoa; phylum Chordata; class Mammalia; order Rodentia; family Muridae; genus Rattus; species Rattus norvegicus. The sequence continues at coordinate 31,399,865 of NC_141548.1, forward strand.
TAGTGGCAATGGTTGTTTCAGGGAAACGAACAAGATCCTCATCGGCTCAGAGAACCTAAGCTGAACTTTTATTCTGAGCCTTAAAGAGCCAGGTGTACCCTGTCCTTATTTCTGGGCCCCTTGGGTGAGCCTTCTAGCTGCAGGCAACTTTTCATTTCGCTCCAAGCCTATGCTGTATTTTCCAGGTACCGTCTTTGCCCGCTGCCTTGTTTTCCCTCTCATTGTGAAGGGCCAGCGAGAAGCAGCCAAGATCCACAACCACATGCCGGAGATGCAGAAGTTTTCCGCTCGAATCAGAGAGGCCAAGTTGTCAGGAGACCAGGCTGAGTGTGAGTTGGCCCCAGGGTAGGTGTGGGAGAGAAGCAGGTTTGTGCTTGAGACGTCCCACTCGGGGGAAAGAAGGGGTGCCAAGGTCGGGCAATTCTGACAAACCTCAGGGGTTTTCCATTCCTTGGAAAGAATAGGATGTTAGGCTTCACAGATGTCACTCTTAACCCAGTGATCCATTTCCCTCCGGTCACAGTTTACAAGGCCACCATAGAGATGACCCACTATCAGAAAAAGCATGACATTAAATTCTTCAGGCCGCTCATCCTACCTCTCACTCAGGTGAGCAGAAATGTGCCCTGCGAATCAACTCTGAACCCATCGAGTTGTCTCCTGTTTCCCATGTCCCCAGATCCCCAGAAATGCAAGTGATGGTGTTGTGCATGGCTTTTAGTAACGGGGCTGTGAAAACATAGCTCCTGTTAGGAGTGCTGACTGTTTATCCTGTGTAACAGGCCCCCATCTTCATCTCCTTCTTTATTGCCTTGAGAGAGATGGCCAACCTGCCTGTGCCCAGCCTCCAGACAGGTGGGCTCTGGTGGTTTCAAGATCTCACGGTATCTGATCCCATCTACGTCTTGCCACTGGTAGTCACTGCCACAATGTGGGGTGTCCTTGAGGTAAGCTGGGACTGGCCGAGTGCTAAGCCTGCCCATAAACAGGGAGTGGGGATGGAGTAGTATGAAGAATGTGTGTCTTCCGTCCTCCATTCCCTGGAGAAGTGGACAGGGTCACGGCTTGGGATTGACTCTTCTTTCCCTCGTCCCCTTCTTGGCAGCTAGGCGCTGAGACAGGTATGCAGAGCTCTGACCTCCAGCTCATGAGGAACGTCATCAGGGTGATGCCTCTAGCAGTCTTGCCCGTGACTATCCACTTCCCCTCGGTAGGCAATGGCTCTGTAGCTACCTCGGGTCCTTCAGTTGAGTGCTTCTGACAAGCTGACCGGGAACGCAGCTCTGAGCACCTTGCTTCCCCTCACCCACCCAGGCGGTGTTCATGTACTGGCTGTCCTCCAACGTGTTCTCCCTGTGCCAAGTAGCCTGCCTCCGGTTTCCAGCTGTGCGCACAGCACTCAAGATCCCCCAGCGAGTTGTGCATGACCCTAGCAAGTTACCTCCCAGGGAAGGCTTCTTGAAGAGCTTCAAAAAAGGTAAGGGGGGTGGGAGGGTTTGGGGATTTAGCTCAGTGGTAGAGCACTGGGTTCGGTCCCCAGCTCCGGGGGGGAAAAAAAAAAGAAAGAAACAAAAAAGGTAAGGGGGGTTGGACAACATGTCGGCAAGTACCTGTCCTCCCAGCAAGCCTGAGGCTGAAGCAGGATTGCACCGCCTACCCAACCTAGGCTACATAGTGGGCTATGAACTTGAGACTTTCCTCAAGGGAGAAAGTAGCCTGAACATGAGAGAGGAACTTATTTTCTTCTCGCACAGGCTGGAAGAATGCTGAAATTGCACATCGGCTCCGAGAGCGGGAGGAGCGGATGCAGAAACACTTGGACCTAGCTGCCAGAGGTAAGGAGATGGTTCAGGCCAAATCCTGCCTTCCATTTCTCCTTCTCCTTATTTACTGAGATCTTTTTCTCTTTTCTCCCAGGACCCTTACGACAGACTTTTACCCACAACCCTCTGCTACAGCATGATCCAAGTCGCTCCCCCAACACCCCCAACAGCAGCACCAACAGCGTCAAAGCAAACACAAAGAAGCCGTGGCAGGACACACTCGGCTGATGCGTTCTGTGCTCACCGGGACGAGAGCCCTGCCTCTGCACAGACTCCTCGGAACAGAGGTGATGCTGTCCTCGCCCCAGCCCTGGGCACTGCAGCATTTGGAAGTGTTCATTTTAAACATAGTTTCCACTATAGACTCTTACTTGTGTGTGTTAAAAGGGCCCTGGAGAGCCACCTGGATAGAGTTAGTAAACCTCTGTCTTATCTGGGCTTCTGGATGTTTGTTAAATATGGAAGGGGAGTTGTTGAACACTACAGGGTGGGAAATGAGCTCCCACGCTAGCCCCTGCTCTTGGGAAAGATCTTCGTATTTTATCCTGGACTTCAAAACTCAGACCTCTACCTCACACACTGCATCTCCGTCCGCAAATGCATTCTAGAGGTGTGACAGGCAAGACTGCATGACAGTCGCTTTTGTGGTGCTGGGGATTGATCCTACTTCTCCATCCCTGACCATGTTTCTTGACCCTCATGATTACTTGTGCAATTTCTTTAAGAAGCAGATATGCTGAAATTCTTAATGATGGTTTAGAAGAATGAAGGGGGTCTAGAGAAAAGGATCAGATAAGAGTTCAAGTCCTCAGCACTCATGTGAAAAGCTGAGCATGGTCCTGTTCTTACCCTGTGACCCTAGTGCTGTGGGCTGAGGAGACAGGAGGACCACCAGGCTTGCTGGCCATCAGCCTAGCCCCAGGGTCAGTATGAGATCCTGTCTCAGGGTATAAAGGTGGACAGAGCAGGACACCTGATGCCCTGCTCTGGCCTCTGCACATGCAACGCACTTTAAGAAAAAACTGAAGTGTTTATGCACTAGCCTTTTACATTCATGACATTTTAGTCCAACAATTTCGTTGTAGAAATTGGTTTTATTGCCTTTGGCAGCTGGCTTCGGAGGGAAAAGTTGATTCATTTAGTTTCCATGTCTGTTTGAACTGCGTAAATATCCCAGGGCCACTAAGCAGAATAGAACCACTCAGACCTTAGGAACATAATCTTTTTATTGTTTTGCATCTGTGACAGTTTTGTGTCCCTCTAAAGGAGACAAATTTGGAGCATTGTTGGCCCTGGTAAAGGAAGAGAGGAGTGGGTAGGCACCCCGGGTGCTGCCAGAACCAAGCCTCAGAAATGGCCTGCTTCCGCCACAGTCTGCATTATCCACTTATAAAGTCCGAAACAACACGTAGCAAAACAAATAAATTACTCTTCATCCCTCAAAAGCAAGTTCCGAGTTGAAGCTGCCAAGCCTGGGCTCTGGGTGGGGCCTCCAGAGGTTCTGGCCAATGGGAGATGAGAAACGCCGAGTTTGCCCGCATCTCAGAATTCCACGCTCTATTTAGACTTGGGACCTTGTTTGGGCAACTCTCCATCTTCCAAGTCCATTTCTGCAGCAACTGACATACAGATGATCTGGAGGTACCGTGTGGTAGACGCTACAAAGAGAAACCCGAATTAAAGCTGGGTACAGGTTCCAGGGGCTGAGTTCAGGGCTCCACAGGGGACTGCGCCAAAAGGACTGGTTGGTTCAGTTAAGCCATGTGGTTAATGGTAGGAACTAGCTGTGGTGAGGTCTGCAGAAAAGGACAAAAGCCAGTCTATTCAGGTGGCTGACCCATTGGAGCTGCCAAGCTTACCTACGATCCTGCGAAGGCACAGAGGTCGTTTGTGCTCGGGCACTCTGATGATGAGGAAATAGAAGGGCAGGCCCGAGAGCGCGATGCCGATGCCGATGAGGGAGTTGATGGTATCGCTATAAAGCGGGACAGCCACCAGGAAGATGGTACAGAGGCAGAAGACGATGGGGAAGAACAGGCTGAGCTGAGGACACAGGAAACGGTTAGCTCGGCGTGGGTTTGTTTGCTGCTTGTTTCAAGGTTGTCTCACTTTGTAGCCCGAGCTAGCCTCACTCAGCCTGAGTGCTGGGATTGTGGGCATCAACTGATCGGCCCCTACACCCAGCTAACTGGGAAGTGCTGACAACCAAAACAATCTTCATCTCTAAGGTAAAAGCACTGAAGGGCTTAGAGACAGAACTCATTGGAATAGCACTCACGGCCTTCCCATTGTCTGCATGCAGCTGCCACCGAGCCCTAGTCTCTTTACTGGTTTTGGTGGGGGATGGGGTGGGGGGCTGCTTATTTTATGGCATTGGGATGAGACAGTTCTGAAGATCCAGCCCAAGGCCTTGTGTATGCCAGACAAGAATTCCACCACTGAGCTGTAGCCTCAGTCCTTGTTGGGGTTTGTTTGGGGCAAGTTGTTGATTTTTCTTTTTTTTTTTTTACTAAAAGAAAAAACCATACAAAAAAGCAGGGTCTCATATAGCCCAGCCTGGCCATTTACAATTGGTCATCATGCCTTCCCTGCCAAGGGTTGGGGTGACGGGCATGTGCTACCATGCACGGCTTCCTGGCCCTCTGTGTTGTTTCAGAGTGGCATTTTGGGGTGTGTTTTTTTAACACATGTTTTGCTGCAAGAGAAGCCAGAGGGTATTGGATTCCTTGGAACTGGAGTTAGACGGTTGTGAGCCACCATGTGGGTGCTGAGAATCAAAGCCAGGTTCTCTGTAAAATCAAGTACTCTTAACCACTGAGCCATTTCTCCAGCCCAACCCTTGGGATGGATATATATATCTGGGGTCATTTTTTATGTTCATTAGCATTTTGACTGCATGTGTGAAGGTGTCAGAACCCTGGAACTGGATTCATAGCCGGTGTGAGCTGCCCTATACATTCTGGGAACTGAACCCAGGTCCCATGGAAGAGCAAGCAGTGCTCTTTTTTTTTTTTTTTTTTTTTTTTTTTTTTTTTTGGTTCTTTTTTTCAGAGCTGGGGACCGAACCCAGGGCCTTGCGCTTCCTAGGTAAGCGCTCTACCACTGAGCTAAATCCCCAGTCCCGCAAGCAGTGCTCTTAACTGCTGAGCCAGTTCTCTTGGTGTTGGGTTTTGGGTTTGGGGGTGTTTTTTATTTATTTTTATGTATGTGAGAGTACACTGTCACTGTCTTCAGATACACCGGAAGAGGCCATCAATCCCATTACAGATGGTTGTGAGCCTCCATGTAGTTGCTAGGAATTCGGGACCTCTGAAGAGCAGTCAGTGCTCTTAACTGCTGAGCCTTCAGCCCCAACCCCTAGTGTTTTAATCGCAGATATGTTCTACTCTGCCCAACCTAGGGAAAGGATAACTTCCTGTTCGATCCCTGCCTGGCAGCACTAGCTATACTAAATGGAGGCTGGATTACCTTGAGAGGGCGGGGCCGGTCAGGTTCCTTCCAGCGTAGGTAAAGCTGACCCACAATAGAAAGTCCCACAAAGAACCAGTAGCTGAAGCTGTAGTAGTTAATGAGCTGGAAGATGTCCTCCACACACAAGTAGACCAGTGCCAAGATACCCTGTCGGTGCAAATCCAAAGTCAGCTCCTCTCAGGCTGTCCTCCCACTCCACCCCTCCCAGGCCACAGCTTCAGGCTGCAAGTCGGCCTGCTGCTCCCACCCTGTAGCATTTTTGGTACTATATCCCCTCTCTTTCAGCTGGGTGTTGGTGGCGCACGCCTTTAACCCCAGCACTCTGGAGGCAGAGGCAGGTAGATCTCTGTGAGTTCGAGGCTAGCCTGATTCTGACAGAGCAAGCTCCAGGACAGCCAGGGCTACACAGAGAAACCCTGTCTCAAAACACGAAGAAGACACTTGCCTCTCAACTAGATTTTTAGTGCGTTCGTCAAACCCTTGCCAAGTTAACTCTAAGACTTTAAGTGTCTTAGGCAGAAGCCTGCAGTATCTCCAGCTAACACTTCTACTTCTCCTATGGCACAGCTCCACCAAGCTTTGTCGCAGGACTCTGTGATGCTGTCTGACTTACCCAAAGCCCATTTCTACAACTCTAACTTCACACTCCACCTTAAAAATGCCCTCCTTCGGGATTGGGGATTTAGCTCAGCGGTAGAGCGCTTGCCTAGCGAGCGCAAGGCCCTGGGTTCAGTCCCCAGCTCCGAAAAAAAGAAAAAAGAAAAAAAAATGCCCTCCTTCAACAAATGTTTACTCTTAAGAATGCATCACGCACCATCATGGCTGCTACTCATTACAATGTAGCCTGTGTCTCACTCCTCTCGGACCACATGCAGTTGGCACTTCTCACAGAAGTTTGAGTCTTAGAAGCTCCATCCGAGGATAGCACAGTGCATCAGTAGTTTACAGGCCAGAACCTTCTTTATGGCTTTCAGGAACCTAGACTAGACACACACACACACACACACACACACACACACACACACACACACACACACACACACGGTCTGGCTTTCAGCCTCATCCCTGAGACCACTCACATTGAAGAGTAGAGAAGGCACTGGTGTGAACCGTTCAACATGAATCATACAGATGGCATCCGGGAGGTGGCCTTCTCTCGAGCCCACAAATAAAAGCCTGTTGAGGTAAAATAAGAGAGGCTGACAAAACCGTGGGGCACTTAGGGCAGCCTGGGTCACCTGCCACATCCTTCTCCCTCTCTGCTATCCCTTCAAAGGATCTGAATAACAGAAGGGAGTTCACTGTGGAGCTTAGAACTGGGGGAGGCTAATGGGAACAAAGAAGGGACAGGGAATACTGGCAGCTGGAATCCTGGTCCGAGAATTTCAACTGTCTCTGCCAAAGCTATGCCTGCTAGCCACCCTGTCAGCAAGAAGTGACCGTCATACCTAGAAGCAGCCACAATGGAAGCATTGAGGCCACCAAAGCAGGATAATGCAACTGCTAATGGAATTGTCCAGTTGAATATTCCAAAAATCTGATCTGCAAAGGTCTAGGAAAAAGCAGAAGTCATTAGCAGATCCTAAAAGGGATAAAAGCACTCACAGATGTATGCCCAAAGTCCTCAGGAACCCAGTCCCTTCCATGGTGGAGGTTAACAGGACCTTCTTGAAGGCCTTGTGCTCTTAGCAGGCTGTCTCATCCCTTCCCATGGCTGAACCAACTGGGATATATCCAGGAGCCCACAACACACCCTCAACCTGCTACCAAGAATCCTTTACCACAGCAACCGCGTCGCTGGCCAAGATGTCCTTTATGTCTAGCACACTGTAATAGGCCACATTGGTCAAGAGGTAGATGATGGTGACGATGGGCATGGAAATGCCAATGGAGAGGGGCAAGTTCCTGCAGCCAAACAGAAAGAAGAGGATCTGTCAGTCCCTCGCACCTCGTAGTCCTTAGGTCTGCCATGCCATCTTCTCTAGGGATGCAGACAGCCGTGGTTCCCAGGTCCTTTGCCTCTGAGGTCGCCTTGTATTGGCGTAAGCTCTAAACCCTTAAAAACTAAAAAGCTTGAGGGGAGAAATGCCCCATTACAGAAGTTACACAGAGAAGGTGGCGTTGCATGTGGTCCCCGCTACTCTGAAGGCTACGGTACGCGGATCCCGAGTTCAAGACCTGTGGGGACACTTCAGGGAAACCATCTCAAGGAAGAACAGGCTAGAGATGGCTCAGTGTTAAGAGCATGTTGCTCTTGCAGAAGACCTGGGTTCAGTTCCCAGCACTCATGGGGTAGCTCATGGTGGTCTGTAACTCCAGTTCCAGAAGACTTGAAACCCTCTTCTGGCCTCGGAGACACTGGGCAATACACAAATGCAGAAAAAAAAAACCCACCCACACAAAAATTATAAAACTATTCTTAAAATAAAAAATAAGTAAATAATGGGCTGAGGACAGAGCTTCGTGTAAAGTGTTTGTCTAGAATGCCCGAGGGTCCTCGGCCCAAGCTCCAGGATCACGGGAAGACAACAGCGAAGGGGGGATTGACCAAGAGCTACATTGTGTTCCAGCATAACAGGTAGTGGGTTCGATTCCTCTCCACGGCCAGTGGTCAGGGAAGGATTCTGTCTCGAGCCCTGCAAACTGTGTTTTCAAGGTAAGAAATAGAAGAAACTAGAGAGGCAGATTGTGGAATCTCACTTCTTCAGTAGAAGGAACAGTGCGTACGTCCAAACAAGGAAGTCATTTCAAAGGATTCCAGGTGCCTTCTTAACTGGCAGCCATGAAAAAGGCACAAAGACCCCTTAGGTCTCTCAAGCGCAAAAAGATCACTGTCTATATGCCAAAGGAAGAGAGGAACAAATATGGGGTCTGTCTGTTTTTCCAGTAGTAGCAATTAGATCTAGGATCAAGGACACATTTGCAGTGGTTCAACCTGTGTGAGTCTTGACCCCTTTGGGTTGCATATTAGATATCCTATATACCAGATACTTATATTACAATTCATAATTATAGCAGAATTACAGTTATGAAGTAACAATGAAAATAACTGTGGTTAGGGGACACCACAACACAAGGAACTGTATTAAAGGGATGTAACATCAGAAGGTTGAGAACCATCACTCTAAAGCCTTGAGCATGCTAACAAATGCTCTACCATAAGCCCTGCCCAAACTCCTCTGATAATGTTGACAGGGTCTCAGTAAGTTGCTCTGAGAGGCCTTGAATTCACTCTGTACTTGGCTTTGAACTTGTGATGCCCCTGCCTCAGCAAGCCTTTATTTACCAAGAGGCAGGGTTGCAAATTATCCGCTGTCATTCCACTTCCCGCCAGTAGGTGGAAGCACTACTACCCAGTCTCCATTCACTTCTCGTACCCCTGCTCCTCTGTCACAGTGCCAGCAGCTATAGACCAGAAAAGCTTCTCGGTTTTCAAAGTCAAAAGCTAACTGGGGTGACAACTGTCATAATTTAGGGTAACTATTTCCTGGCAAATCTTAGTTTCTAGGATCATGATATTGAGGAGCCAGAAAAGGCCATGGAGATCCTATAATTCCACCCCCTTAACGTTTTATTACAGAAGCAGGCAAGGGCTAGGGAAATGGCTCAGTCCATGAAGAGGCAAGGAGGGCCTGGGTCTAACCTCAGAGCCCACGTGTAAATGATTGATGCATTGTGAGGATGGTGTGCACTTGTAATCCCAGAATTAGAGAGGCAGAAACAGAAGGACCCTAGGGTTCCACCGCCAGCCAGCCCAGCCTAATTAGCAAGCTCCAAACCAGAGAAGGAATCGGTCTCCAAAACAAAAAAGATGGGAGCTGGAGAAACGGTTCAGCTGTTACAAACACAAGACCCAGGTTCTGTTCCTAGCATACACATTAGTGGCTCACAGCTGTCTAATGCACAGCCATGCACTTAGGCACACACACACACACACACACACACACACACACACACACGCACGCACGCACCAGGCAATCTGGGCACCGTCAGGAAGGTTACAGATTCAAAGCCAAAATGGACTGCATACATAGTGAGATACTATCACAGAAAGGGGGGTGGGGGATGAAGCGTTTTAATAAAGAAAAACAAGGTATGGCCAAGTTTGATGGTGCATGCCTTTAAATCCCAGCACTTGGGAGGCAAAGAGAACTGGATCTCTGAGATTTTGAGGCCAGTATGGTCTACATAGTAAGTTCCAGACCAGCCAGGGCTACACGACCAGAGCTCGTCTCTAAACAAAATGAAGGAAGAAAATGGAACAGCAAGTTCACGGCTACAAAGCTCTTCGTCTGCTACAAGGCAGTTCAGAGCAACACAGGTGAGGCGGTCCGGTGAATGGCTGGAACGGTTCCACACTATGGTCATGAATCAGGACAAAGAGAAAAGGGCCCGGAAGGGAAATGGAAGAAGCGTTCCATAGAAGTTAGTTCTGTGACCCAAAATTATCTGTGTGGGGATCAGGGTGAGTGAAGGCCTGAAGACAGAAAAGGCTTTATGAGGTTATCTCAGATTAGTTCACAAAGCCGGAGGTAAAAGCAATCCTCTTGCTTCACCTCCTAAGTGGCTGGCAAGGACCTCGGGTGTCTGAAGGCATATTTAAGCACAAAGTGTAACCTGCTTTATTTCAGGTAGAAATGAGTGCACGTGCAAACTTCTCTAGAAGGATTTATAACGCGCATGCAAGAAAGTGCACATCTTAACATAGTTACTGCAACCATGGACGAGTTATAGCTCTAGGTCTTAAATCTGCTAAAACTCTGGCTGGTGAAATGAATCCCAGAGTTGATGAGGCGTGACACCTGGCATGGCGAAGCTCAGGAAATGGTGGCTAGCCCTGGTGTGGATGGGCAGCGGTGGGGAAACGCCTACCTCTCGGGATTTCTGATCTCTTCAGTGACATAGTTAAGGGTGTCCCAGCCAGAGTAGGAGAACAAAGCTGAGTATAGTGCCAGGGCAATGTCACCCATTGCAAACGATGAGCCCTCAAAGGAGTCCTCAAAGTTAGTTGTGGCTCCTGGAAGGTGAGGACAACAGAAAAAAAGAGTTAGTGGCCCACTCCTACTTCAGCTGATCCTGTAAAGGAGAAAAGGCTGTGAGGGTGCCATGGGTGGGGACTGGGGACAGAAGAAAGACATCTACAGAGGGCCAAGGTGTAGGGAACCATGCATGTGGTTGTGACAGGATAAGAAACTAGCACAGAGGAGTGGAGATGGCTCCGCCGTTAAAGGCTGGGTTCACAACCAAAAATATACGAAACTAGCACACAGCCCAACAGGGCTAGAAACTGAGGTGACATTCCGCTCTACACTCCAGGCTGCCAGAGCCCTACCTACTGTCTAACACTAGTCAGGGATAACTCGGGAAGGGAAGAGAAGAGATGAGGGTCAACAGAGGAGATGTTGGGAAGGCTTCAGACCTGGAAACCAGATAGGATGTCAAGGAGTGCATTTCTGACTGCTCACTTCCCAGGGCAGAAGCAGCAGAGCAATAAATAGCACTGGGCCCAGCAAACTGAAAGCCAATCCCAGGGCACAGCCATCAGCCCCCCTGCCAAGGTCAGTCTCCACGTGGGGGCGTTGTTGCTTTGCTTTAAAATAGCGTCTCACTGTATAGCCCTGGCTGGTCTGGAGCTCGATATGTAGACCAAGATGGCCTCAAACTCAAAGATGTACCCAACTCCACTTCCAAGTGCTGGTATTACAGCATAAGCCACCACACGCAGCTTCTGCGTCCCCGGCTGGCCTCGAGGTCTCTGTGTAGCTGAGATGATCTTTAACTCCTGAGCCTCTTAGTGCCACCTCACAAGCACTGGGATTATAGGTATGCACCACTCTGCCTGGCCTAAGAAAGGTAATTCCATGGCCTGTTCCCTCACTTACATAAAAGGGATACTAGTGCCTACCAAATATGGTATCTGGACAATCAGGTCAGTTAGAGACTCCTGGCGAAGGCATAGATCTGAGATTTCCTGCTTGCCTAGCATGGCCCAGACCTCTGGATTTGATCCCCCGACACTCCAAAGAAAAAGGAAAAGGGGAAAGTTTAGTGAACGTTAGTTGCTATTTGTTTTCTTACCCTGGCCAAGTCTAACAATTCCCGCAATGATGACCGCAATCAGCGCCAACACTTTAGCGTAGGTGAAAATATCTTGGACCAGGGTTCCCCACTTGACATAGGCACAGTTAATGAAGGTTAAGAGACCTGAAAGAAAAACAACACTGACCGTAACCTACCCTCTGCACCTCGAGGGCCCTAGACTCCCGAGTGACCTTCCCAGCACCACTCATCCAGATGAGCCCATCAGGTGGAGTCAGCTATGTGTCTGGGCTGTGCCAGTTTGCCCCCGATTGTCCTCGGTTTCATCACTGCAAGGCACTTGATGAACAGCTGTGTTTACACGGCCACATTCCCAAGCCCTAGTACCTTAAAACTTAGAACAAGGTGGCAGAATCCCTGGTCACAGAAGTGGGAGGCACCTGGGACTTGTACAGATTAGTGGTGTATTCTGGTCTTTCACTTTTTAAAAGCATTCTTTCCTTCCTATCACACACACACACACACACACACACACACACACACACACACACACAGGTCCCAACTCTGTGCTGTCGTTAATAACCTTGACAAGTCTGCTGTAATTTATCCAGTGTCTAAGCCAGCAAGGTCAGTACGTGCGTCCAAGGATTAGAATAGAGACCGAACTTCCTGCCCCCTGCCCACCAGCCCCACTATTTGTTTTGTGCTTTGTAAACCTCTTACAGCTAAAACAGGTTTCCGTAGAAAGAGGGCAGGGCGCTTGTCCTGCCTGTAATGGAACAGTAAGATCCACAAACATTCCTCAAGTCCTTCCAGCTAGAGACAATCCCTCTGCTGCATGAACTCAGGGGCAGTTCACAGACCAACCTCAGAGCAAGTGTTCGCAGCAGGGCGTGACGGTCACTTGCCAAGTGCTGTGGCTATGGACATAGACATTCCTCGAAAAAGAGTCCATATCTTTCGTCAAAGTCTGAGGAGTAGCCGAGGGTGTGTTCAAATGAATGCAGCCCTAGGTTCAAATCCTTTCACCCAAGAAATAGTGATCTCAGGAAAATCCATTAATTCAAAAGTTACAACCAATTACTTGGGAAGAAATTTGAGAAGGGAAGCCTAGCATGCTGTGAGGCTGACTGGCAGCTCGGGGATACAGAGGGAAGAAAGGCAGAGGCAACAACCCTGAGACCCACCATGCAGGCTCTTCAGCAGGCAGGCACCTGTATAACCCCCCAGCCTGCGCCCGCCCCCATGCCACAGAGAATCAATGCTCGGCTTCTTCTAGCCCAGCGACTGGAACGCCCCACAGAGTACCTGGCTGTCGAGTCTCCCTACAGTGGCTCTCAGAGCAAAGCTGGCCTTGCCGGAGTTGGGGATTTAGCTCAGTGGTAGAGCGCTTGCCTAGCAAGCGCAAGGCCCTGGGTTCGGTCCCCAGCTCCGAAAAAAAAAAAAAAAAAAAATTCCATGCTAAAGCTGGCCTTGCCAGTGAGGCAAGTCCAATGTAGGTCTTGATGGACTTGGGGCGTCAACACAATTTTTTAAAAAGCAAAAAGCAAAACAAAACAAAAGAAGCCACTCCAAGCTCAAGGGCAGTGGCTCAGGCTCTCACTCAGAAGACTGGGGCGGGATGGCCAAGTGTTAGATTCAAAGGAGTCTCCAGTTCCCCAAACCTCAAAACACGATCCAGATATTCAGAAATGGGCTCAACCTAGACTAGAGGAGGATTTCTGGAGGTTAAATAAAAGCCAGCAGAGGTTAGATAAAAACCAGCACTCCTGAGGACCCTGCAAAGCCAGCTCCCCTCTACCAAAAGGAGTCTTTTCCCTCATCGCTAGCAGAGGATACCGGTGGTACCTGTTAGCATATGTGCATGCTGGCCTCTAGGCTCCCTCAGTATCATAGGCACCTGTCAAAGTCCATGCTAGCATCTAGCTCTTCTTGTCCTTACCCTACCCTAAATTCCCTCCGATTCACAGGCTTCTCTCCCCCAGGTATCACTCTCCTTCTAACCCTGCTATTCTCACTCTGCTCCCCTCCACCCCTCCCCCAACCCCATCCTGCTCTGCTCTTGCTTTTGTTCTCTCTGTTCTCTATCCCCGCTACCCTCCCCTCTCTTCAGATAGTTCTGCCTGAGTCCAGTCTGCTGGCCAAGTTTAGTCTACTGCTTTCTCTCTCCGCCTGGGCTATAGAGACCTCATCTCAGGAGAGAAAGCAACCTTACTAAGACTGAGTCCTGACAACACCCTCAGGGTCCACAGACCTCCTACAATCATTAGGTCCTGGCCTCTTCGTCACTGTGGCCCAGAGGCCACTCCGCTAAGAAGCAGGGAGAAAGAACCATCTTCTCTTCCAGTCTTCCTTCTAACCTGTCTGTGTCTGTGTGTGTGACCGCACACACATGAGGAATGTGTGCTCACCCCTACAGGCACACGTGGAAGCCAATGCCAGGTGTCTTCCTCCATCACTTCCCCCCCTTATCTTTTATTTTAGTTATTCCCATGTAAGCATGCACGGCACGGCACACATATGGAGGTCAGAAGACAACTTGTAGGTGTCCATTCTCTCCTTCAGCCATGGGGCTCAGGGGTCAAACTCCGGCGTGGTGGCAGGAACCTTTACTGGCTAAGCCATCTTGTCAGCTTGTCTGCCCTACCTTTTTGAGATAATCTCCCTGCACTTGGAACACATCGATTTCCCCCAAGTACTCAGCAAGGAAGCTTTTTTTTTTTCTTTTTTCTTTTTTTCGGAGCTGGGGACCGAACCCAGGGCCTTGCGCTTGCTAGGCAAGCGCTCTACCACTGAGCTAAATCCCCAACCCCTTCTGAGGAGATTTCTGGCTCTACTCAAGTATATGTATTTGCGCCCAATAGACATAACAGTAAACAACCAAACTTTATCAGAAGACTGAGCAAACATGCACCCATCGCTCCAGGCCACCCCAGTGCTAAGCTAATCATTAACGTCACTAGTGTACTATCTCCTCAGTAATTCCACAAAATAAAGAGCCTTTATCTTGCCCTCCACAAGCCTGCCAGACAGTGCTCTTCCCCAGCCAGTCGTCCATCCCTTACTATCCACTGGACCTCCATCCTGAGCTATTCAAATGCCAAGAAACCTGTCTTCCCCTCATCCTGCAATGGTGACTCTTCACCTTTAGGCTCTGCCTGGACTTCTAAACGCAGCGCCAACAGGTTTTATTAGAAACACCAAGCACAGATGTACTGTTGCCACACTATGCTCAGGAGAGTGGGATCCCCTAGAATAAGAGCCCCTGGCAGGAATGAAGACATTCTAAGGTGGAACTTATGCCCCTCCCCACTTTTGGCTAGCAGACCACTGAACAGTGCTCCCTAAGAACTTGGAATTTCCCTAGGAGTCTCATGCCGGGAGAAGGAAAAGGCTGAAGTCTGGTGCCCGCTGGGGGAGAACGGTGTGAGTCAGAGAGACATCACACAGCTTGGCGTCTTCTCAGACCACTTTGCAAAAGGCACTAGAACTAAGGCAACAGGAGCAGGGTAGGTGAGACCACGCTTACCGGGGCTGCTTAGCTGTGCATATCTCTGACCTTCTATTTAAACCTAAACCTCATAGTAAGATCTCCTGAACCTCTTTACTTGTTTGCTTCCCTTCCCAGCGCAGCCATACTGAGTTCATCTCCCTCTGCCTCTACTCCTCCTCTGTCTCTTTGAGTGACCTACTATGGAGCAGGGTGGTCGAGCCTAGCAGGGTAACCACAGGTCACAACATGGGACTGGAACAGACACAGAGGAATACTTCTGCTTCTCGGAGTTTGTGGCTCTATGTCACAGGGCTCTTGTCTCGGTTCTGTTCCCAGTCATGAGCACAGACAAGAGAAAGCTGACTCATGCCTTTCCCTAGAGCAACCCTGGCCTTGAGAATGCAGAGCAGCGGTTCTCAACCTTCCTAATGCTGCGGCCCTTGAATGAGGGCCTCATGTTATGGTGACCCTTCCCAGCTGTAAAATTATTTTGTTGCTACTTCACGACTTTAATTCTGCTAGTTATGAATCGTACTGTAAATATATGTTATACAGGACATCTGATATGTGACCCCTGCGAAAAGATCATTACACACACACACACACACACACACACACACACACACACACGGATGGTGAGGTCACAACTCCCAGGTTGAGAATGCTGATGTAGAGGTTGTTGATATTCTGATCCCTACTGCTGGGGTCACTTCTGTTCCTTCCTATGTTCCCCGCTACTCTACTTATTTTCAGCCACAGACCCACCATCATGTCCTGGTCTACTCTCTGTACTGAACATGGCGGAGGGAGGGTCGATTTGAATGCAAAGTCCCGTACCAAGACATGGGAACACAGAGACCTGGCTGAAGAGAGCCGGCTCTCACCTTGCACAGCTCCCAGCTTCTTCCAGAGAGCCCGGCCCTGGGAACAGGAAATGAGTGAGGCAAGCCTCAATGCTGACTAGGCTCTTTGTCCCCACCCCTAACAGATACAGCTGACCATAGTCCCCAGAACTCAGCCAAATGTACAGCTTCTGAAGCGAAGCCTAACCCCGTGCTGCAGAGTGAGAGAAAGGAGTGTAGGATAGAATAGGGATGGATGTAAATAGCCTGCAGACAAAGACACCTGCCCTTCTACCCCTGGGTAATTCAGTCTCCACCCAACACTGAGCCAAGTCCATGGGAGGATTGCCTAAAATGACCTTTAACCTTGACCCAGCTGCTACTCTATCCCTGCTTTTTTAACTCCAGAGGGAAAAAAAAAAGCAGCTTCTGGGAAAATGACACTCCTGTAACCGGAAGAGGTACTCCAGGACAGGTCAAACCCAGCAGACACGAGTCCCTGAGGAGGATGCTGACTCAAGGGCCCAGAATCTGCTCTAGAACAAAACGGAAATGCCCAGCTCAGGTTGTTCTAAAAAGAAAAGATTGGAGGTTGGGGAACTGATCAGTTGCTGCTCTTACAGAGGACCCATGTCTGCCTCCCATCACCCACACAGTGTCCCACACCTAACTAGCCATAACTCCAATTCTAGGGGACCATACACAATTTTCTGATCCCTGCAAGATCACCTGTGCACATGATACATACATGCATATGTATATATATATATATAATTTTTAATCCGAAAATAACAATACCTTTAGCCTGCTCTGGTCAGTGCCCAGGTTTACTTCAAACAGTCTAAAGTCTCACCAACAAACTGTAAGTCCTTATCCTGTAGAGATTAATCCTGAAGCCTTCACAAGTTAAATGTTAATGATGCCTTAGATAAGCGTCAATAATCTCATGAGACGAGAGCAGTGACTACGTACACTGTGCTTGAATAACATACGCTCCTCTCATCGTTTACTCTACTTCTGCCTTAATACGTGGCTGCGTTTTTCCATGATATGCTTTTCTTCACTCATAGAGGTGCAATATCTAGCAGAATGAAATGAATCCCAGCAAGGGATGCTCAAGGAACGCCTTTCCTTTCCCGCTTTTGACATGCTTTGTGATCTTTATTAGGGAAGCAAACTGTTTCTTTTTCTAATCTGATAATGTGTGTCACGTGCCACAAGTCCAGAACTTCTCTCTGGCCCTGCATCTGCTCTAGCCTGCTTGTTTGCATGTACACCGACCGCACCGGTGCAGGGGCCTGAGAAGGCCGGAGGCCTGAGTTACAGGTGGATGTGCATCACTCCTTGTAGGGATTGTGAATCCAACCCAGTAGAGAGCTGAGAGCCGCAGGGGGCCCTTACTGCAGAGCCATCTCTCCAGCCCAGATTTCCCTGCACTGTTGGGAGACGGTTTACATGACAGTAGCAGACCTTGTTGTGTGTGGAGATGTGGGTGGGCCTTTAATCCCATCACTGGGGAGGCAGAGACTGGTGAACCCCTGGTTTTGAGGCCAGGCTGGTCTACACAGTATTGAGTTCCAGGCAAGCCAAGGGACATAGTAAGACTCTGTCTCAAATTTGAGAGAGAGAGACAGACACAGACACAGACACAGACACAGACACAGACACAGACACAGACACAGACACAGACACAGACACAGACACAGACACAGACACAGAGACACACAGAGACAGAGACAAAGAGACAGACGGAGAGAGAGAGAGACAGAGAGAGAGAGAATAGAGTCCTGTAGGGCAGTGGTGGTAAAGGGAGAGGTAGATCTCCAAATTCAAGGCCATCCTGGTCTACAGAGCACAGAGGCAGGTCCAGGACATCCAGGGCTACACAGAAGAGAAGAAAAAAAAAAAAATTACAACAGTGTTATGTAGTACTTCTCCCTAAGGTAAGGACACAATTAAGAGGCTGGCATCTTTGTGTCCCTTCTAAGAAATGGGCCACATTTCATAAGTAACAAGGAAGACCTCCTTTTAAGCCCAGGGACCAGCCTTCCTGCAATGCAGGCAGAGAGCTGGTGGTGCTCAGTGGCACTGGTTATTACGTTAGTTAGAAAGTAAAGGAAAAGAATGAAAATCTTTAGGCAGGTCTCAGTATCTTGTACTGAAACTTTTCCTCTCACTGCAATCAAAGAATATAAATGTGACCTTGGCAGAAGGGGCAGGGTCACCGACCAGAGTGCTGGGACCCAAGCTCTGATCCTGTGCCAGGGCAGCAAGCACTATTACCCAGTGAGCCTCACGCCCCAGTTCTAGCGAATCCAGCCGAGTGCTATCTTTCACTGTCTAACCTGAAGCAAGTACCACTCTGAGAAAGATGGAGAGAAGCTGCTGACAGACATCCACAGACACCGTAAGCAAGCCCGAGAGACATCTTTAACTTTTTACTGACTCTTCTTTTTGGATTCCCCCCAGGTGTTGTTCCAGGTCATGGAAGCTTTTCACTGACTCACGTGTCACAGGTGAAGAAGATGCAAACAGAGTGACCATGGGTCACTGAGTCAAACCCCTCCCAGTGTCCTTCCTAGAATTCAGTCAGCACTTTAATCCCTGAGGCTCTGGCATCTCTGAGGAAGCAAGCACAAGGTTTGTACATCCCCTAGATTTCTCAGCAACCAGAAGGCAGGCGGGGTGACTCAGTGGATTATCTTGGTTATCAAGGTACTCACTGCCAAGCCCGACAACCAAAGTCTGTTCCCCAGGTGAACTCTGGTGAAAACAGAGAACCAATCCCACAAGTTGCCCCCTGACCTTCGTAGGTGCACCCTGGCGCATACGCATGTGCAGATATGCATATACACAATAAATAAATAAAATGTAAATTTTCAAAAGCAGCTGCATCTTTCATGTTCGCTTAGCAGTTCAGTCCGAGTCCTCTGGCGCCAGGCGCAAGGCCTGAGCAGGCCTGAGAGTCGCCTGCCACAGCGGGGCTCCCGGGGAGGTTCTGATTCAGGAAGTTAGGACAGTTTCCCAGAGCAGTCTGGTAATGTGCTGCTTTGCATTTAACTGAGGTAATTACCTCGAGAGACAATCACGTGCAGACCAACTTAGAGCAGAACATGCCTGAACCTTTCCCTTAACCTGAGCTCCTACATCTCCATGGCACACTGCCATTGCTGGACACGTTCAGGTACCACCCACAGCCACCAAGGCAGAAGCTCTGGGGCAGCCCTGCTGTCACCAAGTTGTTAAACGGAGACCTGCTCTTCCATTTCCTGCAACAGAGGACGCCCCAGCTCTCCTTAGTAATTTGTTCAGTTTCCTCAAGTCTTGCTTTCCCACAGACCTCTGCCCTCTCTAACTCTCTGAGTGGCTCAGATACCCCAAAGCAGGGCATAAGTAAGGAATGTTTTAGAGTTTGGGTTTTTTTTAATTCTTTGGATAAGAGTGGTGGCCAACGCCTTTCATCATGCCGATCTCTGTTTGAGGCTAGCCTGATCTACGTGGCAAGTTCCAGAACAGTCAGGGCTAAATAGTGAGACCCTGTCTCAAAAGGGGGCAGGGGTAGTTACAGAGATGGTTCAGCATTTAGGAGCACTGAATGCTCTTCCAGAGGAGCACGGTTTGGTTCCCAGCACCCACATGGTGGTTCACAGCCATCTGTAGCTTCAGTTCCAGGGGCCCAGCACCTTCTTCTGGCCTTTGTGGGCACCAGACATGAACACACTGTACAGACACACATGCAGGAAAAACACCCGTGCACATAAATAAATAAATAAATAAATAAATAAATACTTTTTAATTCTCTTGATAATCCCTCTGTACGGCCAAGATTCAGACCCGCTGTTCCCAGCAATTCTCCCAGCCTCCTTAGAACATTCCTTCCCTACTTCTGAAATGGAGACAAAGGTAACAGAGAAAAGGGACAATGACTGAACCCCCTAAGAGCTGCATGGGTTAAACCCTCACACAGCTGTGCCCCTTCACTTCTGGTGAGGAATCGACACTGACCCTTCCTTAGGAATAACCCAAAATTCTGATGCCACCCTAATTGCTAAGGTGACCGTGGGACACGACCTAACCTCTAACTTAAAATGGACCGTTGGAAACACCTTCCCAAGATGGGAAACGAGCTTCCAAGAAGAAATTCAAGGAGCAAAAGTCAGTTGGAGGCCCGGCTGTTCCATCTCACTAGCCACAAGCACATGAGGTCAGTCATTCCAGTCAGGAAAAACCGCACGAGGACATATGGTCAAAGATCTCAGACACACACGCAGAGATCCGAAGTCCTTCACAGTCCACCATCTGGCTTGTCAGCTCTCGGTGAACTGTCTGTCCTCCCTTCTGCCCAGCCTCCACAGCAGAGCTTTCTCAACCTCAATCAGGATCCTTGAGAGTCCACAGCATGAAATGCCCTGCCTCAAAGACGCTGAATCGTGAGTTCTAGCTCCTGTACGGTCAGCAAATCAGCACCTACTAGAGATCCTATTAGTACATACAGTTCAGTAGGGCCAAGTGTGAGGCGTGCAAAGATGCTGTGCCCGGTTCATGGCCCTCAATAAATGACTAGAAACATGTCCTGTCAGCAAAGCGGGGTGAGGGGGTGTATCAACCAAAATAACTAATTTGCAGTGAGTGAGAATAGCCAAGACAAGAACAACAATGTCTAACCATGCTCAGTGGCCAGAGCATCCTGGCTCTGAAGAAGGCTGGTTGGGCAAGCACGGACTTCCAGATGCTTACCTCAACTCTGCCAGCCTGGTCTACACAGTGAGTTCGAGGCCAGCCAGTGCCACATAATGAGAATGTGAAGAGAGAGACAGAGACAGAAAACCATCACTCCCTTCCCTACATTGGTCTAGCATCTCCTCTCCTCTGCTGTCCATCACACCAACGTTTCCTTGAGCTCCTGCTTGGAATCTGTTAATCCCAATGAAAACCCATTTCTTCTAGAAAGACTACTTTGAGTATGAATGCACCCAGTCATGTCATATCGCCCTCCCTCTCTGCTCCCTCTTTTCCTCGATATCACATTGGCTTAGAATTGTTTATGTACCTACCTTGAGCTACATGAAGAGAGACCGTTTAATGGATCTGTCTCCTCCAGGCACGGCACAGAAATAAGTTCACAGTAACACTGAGTAGATTTTTCTTTGTGAAATAGTTCTGAAATCCAATTCCAACCTCGCCGCCTTGAAATTGCCTTAGGAGAAAGCCCACATGGGAAGTCACCACTGGCCTCCCTGGAACTCATCCTTATCTAGCTGGGCCACTCAGCAAATGAGACACTGCTCCTCCACGGTTATTTCTCAAACTGCTCTCTCCCAGGCGCTGCCTCTCTGTCTCCCCTCTTAACAGGTTCTCCTTTGTCACCACTTGCAGGACTGCGATCTCTCAAACATTGGTAATCTCAGAGTCTGTTCTTTGTCCTCCTTTCTACCACCAGACCCTAGGGTCATGCCCTCTGTGTCCTGGGTTTCTATTACTATTTAATAACAATTCCCAAAATGCAGTAGCAGCCAACGGACCATGATCCCAGAAGCATGACCAGGCAACGAGGGACGGGAGAGCCGGCTCAGCAGTTATGAGTATTTGCTGCTCTCTCCAGAGGACCGGAGTACAATCCAGCACCCGCATTGGGCAGCTTACAACTGTCATTCTAGCACCCGGGGATCTGGCGCCCTCTTTCAGCCTCTGAGAGTACCAGGTAGCATACATCCACACAGACACGCATATACATAAATAAAAAATAAAGCTTTAAAAAAGATCACTATTGGGGCTGGAGAGATGGCTCAGCGGTTAAGAGCACTGACTGCTTCTCCAGAGGTCCTGAGTTCAATTCCCAGCAACCACATGGTGGCTCACAACCATCTGTAATGAGAGCTGATGCCCTCTTCTGGTGTGTCTGAAGACAGTGACAGTGTATTCGCATACATACAATAAAATGAATAAATAAATCTTTTTTTAAAAAAATCACTACTGGATGTCATCAGCCACACCCAACTCTACATATTGAAAATTAATCTCAGCAGTTCTCCCAAACATACTCTCCCTCAACATCGCCATCCACCATACAGCTTACTACGCGGGTATCACATTTCCATCAAGCCCAGACAACATTAGATCCGACCAGCCCCCTTACCCCCAAACCATGATTTTATGATTCTAGGCCAAGTTACAGAATCAACTAGCTTACTTAACTCACCTTTCTGCTGTGGCCTGTATGCTTTTTAAAAAAAAACTTTTAAAAAATCATAAATTCAAAAATACAGAGCTGGCTCTGCGGTTAAGCACATGCACTGCTCTTGTAGTTCCCAACACCAGATTATCAAGAGGGGTGCAACCACCTGTAACTCTGGTTCCAGGGAGACCCAACACTCTAGCTTCCACAGACACCTGCGCTTTGTGTGTGTACGTTCGTGCACACGTACACCAACTTTAAAGTAAAATAAAATCTTCGTTGAAAGTGAAAGCCTTACGTGATAAAATAGAGTATGGGGACCAGGGGACACCCAGAGAGCTGGTTCTTGCAGCTCCAGCAGAGGACCTGGGTTTAGTTCCCAGCACCCACAAGGTGGCTTACAAAACCATCTGCAACTCCAGTTCCAAGGGAATTCAGCACCGTCTCCTGGCCTCTCTGGATACAAAGCATGCACCCAGTACACATACACGCATGCAGGCACTTACACACACACACAATAAAAACATTTTTAAAAAGCAGACCAAAGGGCCTAGGCAGAGTGGTGCAGGCCTTTAATCCCAACACTTGGGAGGCAGAGGCAGGCATAGCTCTGTGAGTTCAAGACCAACCTGGTCTGCACAGATAGTTCCAGGACAGCTGGGGCTACACAGAAAAACCCTGTGTCAAAAGTTTTTTTTGTTTTTGTTTTTGTTTTGTTTTTGTTTTGTTTTGTTTTTTGTTTTTTGTTTTTTTTTTGGTTTTTTTTTTTGGTTCTTTTTTTTCGGAGCTGGGGACCGAACCCAGGGCCTTGTGCTTCCTAGGTAAGCGCTCTACCACTGAGCTAAATCCCCAACCCCTAAGCTTTTTTTTTTTTAAAGATTTATTTATTCATTTATTATATATAAGTACACTGTAGCTGTCTTCAGATATACCAGAAGAGGGCATCAGATCTCTTTACAGATGGTTGTGAGCCACCATGTGGTTGCTGGGAATTGAACTCAGGACCTCTGGAAGAGCAGTCGGTGCTCTTAACCGCTGAGCCATCTCTCCAGCCCCAGCCCCTAAGCTTTTTTAAAAGTAAAAATAAAAATAGACTAAAGGGAAGGATGACCACTCGGCCGACTCCACAGAAGGGACCTGAAAGAACCTTCTAGACTGAAGAGAAAGACAACTCCATCCATGAGGCCACAAGAAATGAAGGATATAAAATAACACCCAGCACGGGAGGAAGAGAAAAACAAATGTCAGGAATCCATACACGACCTCCAATAATAACTCTGAATATCGGCGGTCTCCGTTCCCCAGTCAAAAGATACAGACTAGAAGACTGGACGGAAAAGCAGGAGACATCTATTTGCAGCCTCCAGGGAATTCCCCTCACCACAAAAGACAAACACAACCTTAGGTTGAAAGGCTGGAAAAAGAATTCCAAGTGCGCTGACCTAGTAAACGAGCGGCTGTTGTTGTTCTAATAAGAAGTAGAATTCAAACCCAAACTAGTGAGAAAGGGGAAGCCGACACTCCATGCTGATTACAGGGTCAGTCCACCCAAGGGACAAGTCTGAAATGGTACAGGGAGAACCTGCATGTCTGTCTGTGTGGCATGCACAGAAGGACTGTGAGGTCAGAAGAGGGGGCCAGGTGAGGGATACAGGTGAAGGAAGTGTAGGATGAGGGAACCCCAGAAGTTAAGTATGGAGGAGAGGCAGGACTGGGGGGTAGAGGAGAGGAGGGTTTGGGGGTATAGCGATCCAAACTAAGAATGTATAAAAATCCCTTATAGAAAGTCACTATTAGGGGTTGGGGATTTAGCTCAGCGGTAGAGCGCTTGCCTAGCAAGCACAAGTCCCTGGGTTCGGTCCCCAGCTGTAAAAAAAAAAAGAAAAGAAAAAAAAAGAAAGCCACTATTTTGTAATCTAATTAAAAATATAATTTTGAGGGGCTGAGAGATGGCTCAGTGGGAAAGACTGCTTACTACTCTTTCAGAAGACCTGAGCTGTGTTTCCGGCAGCCACAGAGGCAGCTCACGGTCACCTGGAACTCCAGTTCCAGAGGACTTGACACTCTCTTCTGATCTCATAGGCATTCCACGCCTGCTACAGACATATGCAGGCCAAACACCCATACAGCAGAAAAATAAATCCAAAAGGAGGTTTTAATACAAAACTTGTATGGGAATTTGAACACGGTAACCCTTCATGGGTGAACAATGCTTTCCCCAGAAGACATGCATCATTGAATAGAAATCTCAGCTCCAGGCATGGGACAAACCCTCACACTCAGTCACTGGATACTGAGCACTGGATAAGGAGGCCCCAAACAACAAAGGCTATTGGTACTACTCCTGGTTGCCCAACCACACTAGATAAGACCCTGTGACTGGAGACACCACACAACAGAGGAATACCCTGGACATAGAATTACGGGCTCTACCATGTAGGCACTAGAAATGGAAACCCAGCTCCTCTACAAAAGCTCTTAAGCACTGAGCCATCTCCCCAGCCCTGAAAGAGCTTCTTAACGGCATGTCTGCCTCTAGGTGCCCACGTTCCAATCCAGCTATGTCAGTTCCCTATTCAGGATAACTCTGAACCCCCGGAAAGGTGCAATTCACAATCCCCTACAAAAACGCATGGTATACTCCATGTTTTCCTCACCTGTGTGCCTTCCTATTGTCTTTCCCTCTGTCCCCTTCTTCGAAAGACGTAATGATTCCTAGAAGGAGGGCACTGATGCAGGTACAGAGTGCAGAGCAAACGCTAAGCAAAGTTCTTATTCCCATGGTGTTTGCCTTGTAGAGAAAAGGGCAGACAATAAACAAGTCATTGATGCTGGGTGGTAATGAGTACTACAGAGCAAAAGGAACTGGGGAGCTGGGGTGGGGCTCAGGAGGAGAGAGAGACAGAGAGGGGAAGGTAGAGAAGGAGGAGGAAGGAGGAGGAGGAGGAGGGGAGGAAGAAGAGGAGGAAGAAGAGGAAGAGGAAGAGGAGGAGGAGGAGGAAATATAGAGAGAAGAGAGGGACTCAGCCAGATGGCCCAGTGGGTAAAAGAACCTGCCACCAAGCCCAATGACCTGAGTATGGTCCCCAGAATTCACATGATGGAAGGAGAGAGCTTCCTCTGCCCTTCACACGTGTGCTATGGCCTGTACACACTCACAACATCAACAGCAGCCATACTTACGTTTCTTAAGAGCGGACTGGAGAGCTGGTTCAGTAGTTGAGCACACTCGCTGCTCTTACAGCCTGGCAGTCGGTTCTCCCCACCCACAGGCAGCATTAGCATTCTCACACACACACACACACACACACACACACACACACACACACTGCATACTACACACATACTCACTCAAAAATACTTTGTACAGTGTTTTAAAGAAAAAAAGTCAAAAACAAAACCGGATGAGAGGCTGAGGAGAGTTACTCTCGTTCTGGCTCCTTGGTTGGTTCTGGTGTTGAAGATCAAACCTGGGGCCCAGCACATGCTAGACCCATGCTCTACCTTTGCGCTACACCCCAGTCTCACGAGAAAGACCATTTTGACCCAACTCCCTGTAAGGTGGGATTTGTTCAGAGAAGTGCATGGAATGGGTCTGTGAACATCTGGGGAAAGAGCCTTCTCTGTAGAAGAGACGAACCAACCTGAAGCAGAAACATACCATTCAGCCAACAAGAACAAGGCAGCAAAGAGGAATAGAGGAGAAGGCAGGAAGCCGGGCAATGCAGAACACAGGAGTGGTAGAGATCTGAGTGCTTCAGCCCAACTCTGACCCTTCAGTCTTTCAGCATAGATGCAAACACCATCCGCTCGCTGAGTGTCTCTACCACTCCTCTACCACACTGCCAGGTACATTTCAGTTTCCTGTTTTATAAAACCTGCTATAATCAATAAAGGTTTTTGTTGTTGTTGTTTTTTGTTTGTTAGTTTGCCTGGTCGGTTGATTGGTTGGTTGGGGTTTTTGTTTTTTGTTTTGGGGGTGTTTATTTGTTTGCTGTTGTTGCTGTTGTTGTTGCTGTTGTTGCTGTTGTTGTGGTGGTGGTGGTGGTGACGACAGGGTTTCTATGTGTTAGCCCTTGCTACCCTGCAACTCACTCTGTAGACCAGGCTAGCCTCTGTCTCCCAAGTGCTGGGATTAAAGGCGCACCATAGCTTCAGTGAAAGTTTTCTCAGCTCAGATTTTTTAACCATTGTCCGGATTCTGTGTTCTGCAGGCAACCTCCTGGTGACTGCTCTGTGCCCCTGTGGTTTTCCACTCTACTTAGGGAAGGAGATACGCACCTGGTCACTCACCATTACAAACACATGCTCGCCACTAACACCTGGCACTGTTTAAATTAAGCATGACTCAGCTCCTCAGAAAACGACCCAACTCTGGGTCACAGTGACCCATGGGAGGCATTTGCTTGTAAGATCTAAGGTAGGCTAGAAGGTCAGGGGTGGGGGTGTATAATCAAGGGGACATGAGAAGGGAGGGAGCCTTCACTTCAGAGTCTAATTGAAATCCCACACCCAATGAAGGTTGAGAATTTTGACACAACTGAGAAAATTTGCCACAAAGATTATCTAATAAAGGAATATTCCTTCCACGTAGAAATAACTCAAATAATGTTAAAATTATAATGGACTGTGCTTATAAAGCCTTTTAGTTTAACCTCGTTCTTTTCCCCAGACGCAAACCTGTAATTTTTTGAGGATCTCACTAGTAAGATTATTAACTTTGTTTGTAATCAAAACACATTGCTTAACTCACTTGTAAACCATGAACCACCCTATGATCTCATTTACCAAAAAGGAGGGGAGAAAAGTTCTTGGCAACTCTTTGAACCACATAACATCAGAAACCATCCAAATTATGAAAATGGATATTGTTGAGAGTTCAAGAGGGAAGTTTTCTAGAGACGCCCATGACCACATTTGGGTAATTAGCCCCTTTTCCTAAGTAGCTTTCTTCCCTTAATGGTCATGCTCAACCCTATGTTAAAACCTCTTGTTTAGAAACTCCAACTTTGGGGGACTGGAGAGACGACTCAGCCATTAAGAGCACTTGGTGCTCTTGCCAAAATCTGGGTTCAGTTCCCAGCACCCACATGGTGGCTCACAACCATCTGTAACTCCACTTTCAAGTTGTCTGGTGCTCTCTTCTTGACTCTGTGGGTACCATGCAAGCAAGTGGTTCACTCAACATACATGCAGACAAAACACTCATACACATAAAATATTTTAAAAAAAGTTTGGACTGGAGAGATGGCTCAGTGGCTGAGAGGCAATTTTCAGGACCAGAGTTCAGGTCCAAGCAGCTCTAAAAGTTGGTTCCAACACCTGTACTCCAACCTCAAGGTCTCTGACACCCTCTTCTAGCCTCCATGGCTACCTGCACACACATCTTTGTAAATAAACTCATACACACACACACACACACACACACACACACACACACACAGGACGCACAAAAATAAAATAAAAAGAAACTCCCAAGTCTCATGCTGGGGAGAGGACTCAGTGACCAGTGTGTGTGCTGGACTTGCAGAACCTAAATGTTATTCTCAACACCCATTTCAGGTGGTTGACAACCACTATGATTCCAGAATCCAATGCCTCTGTCCTCTGTGGTACCCGCACACACATGCACACAGCCACATACATACACACACATGCACATAATTAAAAATAAAACAAATCTTTTAAAACATTACAGTGAGGGGCTGGGGATTTAGCTCAGTGGTAGAGCGCTTACCTAGGAAGCGCAAGGCCCTGGGTTCGGTCCCCAGCTCCGAAAAAAAGAACCAAAAAAAAAAAAAAAAAGAACATTACAGTGAATGCCAGATGTGACATGCGTGCCGTTAGTCCCAGAACTCACGAGGCCGAGGCAAGTGGATCTCTGGGTTTGTGTGAGCTGGGCTACATTTTTTTAATGCCAAGAATGGTGCCATGTCTTTAATCTCAACACTTAGGATGCAGAGGATCTCTGTGATATAGAGACCAGGCTGGTCTAGTGATATACAGTGAGACCCTAGAGACCCTATCTCTCTGTCTCTCTGTCTCTCTAAGCTGAGAATCCTGCCTTCTCCTGAGTGAAACTGTACAAAGAACTCCTCAGGTGGCTGCAGCTGACGTGTGGGTCTCTTTGTTGACACAGACCAAAGGAGCTCAGCATAGGCCCAGAAGGATCGCAGGAGCCCAGGACAGGCTCAGAAGGCCCTACTTCCTCACTCAGCCCATCTCTCTTGTTTTTTTTTGTTTTTTGTTTTTTTTTTTTTTTTGGTTCTTTTTTTTGGAGCTGGGGACCGAACCCAGGGCCTTGCACTTCCTAGGCAAGCGCTCTACCACTGAGCTAAATCCCCAACCCCCCATCTCTCTTGTTTTAAATGGTGGCCCCACACCCAACACCCTTCTCATTACAAAAGTCCCAGAAATTCTCTATCCCACCCCTCATCTGGGTCCTTAAGGTCACTCACTCCTTTCCATCACTGCTCTCCATGGGGACTCTGGTTTCTGTTCCTAAACCAGCACCTCCACCTTCCTTCTCACATTCTTTCCAAAAGCCACCCATTCTTTCCATGTGGCCATCCGAGTTCTCCTTGGAACCAATGTGTTCATTTCAGCACCTCCCACCTCCTGCAACTTCACCTGCTTTGTGAAACCAACAGTGCCCCTACCCCCAAGATCCAGCTCGTATGAGGTACCATGTAGAGCCATCGTCATCCCAGGCCATCTCCTTGCCTGGCCCACATTCCAGCCATACAGCTACCCAGAACTCTCGGAACATTCCACACATTGATGAGTCTCTGCATCTTTGCAAATAGGGTTTTCTCTGAGAAGCATCCTAGAAAGTAGCTGCGTGTCTGCTGGGCTCAGACTCATGCCTGAACTGAACATGACTCTTCTCTGTAAAGTCTTCTACCTCTCTCCTCCCACAGAAAAGTGCTGCCAGGAATGGTAAACACTTGAAATAACCAGCAACTGGGAGACTCAGGCAGGAGGACAGCCTGGGTTACATTTTCAAAGCAAAAAATAAAACTAAAGTTGTCCTCCTGTCTTCTGCCACACCTGTCACCACACTTACACGACACAGCACTGTTGCATGGCATGCCCACCTGTCTCCCTCCTGCCCTATGAGTTCTTGAAAGGGCAGGGATGTCCATTATTATCCTTTCCCAGCACATAGTGTGCCTACATTGTGCTTCCAGAAGAACGGAATGAATGAGAGCTGTGTATTAAAGCCTTTCTCTTGTTAAACATGAAAATGTAGCCTGAGTCCTCCCTTAGGCCGACTGGAATCTCAGCACCTGACTTGTGCTGTGAGCTTATGAAACAGTAACTGAAGGATCGGGTCTGTCTCTGGAGTTACTAAAGACAAAACAATGTCCAGACACTGCCTGTGTAATGTCCAATGCACATGACCACTCGGGAGAAAGTCGAGCTGCAGGAAGAAAGAGTAGAGGCCTGAGTCACAATATACTAGCTTCGAACATCTTTGTAATCAATACCTTACACTGAGTTCAATGTATGGTTTTCACAGCATCTCTCCTGTGTGTGTGTGTGTGTGTGTGTGTGTGTGTGTGTGTGTGTGTGTGTGTGTGGTGTATGTTGATACAGTGCATCCCTTGGCTGGCCTAGAACTCACTGTGTAGACCAGGCTGGCCTTGAACTCAAAGAGAGTTCACCGGCCTCTGTCACCAGAGCATGGGAATTGCCACCATACCACCGTGCTTGTTTTGTTGTTTTTGTTTTGTTTTGTTTTGTTTTGTTTTGTTTTGTTTTGAGACAGGGTATTGCTACAAAGGCTAGGCTGGCCTTGAACTCATGATAAATTCACTTTCACCTTCCAAATACTGGAATTAGAGACAAGAACCACATGCCCAGCTCTTTCACCAATTCTCGGGGGCTGGGGATTTAGCTCAGTGGTAGAGCGCTTACCTAGGAAGCGCAAGGCCCTGGGTTCGGTCCCCAGCTCCGAAAAAAAGAACCAAAAAAAAAAAGAAAACATATCTGAGAGAATTGGTTTTTTTTTTTTGTTTTGTTTTTTTTTGTTTTTTTTTTTTTGGAGCTGGGGACCGAACCCAGGGCCTTGCGCTTCCTAGGTAAGCGCTCTACCACTGAGCTAAATCCCCAGCCCTCAGATATGTTTTCTAGAACTCATGGGCTCAAGTAAGCCTCTAGACTCTGCTTCTAGTCATCCTCGAATTATACTGAAAGTAAAGGGTAGGTTACTTTCTACCTAGAAGCACACACTGTTACGCTCAGCTCAAACACAAGTGGATCGCACCTTTCACTCTAATCTAAAAAAAGGTCGTCTTTTTTTATGATTTATTCATTTAATATATATATTATATATGTACACTGTAGCTGTCTTCAAACACACCAGAAGAGGGCATCAGATCTCTTTACAGATGGTTGTGAGCCACCATGTGGTTGCTGGGAATTGAACTCAGGACCTCTGGAAGAGCGGTCGGGGCTCTTAACCACTGACCCATTTCTCCAGCCCCCAAGGTTGTCTTAAAAGTCTTCCTTTTAGGCTTTGGTCTGGCAGTCAATTTAGAACAACTTAGAACAAGGTCAAGGTCAGGGTCAGATCCATACACCCACAGGTCTGAGCAGCCAGCCTGTCAACAGTATGCAGGAAAAAAAAAAATGACATTGTCATCCCCACCTCCCACCTCACATCCATCAAACACACTTAGGCCCTATCCCTGCATACGGGCAGGCTTTGGCTCCAGAGGTCTTGATGGCTGTACTCTTTGGTCCACATTGCCAAGGAATGGAAAACCAAAGAAGTATCCTGAGAGGGGTCCAGAAAAAGGCTCTCACCTGGCCTCAGCCTAGCACCCTGGAAGGAAAAGTTGCTCAACTGTGAGGAATGCACGAAGTTGAGACCAGGGAAATGGGAGGGGAGTGCACGGAGGCAGCAGACCTCCTCAGTTAATGGCAGCTCCCCAGCAACCACAAGCACTAGATGTGCACACAGGACTTGACTCCTTCCTCAGGCCCAGGACTCAAGCAGGAACCTTCTACTGAGAACTCCAAGGCAGCAGGTTGCTGTTTTTTCCTGCTAACCATGTGTCTCTTGCACCTGGAGTGTTTTGACTATAGTAGGTGAACAATAAACCATTTTGAGTCACACACACACACACACACACACACACACACACACACACACACACACACGCGCGCGCACGCCCTGAACCCACATGCAAACCCCATGCCTTTTGCTTACAGGGGAAGTCCGCAGATTCTTAGTAAACTGTGGCTATTTTGCATGTTTTCTGGTGCAAGTGTATGTATGTAGGTGTTCAAGAGTTTGAGTACATTTCTAGTCTCAAATTAGAGACAGCAAATTAGAGGGATTGACAGGTGTAGGCAGGCATTAATGCCAGAATTAAGGAATGACTGGCAGCTGTCACAGGTGTCGCAAACAGACATGGGGAAAGAATAAAGCCCAGAGAATGGAAATCAACAGTATGCAGCCCCCAAAGAAGCACAAGCAATGTTCTTTCCTACCCAAGGGGCCTGAGGAGACCTCCCAGTTACAGAGAACTCGAGATGTGTTTAAGGCCAGCCTTTGCTATTGAGCAAGACCCTGTCTTAAAAGGAAGGAAGGGAAAGGGGGAGTGGAAAGGAGGCTATGCAATAATAACCCTGAGTCATCAAAAGAAATGTCAAATTACAAAGGCAAGCAAATGCACCACTGGTTTTAAAGAGACGTCAGCAAAAGTGGTTAAAACGATAGAAGCCTGTCGCTTACAGTGATGCCGTCTCCTTAAAAATATCGCTTAGAGACGATCCCTCTCGGCGCAGCTACACTACTTTATGCCACATCTGAGGAGCCCAAGACTAACAGATCCTAAAGGGAGGCTCGGCAGCGTGTGACCTGCCCGGTCACACGAAAGTGCCACAAGAGAAATTACAGACCACATCGGACACCTCAGGGGAAAGGCCTCCCCTAGAGTGCCCTCTGCCCTTCCTGACTACAGCCTTCCCAGACAGACACCCCCCACACAGAGCCAGCGTAGGTCACAAACAAGTAAATCACAGAAAACCAGTCAGCTGTCGACATGGCTGTAAAGCAGGGGAATGGAAGATGTTGGGCAATAAAGACAGCAAAAGAGAACAGGAAACAAGGTGAGTGGAGTCAGGCCAGGGAGTCAGGCACTCGGTGTAAAATTCCTACACTCCCTGACGCTGCTCCTCCATAAACTGACAGTGTCTGCACTTCACGGTTGAGGGATCAGAGTCATCCCAAGGTCATCATCACCCTCTGAGAAGGGGGCTGGAAAGAAGGGACTACAGGCTAGCCGCCTCTCAAACACCTCCAACGTGGCTCTATCCATACAGAAGTTAAGAGAAGAAAAAGCGAAGGTGGATCAAAATGGTAAGCGTACAACTCGGGCCCGTAGAAACGCTCGTGCAAACTGCTTCCAAGCACCTTGCTTCACCAATTAAGCTCGCACAGGCCAAGGTGAAGAGACGAAAGCATGCATCAGGCAACAGAAACCAAAACTGAAGCGGCTGTACTTTTAATCAAACAGAATACGGTTTAATTAAAAAAAAAAAAAAAAACTCTAAAGGCTCTGGGTATGATGGCACAAACTGTTAATCCCAAGCAATTGGAAGGCAGAGGTAGGTAGATTGCTGTGAGTTTGAGGCTAGCCTGATCTACATAGAGAGTTCCAGGCTAGCCAGTACTACATAGTTAGACCCTATCACAAAAAAACAAACAAACAAAACTCTACAGAGCTGAGGCATGAGGGTCACATGAACCCAAGAATTCAAGAACAGCCTGGGTAATATAAAAACCATAAGGGTTGGGGATTTAGCTCAGTGGTAGAGCGCTTGCCTAGCAAGCGCAAGGCCCTGGGTTCGGTCCTCAGCTCCAAAATAAAATAAAATAAAATAAAATAAAATAAAATAAAATAAAATAAAAACCATAAGCAGTCAAAGACAGTCAAAGTCACAGTGATAAAGAGATCAATCCAACGAGAAGAAATAATAGAAGTGGAGAGATGCCCCAGCAGACGAGATACTTCCTGCTCTTGCCAAGGACCTGGGTTCTGTTTCAAGCACCCACCTGGTGGTTCACAACTACCTGTAACTGTGGTTCTGGGGGACCTAAGGCCCTCTTCTGGCTCCCTCAGGTACTGCACTCAGACACACACACACACACACACACACACACACACACACAGACAGATAGAAAGATGTGTGTGTGTGTGTGTGTGTGTGTGTGTGTGTGTGTGTGTGTGTGTGTGTGTGTGCATGTGAAATTAATCTTGCCAGGTGATGGTGGTTATACACCTTTAATCCAAGCACCTGAGAAGCAGAGGCAGGAGGATCTCTGAGTTCAAAGACAGCCTAGTCTACAGAGTGAATTTCTAAAAATCAAAACAAAACGGTAAATAAATCAATCTGTTTGTTTGTTTGTTTGTTTGTTTTTCTTTTGACACAAGGTCTCACTGTATAACCTTGGCTACCCAGTTTATGACCTATGAGACTGGTCTTGAACTCACAGAGATCTGTCTGCCTCTGCCTGTAAGTATTGAGACGAAAGGCATGGGCTACCACACCTGGCCTAATAAATAAATCTTTGAAAAGGAAGAGAAAGAAGAGAAAGAGGAGGAGGAAGAGGAGGGAGAGGAGGGGGGGAGAAAGAGGAAGAGGAGGAGGAGGAGTAGTGCCCAGGTTCCACCCAATATTCAGTTAGCCAGGGAAGATAGCAAGGGTGGTGTGATCAGGGCCAAAAGCGATGACTTCTAGCAATTTAACTCCCTCTTGCTATGCAGAGACCTGATGGCTGATGACTTCTGGCAATTAACTCCTGCTGATTGCAACAGGAGAGTTAGAAAAGAAACTTAGCTGCTTGGGCTCCTTCCTCTTTGACTGGGCCTCCAGCCAGTCAGGCAAGAGGTTCAGAGTTCTTTAACTCTTCATGAGCCAGAGAGAAAAGAAAAGAAAGTCAAGCACACACAGAGACACACACACACATACTGGATGAAGCAAAAGGGGGCTACACTGCCACTTTATTCTTGTTCTTGGCTTTTCTACCTTCTCAGGATAATTGGTCACATGGTTCTCTGTGCGCTTCTACATTCCATAAATTCATACTGAGTTTAAGGCAACAGTTCATGCCACAGGTCAATAGGGCTTAAAGAGTTACCGCAGGATTGTTTACATATCTTTCCATTAAGACTAGTACCTACATTCATTTTATATTTTATGGTTCTACAAGCTCATTAAAAGTTTAAAGCAACAGTTTTTACGTCACAAGTTAGCAGGGTTTTGTCAAAAGACTAATCATCTGCCTTGTGCCCTGTTATTTTGCAGCCTTATATAAACTAGTCCATCATTTATTTTCTGCCCTTGCACCTACAATAAACTATCCTATTCCTAGTTTATGATCTTTAGTTATCAGATAGTGGCCTCTTTCCTAACCTAGGAGGAATGTTTTTCTAGATTGGAAATTTTTTCCACACCTGTTTTCTTTTTCCAGTGCAATTAGCCCTGGACACATGAAGGTTTACAGAGTTCTATTTGCAGCTTTTATTCTACAGGGGTTTGAAATTACTTATATCAATTTAGGAATTCTATAAAATCATTATCAGGAATTATGAAATCATCATTGTACCCATACAGCATTACTACATGAGAGTATATCTTCATGTTGCTCTGCAGGAAATTTGCCAAATATGGTTGGGTGGGCTGATGCCCAGGAATCTTTAGGCTATGTAACAGTGGCAGGAAAGGCACATCAACAGCAAGAAACAATCGTGGGATGAGGTATCTAAGGACCCCACATCTCAGAGTGCACCCATTGCGGCCATGCATAAACAGTGGGCCATCTCTAGAAAACTCACTTGATTGCCATGGCCTTTCCTAAATGGCTTCTGACAGAGGAGAAGGAGGAGGAGGAGGAGGAGGAGGGGGGGGAGGGGGTAGGAGGAGGAGGAGGAGGAAGAAGAAGAGGAGGAGGGGGGGAGGGGGGGAGGAGGAGGAGGAAGAGGAAGAGGAGGAGGAGGAAACAATTGTAAATTTCCATCACCTCTGACTTTTACAATCTTTCCACTCCTTCTTCCACAAAAATCCGTGAGCCCTAAGGAAGCAGGTATAATACAAACATCCCCTCTAGCAGAACCAAGAACCCCTCAGTCTCTTCTTCTCTGCACTCTGACCAGTTGTGGGTCTCTGTGTTCATTTCCATCTCCTGCAAGAAGCAGCTTATGTAGTGAGGGTTGAAAGACACAGGTAGTGGTTCGATGAGAATCCCCTCATACATTTGAACGCTTGGTCTCCAAGTTTGTTTGAATATTAAGGAAGGATTAGGAGGTGTGGCCTCATTGGAGGAGGTGTGTTACCAGGAGCAGGCACTGAGGTTTCAAAAGACTCATGCCATTTCAAGTTAGTTCTCTCTTCCTCTTGCTTTCGGATCAAGATGTGAGCTCTCCGCTGTTCCTTCCACAAAGCCTTTGTCTTGCCATCATGGACTCTAACCCTGAAAGCCTAAGTCCAATTAAATGCTTTCTTTTATAAGTTGCCTTGGTCATGGTGTTCTGTCAACACAATAGAAAAGTAATTGATACAATGTGTGAATCTACAGGACTCCCAGTAAGTCATTAGAAGCCAGTTTAATGCTATGTCCATTTAGCAGAGTAATAGTAGTAGGGACTCCCCAGGGCCTATCTAGCCACAGAGCACAGCCCTGATAACAGTGCCAGGAAAGGGCTGCCTCTCATGGGATAAGTCTTGCTTGTTTGTTTTAATGTGTATGAGTGTTTTGCCTACATGTATGCCTGTGTACCATGCATGTGCCTGCTGCCCTTCTAGATCAGGAGAGAAATCCCCTGGAAATGGAGTTCCAAATAGTTGTTTGTTGATCTCCCATGTGAGTGCTAGAAATCAAACTATGGTTCACCAAAGGTCAGGAGGACTCTGAACTGAAGAGCCATCTCTCTAGCCCTGTAAAATGAGCTCAAATCTAATCAGAGTAATTGGATAATCTACACCATTCATGCCACTACTGTACTTGTGGGCATATCTTGCCAGGTAGATTAGTACTGCAACTCTCAGGGGTCACAGCTGGGGAGACTGGCCATTATTTTTCTCCTCCAGTGATATGTACAGCACCTTCCAGCACTATGAAAGCTAGTCGATAGAGAGGAAGCTTCCAGGTCAGTACCAGCTTGACACCCACGTCTGTGGTGTCTTCGGCATGGTGTCTTATCATTCTGAAGGCAGCCAATAGCATCGGCAACAGCCTGTAATGTTTACGAGTCTATTGTACCCCACTGACTAACAACTCCAAAAGATGTAACCCGTTCCTGGCACCAGGGTTTTGATTTATTAGCCTGTCTAGAAAGGGCTTGACTAAACAAGAGAAAAAAATCCCACATAAATCAAAGGGACAAAAAGGAAATATTACAAGAGAAATATGGAGGATCATTATGGAGGAATATATGGCAAAAACTGGAAAACCGAGAAGAAATGGATAGCTTTCTGAACACATGTGATCTACCACTAACAAATAAGAATGCTGGATCTCAGATTAAAAGTCTCTCAAGAAAAAACTCCTCTCCAGCAAAACACACTCGGTAAGTAATGGCGCTTGTCACCAAGCCTGCTGGCCTGAGTGTGAATCCTGTGACCCACATGGTGGAAAGGCAGAGCACGCACACACAAGTTGTCCTCTAACCGACACACACACACACACACACATATACACATACATACACACACATACATATACACACACATACATATACACATACATACACACACATATATATACACACATATACACACATACATACACACACATACATACACACACATACATATACACACACATACATATACACACAAACATACACACATACACACACATACACGCACACACATACACACACACAGAGGCACACAGACAGAATAAATAAGTGGGAAATGCTCTTTAAAAAGATATCAAATCAGTGCCTGTGATACATCAATCATATTAGTAGAGTGGAGGATAGAAAGTAA
Organism: Rattus norvegicus; assembly: GCF_021556685.1. Classification (NCBI taxonomy): domain Eukaryota; kingdom Metazoa; phylum Chordata; class Mammalia; order Rodentia; family Muridae; genus Rattus; species Rattus norvegicus. The sequence goes on from NC_141548.1 coordinate 31,436,714, forward strand.
TTAGCAATTTGATCAATGCAGACATGGACATTATCTTATAATAAAAACCCTCAGAGTCAGTGATGAGGAAATGATACATCTCTATGGTAGAGCACAGGGTGGGGAAACAGCTCAGTAAGATTTGGTCTCTAGCACTACAGTTTAAAAAAACAGCAAAAAAACAGAGTGAGGGGCTGGAGAGAAGGCTCAGTAATTTGAGAGCACTTGCTGCTCTCAAAGAGGACCTAGGCTTGGTTCCAGCTCCAGGGGATCTGACTCTACCTCATGGACTCACTGAACACTGTACACGCGTGGTGTACTTATAGACATGCAAGCAAAACACCCATATACATAAAAATAAAGAAATAATAAATCTAAAAACACCTAGGGTGTGGTGGTAAGTGTTTGTAGTCTCCACACTAGGGACCCAGAGACAGAATGATCTCTGCACTCACTGGCTGGCAGGTCTAACGTAATTAGTAGCCCCAGTTCCCAGTAAGAGATTCTGTCTCAAAAAACACAGGGCTAAAGAAATGGTTCTTTTGAGAGGCCCCAGATTCCATTCCCAGTACCCACATGGCTCACAACCATCTGTAACTCCAGTCCCACTCCAGTCCCAGGGATTCCCTCGTCTGCCCTCCTTTGGCACCAGGCACACACACACTTGATACACATACACATGTGCAGGTAAGACAGCCATCCGCATAAAATAACATAAAATAAAAATAAATAAGGGGGTTGGGGATTTGGCTCAGTGATAGAGCGCTTGCCTAGGAAGCGCAAGGTCCTGGGTTCGGTCCCCAGCCCCAGAAAAAAAAATAATAAATAAATAAATAAGGCTTAGAAACAAAGGTGAATAGCTCCTGAGGGGTGAAATCCAAGAGAGACAGACGGACAGAGACAGTGAGACAGAGAGAACGAGAAAGAGACACAGACACGCACATGCATGCACACACACACACACACAGACACACACACACACACACACACACACACACACACGGTGCACTGTTTAGGCAGCCAGGGATGCATAGTGAGAGAAAATGGGCTAGAATTGAGCTAGAAGCTTCCTCCCTGCCAGGCAGCTTTCCTGGTGCCAGAGGGGCTACCCTGTCAGCTGCTAGGAAAGAGAGAAAAGGCCGTCAATGTTCTAACCTATCTGCAAACCCCACATGCTGCAATTCCAACCTACCAGACAAGGTGTCTGTCCCCTTTGGCACAATAGAGATGTGACTGTTATGTGGTTAACCAACTGCTTTGTGAGTGGGTTTGAGGCCGGCTCTGTAGGAGTGAATTCATGCCTGTTACTGTAAACCTTGTCTAAAGCCCATGGTTCAGGGGATCACAGATCCCTGGGGGAAACCTATTTGTGTCGCTAAATGGACCTGGTATCAAACTGCGTCCTAAATATTAATATTTATAACCATAGGTTAGTGTGGCTCTCAACCTTGGTCAGAGAAGCTTCTGTTGGTCTGGGCAGAGACTTCCAGCTGGTCAGTGTCCTATGGACAAGTGACTGTTGAGTGTTTAAATAGGACATCTATATTACCTGCTTCTAGGCTCAAGGAACGTCTCAGAAGAGAGGATGAAAACAGTGTAAGCTATGGAGGATGGGGAAGACAGTGGAGGATGGGGAAGACTGTGGAGGATGAGGAAGAGGACTGTGGAGGATGGGGAGGAGGACTGTGGAGGATGGAGAGGAGAACTGTGGAGGATGGGGAGGAGGACTGTGGAGGATGAGGAGGAAGACTGTGGAGGATGGGGAGGAGGACTGTGGAGGATGGGGAGGAAGGCTGTGGAGGATAAGGAGGAAGACTGTGGAGGATGGGAAGGACTGTAGAAGATGAGGAGGGGGACTGTGGAAGATGGGGAGGGGAACTGTGGAAGATGGGGGAGGACTGCGGAGGATGGGGAGGAGAACTGTGGAAGGTGGGGAGGAGGATTGTGAAACACTGTCTCTGGACTCCAAATGTCATTGCATTCATGAACCCTTGCAGTTGTGGTTACCTGCATCAGGAAGAGGGGAGAGGCTCATGGCCCTGAGGGGCTGGCAGAGGAATTCTTTTCTTCAGTGGTCTAACCACTGTTGCACTGCCCACGCACCAGTAAATAACTCCCCACCAATGACTACGTAAACAAGCACTATTAAACTCAGCAAGGGGCAAAAAAAGATTGGAAAGTGGGAGGGGGACTTGTTGAGAAACAGAGGTGGTTCATAAGAGCAGGGGGAGGGGATGAGAGAGAGCAAAAGAAGTGAAAATGACCCAAAATCATTGAATAAAATTATCAAAAAATTAACATTTTTAAAGACAACGTTTCTCAGGCAGATGGTAAGACCCAACACCTGATTTGTCTTCTGACTCCATTCACAAACTGGCACAGGCACACACACACCACAATTGAAGGTTACACACACACACACACACACACACACACCACACCACACCACACACACACACACCACACCACACCACACACACACACACACACACACACACACACGGGGGGGGGGGATACACAAATACACATATTACAGGGTTTGCATACTAGGTCATAAAGCAAACTGAGACCAGGCATAATCAGACCTCATCTCCAAAAGAAAAGAGAGACCTTGAACCCCTGATCTTCCTGTACCCCCACCATCACCAAGCTCTGGGGTCCAGACGCGTACCCCATGCCTGCTTGACTCTTAGGGAGTACAGTATGAGACCTACTGGCCATAAAAAGAAGGCACGTGAAGAAATGAGGCACTGAGACACGGGGGAGGAAGTCAAGCTGCCTTTGTTTACACATGACACCGAGCTACACATAGAGAAACTCAAGACCCCAGTCAAAACCTGTTAGAACTGACAAATTCAGTAAGGTTACCAGCCTTAAAGAAAAAAAAAAAAAAGCAGCTCTTTTGACACCAATACTGAAGCTGCTGGAAGACAAATCGAGTCCCATTCTCATCCACAAAAGCTGACAAAATAAGGCCCCCAGAACGAATGTGAACAAGGAAATTAATGATTTCTCCAATGAAAATCACAAAACGACACTAAAAGTTAAGGAGGATACACACAGGCACATACACACTACACCATACCACACACCACACCACACACACACACACACACACACACACACACACCACACCACACACACACACACACACCACACCACACGCACACACACACATACACACACCACACCACACACACACACACATACACACACACACACACCACACCACACACACACACACATACACACACCATACCACACACACACACACATACACACACACACCACACCACACGCACACACACACATACACACACCACACCACGCACACACACAAACACACACACACACATACACACACACCACACCGCACACACACACATACACCACACCACACCACATACACACACACATACACACACACACCACACCACACGCACACACACACATACACACACCACACCACGCACACACACAAACACACACACACATACACACACACCACACCGCACACACACACATACACCACACCACACCACATACACACACATACACACACCACACCACGCACACGCACACACACAAACACACCGCACACACACACATACACCACACCACACCACATACACACACACACATACACACACCACACCACGCACACCACGCACACGCACACACACAAACACACCGCACACACACACATACACCACACCACACCACATACACACACACACATACACACACCACACCACGCACACGCACACACACAAACACACCGCACACACACACACATACACACACACACCACACCGCACACACACACACATACACCACACCACACCACATACACACACACAAACACACACACACACACACACACACACACACACAGGACCAAGCATGGTGGCACATGCCTTTGATCCTTTGATCCCAGCACTTAGGAGACAGAGGCAAGTGGATTTCTGTGCATTTGAGATCAGCCTGGTCAACACAGAGTCCCAAGACAGACAGGACTATATAGGGAGACCTTGTCTCGAAAAAGAAGAGGGAGGAAGAGGGCTCCCAGAACCTGGGAGGGGCAAGGAAGGCGGGATGGGGTGTGGAGGGGAGAATAGAAAGACTGATAGACCAAGGGTGCAACTGGAAAGGACCAATTACTGCTAAGATTACACAGCACGGTCAGACTATGGTTGGCCACAGTTTACTGAGGACCTCAAACATTCCTAACACAGAGGAATGACAGTACACATATGGGATGACAGGAATGCCCGCCCGTCCCCAGCTGATGATGACTCACGCTGTGCATACGGATGGAGAGATGGCTCGGCCATTAAAGGCCAGGCTCACAACCAAAAATATAAAGTGCCACACTGTATCCTGTAAGACACACGGCGACTGCATATTAATACATGATTAAAAATCCGCTCATGAGGGCTGGAGGGATGGCTCAGATGCACTGACTGCTCTTCCAGAGGTCCTGAGTTCCCAGCAACCACATGGTGGCCCACAACCATCTGTAATGGGATCTGATGCCCTCTTCCGGTGTGTCTGAAGACAGCGACAGTGTACTCAATATACATAAAATAAATAAATAAATTTAAAAAAAATCACTCATGAACCAGACACAGTGGCACGCACTTACAATCCTAGTACTTCAGAGGCTGGGCCACAAAGATGCCAAGGCCAGAGTGGGTTCTGTGGTGAGTTCCAGGTCAGCCTGTGCTATACAGCAAGACCCTGTCTCAGAAAAAGGAGGAGGAGAAAAGGAAGGAAGGAAAAATGGAAACTCCTGGAAGTGCATAAAGGCTAATTAACTACCCCAGTGCACCCTTACCCAGAATCATTATAAATCTACGAAGCTGGAACCAGTGTACGGCGCCATAAACAGGCCCGCAGCTCAGTAATCTGATAAATGCTAGGAGGTGCAGCAATATAGGTGCGATGGCATCCCCACCTCATTAAAAAACAAAACTAAAATCCAACCTATCCTTGAAGGAGAACAATTAGGAAGATCCTGCCAGTTGCTACAGGAACCAGCAGCATTAGGGGTGTGGGGTGAGCGGCTTTCTTCCTTTTGCAGCGGGTGGAGGGATTCAAGGCAAGTTTTCTTTCTTTTTTTTTTTTAAAGACTTATTTGTTTGTTTATTTATTATAAGTACACTGTAGCTGTCTTCAGACACACCAGAAGAGGGCATCAGATCTCATTACAGATGGTTGTGAGCCACCATGTGGTTGCTGGGATTTGAACTCAGGACCTCTGGAAAAGCAGTCAGTGCTCTTAACCACTGAGCCATCTCTCCAGCCCCAAGGCAAGTTTTCTTTTTGTAGCCCTGGCTATCCTGGAACTCACTCTGTAGACCAGGATGGCTTCAAACTCAAAGAAATCCACCTGCCTCTGCCTCCTGAGTACCGGGCCTAAAGGTGTGTACCACCACCACCTGGATCTACCTTTATTTTTTAACACTATATTCAATTGTTTATTTGTTTGTTTGTTTGTTTGTTTGTGACATGGTTTCACTACATGGACCAGGCTGGCCCCAGAAACCCATCTAGCTGCCTTCTGGAGTTAAAGGCATTAACTCCATTACATCCAACCTGTTTGCTTGCCTTCGGCGACCGGATCTCTTCTATGCAAGGCTGACCTCAAACTTGCTAAGGAAGAGGTGACCTTGAGGGTTGGGGATTTAGCTCAGTGGTAGAGCGCTTGCCTAGGAAGCGCAAGGCCCTGGGTTCGGTCCCCAGCTCCGAAAAAAAGAACCAAAAAAAAAAAAAAGAGGTGACCTTGAACTCCTGGCTCTCAGGAGACCTCCATCTCCCAGATGCTGGAGTTACAGGTACTAACTCGTACATACAGTCTGTGCAGTGCTGGGGAATCAAAGCGTGTCTTCATGCATGCGAGGCAAGCACTTGAACTGGCTGCCTCACGGAACCTTAAACTAAGCTGAACTGAATTTTCACGCAAAACTTTTTAGGGGTACCACTGACCGTCGAACCCAGAGCCTCCGCTTGAGAGCTTATTAAGCTATACCCTGGCGGTGTACATTAATTTTTACAATTAAAAAAAAAACTGTCACAGGCATTCATTTCCCAACTAACTCCTCCTCCTCCTCCTCGACTGGACTCACACCCCTGCTCCTGTCCAGTCCTCCACATCACCAATCCTGCCCCATCTCTACTTACAGATGCAGGCAGCGGCCAGCAGGCGGCCAGCAGCATAGGGAGCGCCACAGCTCGGGAAGAGGGGCTGCACCATGTAGTTGGCAAAGGTGATGGCAATGACGGCCTGGCTGGTGGGTTCAATGATGAGCAGAGAAGTCCAGAGGCGGATGAAGGCGAGAAATCCCCCGAAGGCCTCCAGGATGTACGCATAGCTGGCCCCGGATTTCTTAATGGTGGTACCCAGTTCGGCATAACACAGGGCCCCAAAGACGGAGAAAATGCCCCCAACAGCCCAGATGACCAGCGAGAGGCCAAAAGAGGCACTGTACATGAGTACGCCCTTGGGGGAGACAAAGATCCCGGAGCCGATCATGTTCCCCACTATCAGGCACACGCCATTAAGCAGCGAGATCTCCTTCTTCAGTTTTACCTGCTCAGCTGCAGGGCCTGCCCCATCCCCCTGAGCAGAGCCATCTGCCTCGTCTGCCTCGTTCTGAGCGGCCACTTCATACTTGGTGCTGGCGACCATGGCGGAGAGAAGGCAAGTCTTCACCAGCTCCCTTGCATCGCCCTCTAAGGAAGAAAGAAGGCTGTGTTGTTGGTAACTGCAGAATCTCTCCCTTCCACCCCACGGGGCCCAAGACAGCACCCACCAACCCAGAGACCCTTCTCACTTCTGTCTCCCCACAACACCCCAAAGGCTTGTCAAAATGGCTCTGACTTGACTGTTCCCCCAGAAAAGCATCAGTAGGGTGCAGCATACCTCATTTATCTGACAACGAAACCCTCGGCTTATTATGACACAGGACAGGCATGAGGCAGCTTGGTGAAACTTTTTTCTGCCTCCCCACCACCCCCAGCCCCGAAACCCTCCCCCCACCCCCAAAGCCTCTCTTTCCTCTGATTTCAGTTTCAAATGTCTCTATGCTGAGATGCTTGCATGAGGAACCAGCCCTGAAAGCAACTGGTTTGCTAGATCCTCTTTTTGCTGATTTGCTGCTCTTTCCCCTAAGGAGTCTATGTGCTAGGCTGAAGCTTTTAGAGTGCTCCTGCTACAGATGCATGGCCACCTCCCTGTTCGGGAACATCCATTAACAAATGGTCAGCTGGCATCTTAGATGTTGGCAAAGCCCAAGCAGCCCCACCCATCCTGAAAAAGAAAGGCAGGCGACTCTCTTTGTACTGCTTTTTTCCTTCTCCAGATACCTGTCCTAGCCTCTAGCATCCCGGGCCTCCTGCCGCCAAATCTCTCCCATCCACACCGGCCAAAAAAAGTAGGAATGAGCTTGGGGAAGGGTGGCCCAAATACATAGCAGAACCCAGAGGTGACTGGAGGCAGTGGGAGGTGGCTGCCCCCACCACCACCACAGAACTGCTGCAGGCAGCGGAGCAAACCAAGGAAAGGAAAGGACTAAAAGCCCGGCGGCAGATGCCCCGAAATACAGAGCTAGAGACAGCTGCACAGCTGCACAAAATAGGAACGCTTAATCAGACAAATGGCGAAACACTCCAGCAAGAGGCTCTGGAGCTGAGGAAGTGACTGGACGTACAGAGAACAGCAGAGGGTTTAGCGAGGGGACAGGGTGGGGCACACTCACTCCCTGCCTCTGGATATAAGGAGGTTCCCACAGCAATGGCCAGGCGCAGTCTCTGAGACAAAGAGGCACACACACCCTCCAAGAACAGTGGTCTGACAGCTCCTCCTTCCTCCAGCAGTAAAAGGGAAACCCAGACAAATGCCTACCGGATTTAAGTCAGGTCAAGAAGGGAGGAGGAGGTGAGGGAGCTAGAAAAGGAAGGGGTGAGGAAAAGGGAGAGGAACGTTAAGCAACCATCTGGGTCCAAGGTTCACGGGCCTTTCACATCTGTGAAAGGGGCAGCTAGGAGCTCCTGGCTCAGCACTTTCTGTGATAAGAAGGTGCTCGGTCAGGATTCTCCTTTGTCGGTTCTGCCCCAGGACAGGAGGCCCGGAGGAAGGGACAGCTAACTGGGTGTGCTCTCTGAAACCCCCGGAGAATCTAATAAGTTACCAAGGACAGACAGCTGGTGGCACAGACCTCTTCCCACGGTTCCTCCACATTCCACCCAAACCTCACTTCTCTCTCAGCCGAAACAAGAAAGGCAGGAAGGTTACAGAACGGGGCACATTGTTCATAGCCTGAGATTGGAGGAAGTATGAGAGTGAGAGCGGTTCAGACGCCCTGTGTGGCGCTCTAAGTGAGAGCTCTGTGCACTTGGTCACACAGAGAGAGAGGGGTGGCTGCCTCTCGACTCAAGTCATCACCCCAAAGTCTGAGCCTCGAGCTATTTCAAAAGAAATATGGCTCAGAAATGTGATCAAGCTTCTGGATACAACTCCACCCCACCAGTATGCTCTTTCACCCCTAGGGAAACTCGCTAAAGCCTCTGGAGCTTCCGGAAACTTCCTGTGAATGTCCCAATACAAGCGTCCCTCGATTTCTTAAAAACCTGTGGAGGCTCAGACGTGATTGCCTCATCCCTGTAATCCCACCACTCAGAAGGCTGAGACAGGAGGATCCTATTTGGTTAAGGCCAGACTGGGCTACAGAGTGAAACCTCATGTCAAAAGGCAGGGAGGGGAGCTGCCCACAATGGAAGCCCACAATGGAAGGAGAAGAAAACTTCCTACTGTTCTCTGAGCTTCACTTGTCCATGCGTGCACGCACACACACTATAATAAAATAATTAGCTGGGCATGGTGGCACACACCTTTAAACCCAGCACTCAGGAGGCAGAGGCAGGCAGCAATCTGAGTTCAAGTTCAAGGCCAGCCTAGTCTGGCCTTCAGAGTGAGTTCTAGGGCAGCAAGGGCTATGCAGAGAAACTCTTGTCTCAAAAACCTAATATATATATTGAAAACTGGAGTATAGCTCAGCTCAATGATAGAGTGCTTATCTACTGTCATGCCAAAATAGTGTGGAAATGAGGTTTCACTGAGCTATGCTAGACAGGCCCAGAATAAACAGAAAAAGTCTTACAATTTGAAAATCACAGTTTGTTCTACCTTTATAATCTACTTTAACTCTGGTGCACTGAGCCTTTTTTACTGCCTACCTGTTCTGAAACCCAACTGTCTATCCCTCCTCCTGCCTCCTCTTCCCCTCTTTGGTTATTCTACAGAAACAAACCGAGACAGTTCGTCTCTGCGCTCACTCAGCTTCCCATTCGGACCCCTTAAGTCTTTCAGCTAAACCAAGATGGAATGCTGGGCTTGGGCCTCCCAAAGACCGTGCCTGAGGGTGGAGAGACGGCTCAGGGGGTTGGGGATTTAGCTCAGTGGTAGAGCGCTTGCCTAGGAAGCGCAAGGCCCTGGGTTCGGTCCCCAGCTCCAAAAAAAAGAACCAAAAAAAAAAAAAAAAAAAGAGTTGCCCTGGTCCTGGTGCAGCAGCAAAACAGTAAGGGGCTGGGGATTTAGCTCAGTGGTAGAGCGCTTACCTAGGAAGCGCAAGGCCCTGGGTTCGGTCCCCAGCTCCGAAAAAAAGAACCAAAAAAAAAAAAAAAAAAAGAGAGAGAGAGAGACGGCTCAGAGTGCTGTCTGTTCTTGAGAAACCAGGCTCAATACCCAGCACCCGCATGCCCGCTCACAACTTGATGCCCTCTTCTAGACTCCATGGCTGCTGATACACACATAGCAGGCAAACACAGGCAGGCAAAACACCCATACACGTAAAAACACATTTTAAAAAAACTTTAAAGATCGTGTTTCTCACAAGACAGCCCTACGACCATCTGAAATCCATCTTGAAGACACTGTCCTTTTCTCCCAGCATCCCCTGCAGCGTGTCTGTGATGGTAATGCTAACATTGCTTGAGTTCTTGTCCAAGCCAGACACACCACCCACATCGGTGCATTAGTTCAGTGGAATGTATGCAATCCGAAAGCAGGGAGTACACACTCTGCAGGGTGCCAAAGCAGACAGGTGGCAGGCAGCAAAGATCACAGAGCTATGCTGTCTCCTCAGCTTCCAGCAATCTGGCCCTCCATTGTCTCTGGTCACTTGACCATCCCTTTAGACAGGAAACCGCTCCAGGTGGCTCTGTAATGAATTACCTAGCACGGACTAAGATTAGATTGGAAAGCAAGCCTCTGTAGTCTTTAGAGGGCAGCATGGGCGGAAGTGCTGTCACTGCCTTGGGGCTGCACCTCCCATTCTCATTTTGGGTGAGGAGAGGTCACAATGTCTACCCAGAGTGCTTTGACTTCTGTTACAGACACAGAAACACACATCAAGACACCTGCCCTTTTAGGATCAAGATGCACTTGCTGTCAATGGCGTACAGACTTGAATGCAAATCCCTGGAAAGGAGAAAGGAGAAACGGACGTGAGGGTCCATGAGATTGAGCTCATGGTTGGTCTCCCCCCCAAAAAAACAAACAAACAAACAAACCCCCAGTGAAATCCTTAAGGAACTTAAGGATGGATGGAACCCACACCCCGGCAAACAGCACCCCCTAGTGGTCCCACCAGGAAGTACAACAAATGGAATCTTCTTCCCAGCTTCCTAAGCCCTCTGCAACCAGGCAGGGCAGGCTGCCACTCACAGAGATGTTCCCTCTTTCCTCACCCACTGCCTAGCACCAAAGACAAGAGGATGCCACTTTTGGCTCTCGCTGTCCCGCTTCCACCGTTCAGACAGCCTGGTAAAGCAGCATCCCCTAGGCTCTCCTCCTAGGAGGAACTCAGCCAGGGCAGATTTTATAGAAGCTGACACACTGCTTGTCATTTTCCTTTTCTTTTGCTGTGCTCATCTCTAAGGACATCACGGCTATTCCAGAAAAAAAAAATGCACTCATTCTACAGCCTAAGGAAGTTTCCAATCCAGGGCTTCCAAGAGCAGGCAGCAGAACCCCCCCAGGCACGAGTGCCTGACAGAGCAGCCAGCCAGTGTTAAACAATCATGCTTCATGCTTCAACAGCAACACCAAAACGCCCTTCCTCCAGGAGCCTACCAAGCTCAGTGAGCTCCTGTGAGAACACACTTTGTCCCCCCAGAGACCCCAGGGCTTGCCTTCCTCGCTCTGCAACTAGCCTGGATTGCCTCCCTTAACAACAGAAACAAAACAGATACATAGTAGTGAAGTTGGACTCCTCATCCAGCCTCCATAGCTGCTCAGCCCCTCCCTCCCCAGTTCGCCATTTGTTTTTCTATAGTCCACTATAGCTAAAACCGTCCCTTTAAAAAAAAAAAAAAAACAGTGAATTTAAAAAAAGAAACTGTTTACTGCTCTGACCAGAGCTTCCATTAACTAAAGAGCTGAAGTCCCCGGACAGAGCACTCTACCCAGACAGTGCCAGAGCTAGGGGCCAAGAAATAAGGTTCTTCCTCTCTCTTTGGCCAATTTTCAGGTATTCCATCCTCCTCCTGTGCTTCCTTACACATTCGTTTTCCTCGCTTCCCCGCCTCTTACCTGTCTGGAGGCCTCTGGGCAAGTGCAGGGAGGAGGGGGCTAGCAGCACACTGGGGTGAGGAGAGGTAGGTAAGAGAATCGGGGGTTTGACTTCAGCAGCTGTTGACACGGAGGAGCAGAAAAGGCAGAGGGTGCCTGGGACTGAAATGGAAAACAGGAAAACACATGTGTGACTCTAGCCGGCGGTGGGGAGGGGCCAGAGGACGAGCTTGGGCTGAGATTGCCTGGTCAGACAGGGAGGACCTCAGAGCCGGCTGGCACCCGGGCATCTTCTCTGTTGGGCTCCTCCTCCCCACCTCAGCCCGTTGCCTTCCTTCCTCCTTGTTGCCCTAGCTTGCTGAGTGTTTAAGTGTACCCTCCTGAGGCCCCTCTCGACCTCTCCTCCATTCTGTGTCCTAACTCTCCAACCCTGCCTTCTGTGCTCACTGCCTTTGATCTCAAGATCCCACCTTGAGGCCAGTGAAACTCTGCAGTCCTATCTCAAGAGTTTGTGCCATCTCAGCCTGGAAAACAAGCCCAGGAGGCCAATGCATAGCAATGAAGGCCACCTGTGAGTACAAACAAGTTTGTACCCAGATATCAGTGAGCTCCCTCCCAGCTCAGATCCCTAATTGGCTGAGGAGTTGTGAACAATGAGACTGAATTACTAGGTAAAAACCAACTAGGCCCGTGCCACCCTGGGCACATTCCTAAAGTTGGCAGCCTTTCAAACCACTGTTATTTAAATATCTGTTAAATGTTTACTTTGCAGAAACGGAGAAAATGTGACCCTGGACTAAAAAACGAGGAGAGAACTGGGGAGATGGTTCTGCAGATCAAAGTGCTTGCCGTCAAAACCTGACAAGCTGATATAAGCCCTGAAACCCACAGAGGAAAGGGGAAAGGCAACTCCCAAAAGTTGTCTCTGGCCACACATGGTGGGGTGGTGCAGAGTTTAATCCTCTAAACCCAGCATAGGCAGATCTCTGTGAGTTCTCAGGAGTTTGAACCCAGACTAGCTTACATAGAGAGATGTAGGGTAGACAGGATACATAGAGAAACTTTGTCTCAAAAAAAAAAAAAAAAGCAGAGCTGTCCTCTGCCTCCACATGCACTGTGGATACACGCACACACATACACTAATTTAAAAAAAAAAGAGTTTAAGGGGCTGGAGAGATGGCTCAGAGGTTAAGAACACTGGCTTCTCTTTCAGAGGACCTAGATTCAATTCCCAGCAACCACACGGCGGCTCACAAATGTCTGTAACTCCTGTTCCAGGGGATCTGACACCCTCACACAGACATACGTGCAGTCAAATCACCAATCTACATTAAATAAATAAATAAATAATGAAGGTTTTAAGTTTAAACTAGATGAGCCTCCTTATATTCAGAATCAGAGATATAATTTTCAGAAGATACTTCTTAGTAGGCATATTAAGCCACTGAAGGTGTAGCCAGTATAAATCTCTGTCCAGGGGAGTGGCATGTCACAGCACAAGAAGTATTCGCACAATCCAGGTGTGACCACTGCCTTTGGGCAGCCATCTGTTCCATAAATTACTCCAGATGTGGTCCAGATAAGGACTCGAGAATTCTCACTGGGGACTGGAGAGATGGCTGCTATTCCACAGCCACCTCACCCACCTCAGGCCGCTCCTGACTGCCTGGATCTCCAGGTCATCTGACACCCTTTTACATCCGAGTGCAGTACTCACTCACAGCACGTATATACACTAAAAATCATAGAGTAAACTTTAAAAAGAATTCTGACCGCATCCCTAGATGGGGAGCCAAGTTATATGTTACCAAAAGGCAGAAGCCAGAGCTCGCTGGCACCAAATCAGAAGTATCCCAGGGAAAACGTGAGGTTCTTTTAGATCCCAGGCCACTTCCTGGCTGACCAGCCCTTTAATCTTACTCTGGGGACAAGTCCAGGTTATCAGTGAGGGAGGTTCACAGGAAGAGAGACAGAGCTGGCCCTGCTTTCCCTCTTGCTGGGACCACACAACAACCTCACTCCCACCACAGAGCGTTTGCAATGTCAGTTTGACTGTTGGGCTGTTCTTCCTGCTGAGAACATTGTTCTCTGTGACATTTTTCATTCCTGGTACTATCTGTCATCATCTCAGCCAATAGCAGATTAGCATCATAAGAGCTCTGTTCCCCATTGGACCCTAAGAAGGCGGGGGACCTCACACAAACCACCAATATATGAAGAAAGGAAGAAAGAAAGGCAGAAAGAAAGAAAGAGAGAAAGAAAGAAAGAAAGAAAGAAAGAAAGAAAGAAAGAAAGATTGATTGATTGATTGATTCTGTCTCTGATTTCCCGGCTGGCTGGGCTCCTGGATGGGTCCTTGAATTTGCCGTCCAGGCCACCCAGTGTTGATACCCTTAGCTTCAGAACTGCCCCCTTCACTACTAGGTTACTTAGAGTAAGGAGAATTCACAAATACTTAATCTTTCCCGTTTTGATCCACTTAAGGGAAAGAATGTGGTTTTCACTTTTACTGACTGACAGGCCTAAAACAGTTTGAACTTGACTTTTGGGCCAGCAGACAGTGCACTTACCTAGCAAGCACAGGACCCGGGGTTCCACCTCTGAACAGCCGGTGCAGTGGCAGTGTGCCAAGTTTAGGGCTAGCCATGGTCATTCAAACTCAGATGTGGAGGCAGAAAGATCTGGAGTTGAAGGCCAGCCAGCCTCGATACATATTGAGTCTGAGGTTGGTCTAGACTGCAAAGAAACTGTTTCCAAAAAAGAAAGAACAGAGAAGATGAGGGAAAAAAAATGAAAGGAGGGAGGAGTGGGGGGAGGACAGGAGGGACAGGTTCCGTGGGTGAAATGGCGAAGTAGCTAAGATTGATAGCTGCCCAAGCAGTAAGACCTGAGTTCTAATCCCAGCTCCCTGGTAAAAAGCTACTAGGGGTGGAGACAGGAAGATTACTGACACTTGCTGGCTGCCAGCCTAGCACCAAATAAGGTGAGAGGCCTTGTCTCAAGGGAATATACCCTGCATCCTCTGATGCCAGGTGTGTACAGGGACAAGCACCGCCCCCGCCACACACACACACACACACACACACACACACACACACACACACACACACACAAGCTCATACACCACACTCAACATACAGGTACACCAGAAACGAAATTGACTTTTGTTTTAGCTAATGGAAAAACTAAAAGGCCCACACCTAACGTTCTTTCCTGGAGACCCTCATCTAGATGTGGCCCATCCCCCTCCACCAGCGGGCTCACCTTTGCTTCTCTCCCAAGCTTCCTCCCCCGTTACTCTCCTTTCACTGGGGCTCCGTCCCGCACCTCTCTTTTGTTGGGTCTTTCTCTTGGTCTGCAGCTCTGAAATATCTACCGCTCAAGACCCGACCCAGCCACAATCATCCGGCTTGCCCTCGAATGGGCAGGCGCCGACCAGGGCTGGGCTCTTCCCTTTTATCTAAGAAGCTCTAGAATAAGGAATTGGGGTGAATGAGAGCGAAGGAAGCAAAGGTCTGAGAACCCAGAGACCCTGCAAGCCGACCCCAAGCCCGGCCCCGCGCCTACATGATGAGTCCCCGGGGAATGAAAATGATTGCGGATACCCTTGGAGACGTGTCCTCTGCCCCAGGCACACTCAGATTCCTCTTCCCTTCCCTCCCAATCCAGCCCGAGCTGTCAGCCAGACGGCGGTCTGACCAAAAATTCCAACCCTAGACAGCCCCTGCCTCCAACCGAAGAGCTGGCTGAAGGAACCCAGGCCGGGAATCCCGGGAGACAGCGGGGGACGGGGGCGGTGCCTGCTTGCAGCCGGGGGGAGGGGTCTCCCGGACTTTATCTCTGCCTGTCTGTGTGTTCCGACTCTCCGCCCCCTCGGGGGAGCTGTTGCATCAGCTTCTAGGTCCCAAATTTAAAAAGTGGCCACGGTGCCCCGAAAGTGTCCTGAGTAGTCGCCAGGAGGCAGCACTTAACCAAAAATAGCGGCTGCAAAGGTGACTCGAAGACCAAACTTGTCCAGTGATCCTTTCATCAAACCCAAGCAGAGACAGATGGGGTCTCTGAACTTGACAAGGTGGCACACGCTTGTAATTCCAGCACTTAGGAGGTGAAGACATGAGGATCAGAAGTTTAAAATTATCTTCGGTCACATAGCAAGTGGAAAGCCATGCATTCTCAGAAAAGAAAAAGAAGAAAAGGTCTTTGAAGGACCAGAGTGACATGGAGTGCTTGCTTGCCTTTCGTGCTTGAGTTCTGACAGTCAAAGGAGTACCTTAGGTGTCTTCTTTTCCTACTCTTCTCATTCCCTTGAGACAGAGCCTCTCACTGGCCCTGAAGCTCACCGTTTTTGGTAAGGCTATCTGGCCAGCAAGCATCTGGGACCTGCCTCTTTCTGCCTCTCTCCCTCCAACTCCCATCCTCCCAGCCCCCCACCCCCACCCCCGCTAAGATAATAAGCTCATTGCGCCAATCCTTCTTGTTGAGGTAGCTGCTAGAGACTCAAACTTGGGTCCTCATGTTTGTTTAGCAAGCACCTTTACCTGCTGACCCATCTTCCCCGCTACATAATTTTTAAAATGTTTTATTCATTGGCACCTGCACACATGTGTGCATTCATGCATGTGTGTTCGTGTGTGTCGCTTATGCTGTGTGTGTGTAAATGAAGGTGCATGTGTACCACAATGAGTGTGGAGATCAGAGAGAACTTTCAGTAGGCTCATGGGACTGAACTTAGACTTTCAGGTTTACACAGGAGTATTTTTATCTACTAAACCATCTCACTGGTCCCCATAGACTTACTTTTTAAAGAATCTGGAGTGGAGCAAAGGAGAGGCTGAGACAGGAGGATCGTGTATTGGAGACCAGCCTGACCTCCTTTGCAAGCCTCTGTCTCAACTAAATAGGATACAAAAGAATATGGTATGCTTTGTGCGGGTTCCTGCTAGCCAGAGGTCTGTAAATAATATTTCTTGCATAATTCGGCCTTGGCTTTTTAGAGGTGAAGAGTCGGGTCTTGTTTTGTAAGTCCTCATTGTAGACCTGGCTGGCCTCAAGGTGACAATGATCCACTTCCTTTTGCCTCCTGAATGCTGGGATCAAAGGTGTGGGCCTCCATGCCTGCCTCTGACTAGTTTTGTTTGTTTGTTTTTTATTATTTCTTTATTTATATGAATACACTGTAGCTGTCTTCAGACACACTAGAAGAGGGGATCAGATCCCATTACAGATGATTGTGAGCCACCATGTGGTTGCTGGTAATAGAACTCAGGACCTCTGAGAAAGCAGTCAGTGCTCTTAACCACTGAACCATCTCTCCAGCCCCTTTTTTTTCGGAGCTGGGGGCCGAACCCAGGGCCTTGCGCTTGCTAGGCCAGCGCTCTACCACTGAGCTAAATCCCCAACCCTATTTGTTTTGTTTTTAAAGCTAACCTTGTCTACTCACCTTTAAGACAAACCAGATGAAAAGGCACACACTTTAAGAGATGTCACAGTTGGTGCTAAAATAGACAGCTCGGGTGTTCAGAGAGCTTACTGACCGATGCTGCGGAGGACCAGGGTTCATTTCCCAGCCCCCACATGCTGGCTCCCGACCACCTGTAACTCCAGTTCCAAAGGACCGGATACCTTCTTCTCATATCCAAGGGCTCATGCATAATGATGGCACACGTGCATGCGCTCGGGCACATGTGCACACACACAGTAGATTTTTAAAGAAATAACAAAAACAGATGTTCCAGGACGCACACGCCTTTAATCCCAGCACCTGGGAGGCAGAGGTCCCAGTGGGTAGGCAAGAAAGAAGGTATCCTCAGGGTCATTACTGACTTATTTTGAAGCTGGGCCATTTAGTGGAATTGATCTACTACCGATTTAGCAGAAGTTTGATAGCTCTGAAAAGGAAGAAAAAATATATAAGAATATATATTAATAAGTAGCCATGATGGCACTAGCTTGTAAGCACTCTAAAGGCTGAGGTAAGAGGACATCTGTAAATTCAAGGTCAGCCTACCCTTAATAACTACCTCAAAAGTAGGGGATCTTGGGCTGGAGAGATGGCTCAGCAGTTAAGAGCACTGGCTGCTCTTCCAGAGGTCCTGAGTTCAAATCCCAGCAACCACGTGGTGGCTCACAACCATCTGTAATGGGATCTGATGCCCTCTTCTGGTGTGTCTGAGGACAGCTACAGTGTACTTTAAATAAATAATTTTTTTTTAAAAAAAAAGTGGGAGATCTGGAGAGAGACTGGCCCTTAACCTCACCCCTCTCCACCACCATGATTTTCAACATTACCATTGATGGTGAGCTTTTGTGCTCTGAGCAGTGGGGGTCGGAGGGGGGGTTGGTTACAAAGCCTTCTCTCACAGAACTCACAGTCACAGCTTCGAGTTCCTGTGCTACAATGCCAGCATCTGGCACATCAACTGTGCTGACCTGAACACAAATGTCTCCCATGCTCTCATCTGTACTTCCTGAGTGCCTGGGTGGCATTTGGTAAGATGGCAATCTTCAGGACGGTGGAAGCGAGCATTGCTGAAGCCATGGAATGCTTTCAGACCAGGAACAGCAAGGCCAGCATGAAGCTCACCCACACCCCCGTCAGCAGTTCTGATGCTCTGGCTTGTGTGTATCTGAAGCAGCAGACTGTTCCTCAGGATATCACCCTCCAGCCCATCTTCACCGCACAGATCTCTGTGATCTCTGAGCTCTTGATGTAACCAGTTCTTTGGTTGCCATATTCTCCTCCAAGTCTAACTGAATGGCCAAGTTAAACTTCTGATTATGACTTAAAAAAAATTCAGTAGCAAAAAGGCATCTGATTTCCAAGAACAGCAAGGCATCTGATTTCCAAGAACAATGCTCTTTTTTTTTTTAAAGACTTATTTTATTTATATGAATACACTGTAGCTGTCTTCAGACACACGGGAAGAAGGATGGTTGTGAGCCACCATGTGGTTGCTGGGAATTGAACTCAGGACCTATGGAAGAGCAGTCAGTGCTCTTAACCTCTGAGCCACCTCTCCAGCCCAAGAACAATGCTCTTAAGCAGAGGTAATGGTGTCTAGACCTATGGAACAGAGATGTATTGGAGTACCATTGGGAGGGACATGAGTGTGTAACAAAATGCTAAAGCTATCTGATTTATAGATGGCATCCAATGGCTGTGAAAGGCAAAGATGTCTAAGACACGAGACACAGGAATCCCAAACTCAATTTCCTATGGTTCTTGGTTACCTTGTTCTCAGAAGTGCAGAACATATTCGGTATGACAAGACAGAGCCACCTTCCTGTGGTTGACAAGGCTGGATAAGTCATTCAAGAGGGCTGTGCAGATGCCAGACTCGACTGTTCCATAAAGTTTAAAGGCTGGTGGACTCGAGAGACAGCTCAGCAGTTAAGGATGTTTACTGCTCTTGCAGAAGACCAGGGTTCAATTCCTAGCACTCACATAGCAGCTCAAAACCACTGTAACTCCAGTTCCAGAGGACCTGATGACCTCTTCCGACCTCCACGGGTTCCTGCCCACACATGGTGAACACGCGTACACCCAGATACACATATATTGATAAAAAAACAAACATTTTATTTTTTTTTTTTGGGGTTCTTTTTTTCGGAGCTGGGGACCGAACCCAGGGCCTTGCGCTTCCTAGGTAAGCGCTCTACCACTGAGCTAAATCCCCAGCCCCAAAACAAACATTTTATAAAAGAATGGTGGCAATGCCAGCAGTCTATTTGTTTGTTTACTTATTTATTTTTTCTCAAATTGGGTTTCTCTAAGTAACCCTAGCTGTCCCGGAACTCTGTAGACCTCAGTTGAGGTTGGCCTCAAACTCAGACATCTACCTACCTCTGCCTCTCCAGTGGAGGGATTAAAAGCGTGAGCCACCACCACCCAGCTGCAGTCTCTTCATAACCCATAATTTGCACCTCTGTTACATAAAATTAACCACATCAAGAGTGGGACTTGCCTTTCTCTTCCCAGATTTTATAGTTTTCATCAAACTTCCTGTCCTGTCCCCCTCCCCCAAATCCTCCAGCTCTTGTTCTGTTGAATGACTTTTAGTGTTTTATTTGACCGGATATCACTCTGTGCAGCCTGGGCTGGCCTGGAACTCACTACATAGACCAAGCTGGCCTCAAATTCATAGAGGTCTGCCTGCCTCTGCCTCCCAAGTGCTGAGATTAAAAGCTACCACTTCTGGCACAGTGCCCATTTTTGCATGTTATATTTTCCATGTTTTAGTCCCCAAAATCATTTTTGATTTTGCCAATGGATGGTATTCCGTGTGAGCTAGATATGGGAGAGCTACTGACCCGATTCCCTATGCACCAAAGGCAGGTAGTATAAGGCTATCATCCTGCTTGCTGCTGCAGAATGTTGAATCTTAGCCTGTTCTTCAAGCTTTAAGGGCATACCTGCTCTCTCAGCTGAAGGCTATAGAATTTTAGTGCTATCTTGGGGCCAGAGGCTTAGCAACTCACATTTGGAAACAGTGTCACTTTCTCTATTTTGACACTTCCTGCTTAAAAAAGGTAGCTCCCTGGTCATTTTGTACATGTATGTATGTGTACTGCTAGAGATGAAACCGGGGTCTCACACATGGCTAATGCACATTCTACCACTGGGGCTTCTACCCTAACGGCCACATTTGCTTCAATCTTAAAGTCTTAAAAACTTCAAGAAAAAGCTATACAGTGATTGCTCCAAAGCTATCTAGTCTCCTTTGTAGGTTCCGTAAGAAAAGCATATGAAATTATTTGTGTAGAAGTGGCTTTAAGGAATTGTGTTTAACTGTGTGTGTGTGTGTGTGTGTGTGTGTGTGTGTGTGTGTGTGTGTGTGTACATTTGAGTGCAGATGCCCTCAGAGGCTAGATGGGTCAGAGTCTCTGGAGCAAGAGTTACAGGTGATTCTGAGGTGCCTTCTCTGGGTTCTGAGACTTGAACTCTGTCCTTTGCAAGAGCAGTAATAATAGAGAAGGGGAAACGACTTGTGGTTAAAAGCACCCCTGTAGAAGTTGGTGATTCCCAGCACCTACACAATAGCTCTCAATGATCTGTAACTCCAGTTCCAGGGAATCTCCTATCTTCTTCTAGCTTCCATGGGCACTAGGTATATACATGGTACATGGACATACATATAGGCAAAACACCAATACGCATAAAACCAATCTTTAGAAAAGAAAAAGAAGTGTATGGTGCTAAGGGGTAGAGAGCCTCCCTAGCACCCCACCACCACCACCACAAAAGAAAAAGGGAAAGAAACCCAACAGGCCTCTACTCCTAGTTATTTGGGAGATGAGGCAGGCCACCTTGAGATACAGAGTTCAAGGCTAGTTTGAGCAACTTAAGTGAGACTCTTGTCTCAAGTTAAAAGATAAATAACGGATGGGGTCAGGCATGCTGGCTCTCACATGGGATCTCAGCACGCAGGAGGGGATTCAGGCTAAGACATCACTGCAAATTTGAAGCCAACCTGGACCACACAGTGAGCTCTAAGCTAGCCTAGGCTATTGAGACCCCATCTTTTTTTTCTTTCTCTCTTTTTTTTCGGAGCTGGGGACCGAACCCAGGGCCTTGCGCTTGCTAGGCAAGCGCTCTACCACTGAGCTAAATCCCCAACCCCGAGACCCCATCTTAAAAAGGGAAGGATTCATGTCATAGTATTACTGTATGTCCACCCTTATAAACTCTGTGGTAGTGTTTTGTTTTAATTTTTCAGACAGGGTTTCAGGCACCACAGGCTGGTCTGGAACTCATCCTCCCACTCCCACCTCCCAAGTGCATGCGGTCCCCACGCCCTGCTCTCCCTTGCTTTATTTTGGGTGGGAGTGCAGGGGTGCAATCTGGGCATCTAGTTAAATTCCTTTTGTTCTTCAATCCCATCCTGCATCATTTTGTTAGAAGTTCTTTTGTTTGTTTGTTTTTAAGATGTTATTATTATGTATAGGGCATTCTGCCCAAGTGTATGCCTGCAGGCCAGAAGAGGGCACCAGATCTCATTACAGATGGTTGTGAGCCACCATGTGGTTGCTGGGCATTAAACTCAGGACCTCTGGAAGAGCAGTCAGTGCTCTTAACCGCTGAGCCGTCTCTCCAGCCCCACCAGATTTTATTTCTTAAAGAAGGATCGGGGTTGGGGATTTGGCTCAGTGGTAGAGCGCTTGCCTAGTAAGCGCAAGGCCCTGGGTTCGGTCCCCAGCTCCGAAAAAAAAAAAAAAAAAAAAAAAAAAAAGAAGGATCTACCCTTCCCTCCTTCCAAAGCACAACTCCAAAACTTCCCAGTCTTGCAGAAGCAAATGACAGGCTTGATACACCCAAAGACAGGCCATTACACTACTCCCGTGCTCTTGCCCTTGTCAGCCTGGGTTTGTATCTGGCCCAGCAACCCAGTAATGTGGTTTTGTCATAAAGGAGTTTGGCTTACATTACCACCCTTGAAATATTTTCAGGAGAACTATAATTTTTTTTTAATATTTATACCAATGAAGACATGGGAGGCAGGAACCAAGGTAAAACCGTTCTAGCCAGGGAGGTAACTTTATTTTCTTAACTATTTACAAAATATCTATGTATGAGGCTGATCCTACAACTAAACTGCTAGCTCCTTAGAAATCTCTATCTTTGTCACACTACCGAGCTATGCTACCTTTCCCTTGAGTTCCTCCAAACCCAAGAGAGCTCCTGAGCTCTGTTCACTAGAATACTTTTCACCTGTGATCTGACAGATGCTTCTCTGTGGTTCCTGCAAGCCCAGAGAAAATCCCTCTCTTATTTGGAACTCCTTCCCTAACTATGGCTCTTCCAAGCCAAAAGAGAGCGAGCTATTAAAGATCCAGTTGCAGTAAGTCTCTGGCTCCTCCCCTATACTCTTAGCAGGCTGACCTAGGTCATCTTCACATCTGCACTGTGAGGGGCCTCTGAGCCAAGTCTGTAGGGGCCCAGCTCAAAGCCATCCAACTGACTTTACCTCGAGTCGTAGAGGGAAGGCCACAAGACCATTCCCAAGCAATGTGCCCTAAAACAGGCAGAACGTCCTATTCTTTAGCATTTTACCTATGGAGGTGTTTAGAGGCTCACCCTAACTGCATCTCTTCAGGACACGCCTAACTTTATCTGACAAACCGATATCTAAGCTTGTATATTTTGCTGACAACTAGGTTTTCTATGTATAATAATCAAATATCCTGTAACAGAGAACTAAGAATTCAAGAGTTTCTAGACCAAGAGCAAGACTCTGTCTCATAATGGGAAAGGGAAGGTTAGGGAGGAGAGATGGAGGAAATAGAAAGGAAAACTGAGTTCCTCAAAGGCAGAAATAAATATCAGAAGAGAATAAAGTCAGGCATGGTGGTACAAACTGGTAATCCCAATATTCTAAGGGCTGATGCAGGAGCACTGAGGGCAGCCAGGGCTACCTAGCAGGTACTGGGTCATCCAGAGCTACCTAGCAAGATCTCCATCCCAAGAGGGGACATGGGGAGAAAGGCAGCTCTGGCTTATAGGTTAAGTATCCTTAATTTGAAATTCATGGTACTGTTAGCATCCCGGGTCTTCATCAGCCTTGTTTCTCCAGCCAGCTAAAGAATCAAAAGGCAGGAAAACCTCAAATGTGACAGGTAGCAGTGGAGAATCTCAAACAGAGCAGACAGAATCAGCAGTTGAAGAAAGGCTTTCTTGAGTGAAGAAACACATACAGGCATCAGACACACGGAGAGAAAAGTGACTTTGCAAAGCCAAGCAGGGGGACTCAGAAAACTGAAAAGCCACTCTCTTCTTCAAGGCTGGGGTTTCCAAGTCTCTTAAATTTTCCCTCCATGGACTTAGGGTTGGTCAGTTTAATGACAAGTAGAATGGATGATTGGCCCGCAACTGTCGTCGTCCTCATCGTTGTCTTCCTTTTTTCCCGGAGCTGGGGACCAAACCCAGGGCCTTGCTCAACGCTCTACCACTGAGCTAAATCCCCAAATCCCCAACCCCGTCGTCGTCGTCGTCTTCTTCTTCTTCTTCTTCTTCTTCTTCTTCTTCTTCTTCTTCTTCTTCTTCTTCTTCTTCTTCTTCTTCTTCTTCTTCTTCTTCCTCTTCCTCTTCTTCCTCTTCTTCTTCCTTCTTCTCCTCCCCTTCTTCTTCCTCCCCTTCCTCTTCCTCTTCTAATGGAATTTGAGTGCCCTGTTGCATATACACTCACAGGCCAGAAGAGGGCATCAGATCCCCTTATAGGTAGTTATGAGCCACAATGTGGTTGCTGGGAATTGGAACTCTTAACTGCTGAGCCATCTCTCGAGTTCACTGTTTTGTAACCTCTACTGATCCAACCTTGAATTTCTGGAGCCAGTCCATCAGCAGGAGGTCTATTGGGAGGGAGAAAAAGCCCACAAGCCCCTTGTTTTATGCTGCCAGGCTTCTGTCTCAGGCTAGGAGGGGAGGAAGAAGCCAGACATCTTGGAAATTCATCATTATCTAGTCATGACCTTATCTGTCTGCCTACCAGGGAATCTGTCCAAGTCCTGGGCCCTTAATACAGAAATGCCTAATTTGGGAACACTTGAATATATATTGTGTGTTGGGGATGGACCTGAATTCTAAGCATAAAATTCCTTCATGCTGGATGTTATTTTTGTGTATGCTGGAGATGAATCCACAGTCTGAGAATGCTAGGCAAAGCACTACACCACAGCACCATTACCAGCCCTTAGCACACCTATTTTTTTGTTTGTTTTTTTACTAAAATTCCCCCGTGACTTCAGGTGTGTAATTTCCCATTGTAGTATCATGTTTGGATTCAACAAATTTGATTTTGAAGCACTTCAGAGTTCAGTTTTCAGGTTTGGACCACTCAAAGTATACTTAACTCATGAGAATGTGCGGTAGATGCTCTTTAAATCATCAGAATTATAACCCTGTATTCGGGAGCAGAGGCAGATGTATCTCTGTGAGTTCGAGGCCAGCCTGGTCTATATACTGAGTACCATAGTTGCATGGCGAGACCCTGTCTAAAAAAAAAAAATTGGCACCAGTACAACTTCCTCAAAAAAGTTTACCAGTGTCCTCAATTTCGTATTTCCATACATATTCTTGCAAATAACATATACTTCCCTTCCTAGCATTAGTCATGTCTATGATCATCTGTCTTCCCTAGACTCAATGTCTTATCTGGACTGCTTTTACCTATCCTTACAATCTCCAAACCCATTCATTACTTCTTCGATTCTGTTGGGTGAGAACCAAATTTTTCTGACTCGTTCTACACTTGATCGTACCATGATCAGAAAACAAACGTTAAAATGATGCAGAAGGCTGCACAATGAGGTTCGTTGGATGCGACACTTCTGAGTTACCCTAAATTTCCAAAGGCTGGAGGACGTCCAGGAAAGGTCTTGGAAACAGCTGAAAAGGATTCGGTCGCATTTATCTCGACCACCTCGGAGGTTGTAAGATGCACGCGCGGGACAGTTCCTCCTGTTCAGAACATACAGCCGGCAGCGAACTCTCACTTCCGTACGATGACCCAAGATGGTGGGACCCGCGATTGAAAACCACATTCAAGATGTCGGCTTCCGGTTTTCCCCGGCAGCGTCCTGCGTGGCTACCGGAGCCACGCCCACTTCCGGTTTCTTTGCTCCAGCATGGCTGCCTTAGGGACCTGGCTATCCAGTGAGTGATTGTGAGGTTGGGAACCCGGGGGCCGCGGGGCAACAGACCTCTAACTCGCTACTCTTCCAGTAGGTGTCCGGAGGTTGCACAGTAGTGCAGTGGCGCGGGCCGGCAGCCAGTGGCGACTCCAGTGAGTGCCGGGCGGGGACGCGGCGGGACCTGGCATCCCGCCGATTACTCACCCCCACTGTTTTTACCTCACCCAGGCAAGGGCTGGCTGCCAATCCTTCCGGCTATGGGCCCCTCACGGAGCTTCCTGACTGGTCTTTCGCGGGTGAGCCTTGATGTCAAGGTTTTTTTTCTTTTTCCTCTGAGACCACCCGGTTGTAGGGATTGGGGGGCGTGTCTGGGAAAATACTGAACCTTTTACTTAGGCAAGAGTTCGAAGCTCTAATTTTGTCTGACTACATAGCTGAGTGTTAGTTCACCCCTGAAGTTTTAGCTTTGGAGAGTTGAGGCAGAGGGATTGCTGTGAGGCAAATGCTATGTAGGGAACCCCTGATTATCCTGAACTACAGAATGAGACCCTGTGTATCAATAAATAATAAAAAGGCTAAGGAAAGTAATCTGTAGGGGATCGTGCCCAGGAGATACAAGGTAATTCTAACTTGGGCTGTCCTGGGGGCTGGAAGTGTGTGTGACTTTTATCCCCTCAGAAGTGGTATTTTGAGAATTTGGTTGCAAATACACAAGGAATTCTTTGAAAAGCTGCTGAAGAGAACACTGAAGATCCCTACAACTCTGAATATGGCAGACTCAATACAGGGAAGTCTCTTTTAAAAAAAAAAAAAAGCGAATGAGCTGTCGACACGCCTCGAGATACGCCTCTAATGCAGTGACTGTTCTTCCGGAGGATTTGGGATCGATTCTCAACACCCACATGGTGACTCAAAATTGCTTGTAACTCCAGTTCCAAGATCTCTGATGTCATCTTTAAGCTTCCACCTGTACCATGCACCCACACGGTGTTCAGACATACATGCAAGGAAAACACCCAATCACATTAAGATAAAACTTTTAAAAGGGTAATGACACATACCTGCAATCAGCACTCAGGAGGCAGAAGCACTCAGAGCTACATTGTCAAACCTCGCCTCAAAAAAATCAAAAGTGGGGAAGAAGAAAAAAAAAAAAGCCCTGCATTTCATTATACAGTGAGATGAAGTTTAGCAAAGACTTACACTGAGTGAAGGGTTTCTGAAGGAAAAATTAATTCAGCATGGCAGACCACCCTAGGTCCGTGCTATTGACAGGGTTAAATGATAGGACCATGCCTAGGAACTCCGTTTTCATGATTCTGTTGTACCTCACCACGGATGCTAGATGAGTTTCAGCTGTGGTTGTGAACTGGGTTCCTCTTCAGTATTATTTTTGGTGAGCAGAACTGGGACCTGAACCTAGGGCCTCACACATGCTATCCCCGACCCCAACCATAGTCTGTGTGAACTGAAGAGGAAAGCTAGAGATTTACTCTCTTCTTAATTCCTATCACACCAGTGTTTGGACAAGATGCCCAGACCACATTGAACACTTTGCCTTTCTTTCAATTTTATCTGTAGATGGCCGCCCTGCTCCCCCAATGAAAGGCCAACTTCGAAGAGAAGCTCAAAGGGAGAAGCTTGCAGTGAGTGGCTGGAACTCTAGCAAAGGCTATGTTTATAAATGGAGGAGGAAATTTTAAGTCATCATTTATCTTTGTTTCCTTTAAGATTGGATTTTATTTTACATGTATGTGTTTGGCCTGTGTGGATGTATGTTCGTGGTACCTGTAGAGGGTAGAGGAGGGTGTCAGGTCCCCATGGAACTACCAATTACAGATGGTTGTAAGCTCCAGGGTGGCTATTGGGAATCGAACCTGGGTCCCATGCAAGAGCAGAAAGTATTCTTTAACCACTGAGTCATCTCTCCAGCCCCATAAGTTAGAATTTGTTTTAAGCTGTGTTGCATTTGAGCTGCTGTTTGGCAGTGCTTGAGATAAAATCCAGGGCTTTCTGCCTGCTAGACAAGCCCACCAGCAGCAGCCATTTCTCCAGTCCTTACACCCAACTAACTGACTTCTTTCTTTCTTTTCTTTCTTTCAATGAGGCATACAGACACAGGCCAGCCTCAAACTCACAAGAGATGGGCCTGCCTTTACCTCTCTAGTACTAGGATCAAAGGATGTTTATCACCCTACCTGGCCCAAACCAGATGTTGTAATAGTACTGTGAGGAGGGAAGACTGGAACGGGGCAGGCACTTAGTTGCAGACACCAACAGCAGACGTTCCTCGGCGTCATGTTGCTGTCAGCGTACACATTGTCAGCGTGAAGGAAGCATCAGAATCTAGCTGAACACTCTTGGCTTTGGGGGAGAAGGGATATCTGCTCAGGACCACATATGCTGGAGCCCCAGATGTTACTTGTTCTTTTCCTGTCCCTTTCAGAGACGAGTTGTGCTGCTGACACAGGAAATGGATGCAGGATTACAGGCATGGAAGCTCAGGCAGCAGAAACTGCAGGAAGAAAGGAAGCAGAAACATGACCTTAAACCTAAAGGGACGTCACTGAGGAACCCACTTCCAAATCAATAAAAAGCTCCTGTCCCACTTTCCCAGCCTCTCTGGCTTCCTTTTCTACATCTGAATATTTGTTTGTTTGTTTGTTTTCTTTTTTCTTTTTTTCGGAGCTGGGGACCGAACCCAGGCCCTTGCGCTTCCTAGGCAAGCGCTCTACCACTGAGCTAAATCCCCAACCCCACATCTGAATGTTTTATCCCTGGTAGACCGAAGTCATTTTTCTCCCGCCATTTGTATTGATAGCAAAAGACCTCAGGCACCGGGAGGAACTTAAAACCACTGCCTGCCAGGCTTGGCCCAATGCTTTAGTCCTCGCTCCGTTCCAGTTCAGCCAGATCTTGCTCTGGAATTATTTCGCCCCTGGTGCTGAAGAACGCGCCCAGAGCCTTACAAAAGCTAAGCTCGCCACCACCCTCCCACTTAGCATGCTTGGGATTTTAATCCTCTTCCTTGCTGGTCCGAGGGCTAACCCAGCTAAGAGCAGCAACTGCTCTGTGAGAGAAGATAAGGGGCAGCAGCAGCTTTCCTGGTTTTACCCCTCATGCCTCTGTCACTCACAGCCCATACACAGCTCAGATGCTTACAGTTGGCACTCAATAAATGTTCTGTTGAAAAGGCTTCCATCTGAGGCTCCTTTTTCTTTTTGCGACACGGTCTCATGATAGCTTTGGCTGTCCTGAAACTGGCCAGGTAGACCAAGCTGCTTTGCAATCACAAAGATCCTCCTGCCTCTGTCTGGATTTTTTTTTTTTTTTCTCAGAGCTGGGGACCGAACCCGGGGCCTTGTGCTTCCTAGGCAAGCGCTTTACCACTGAGCTAAATCCCGAACCCCCTCTGTCTGGATTTTAAAGCCATGTGCCACCACCACACCTGGCAGAGAGAAGTCCCTTTCTTAACAAGCAGCTAGTATCCAGGTACATGGTCCAAGAGACACCCACACTGGAAGGCTAACAGGAAGGATTAAACTCAGGGTCTTCTGCAGAAGGAGTTGTGATCAGACTAAATACTAGAGGCCGAAGAGGGCCCTGTACCTCACCCCCACCCCCACACAATGTCCCTGCCCATGACCTAGCAACCATTCATTTTATTGATCATGAGCCCTCCCCTAGATTCTGGAGGCAAGGACCTTTGTTCCCGTTCCAGTGCTCAATGTTTGGCTTCCAACTTTCCACCACTAAGCTAGTACTCGTGGATTCCTGGAGCTTCCTACCTGGCCTTATCCCTCCCCTCCGCCCTTACCCCTTCCCTTGCTTTCCTTCCCTCTCCCACTGCCTTCCTCTCGCTGACCAAAGGCAATTCTTGGATCTTACAATTCGCTGATGGTCGAGTTTTCTGTCTCCCACACTTTTCCTGCCTCTGTCCCACTGCTTGGTGCTTTTCCAGATTTTCTCAACCTCTTATCTGTCTCCGTCTCTGAGTGCCCTGTGCAGCCTGTTCTCCCTCTTCCCTGCCTGCCTCTCCTTTTGTTCTCACAGCCAGCCATCACGGAAGCTGCACTCCAAGGAACTGTCTCCGCT
The DNA here is from genome assembly GCF_021556685.1 of Rattus norvegicus. Lineage (NCBI taxonomy): Eukaryota > Metazoa > Chordata > Mammalia > Rodentia > Muridae > Rattus > Rattus norvegicus. Next base: position 31,465,986 of record NC_141548.1, read on the forward strand.
TGTAAAGACTGAACAAAATTCCAAAACCCTACCTCCCAATCCTCCCTCTTCCAACAACTTTCATCAAACTTTTATCAGGCTTCCCCCAATCCTGTGACCTTGAACCCTTTTCCTACCCGGGCAGTCACATTTAATGGAACAGCCAGATTGTAAAAGTCATTAATAAAGGGGTGGGCCCCCAAATTCAAAGTAATTGTGTTGACTGTTGGGCAGTGGCTTTTGTTACAGCCTTAAGTTTGGGGCAAGAGGAGGAGGAGGCTGTCCACAGGTCTCCGTATAGAATCCCCTTGTTAGTAAATGTCCCTTCTCCCAACCTTCTTCACAGGCATGGAAGACTTCATGTCTCCAACATCTCTAGGTATCAGGCCTCCCAATACTTAAACACTAAACACTCTCAAGTGAGACATGCTGAATACTACGGGAATCAGGCCACCCAAAAAATGCTTAGGAAGAGAAAGTCTTCCGCCTCCCGTCCCCTGGGACACCCAGGCTCCTAGCTAGTTGTCGGCTGTGGCCTCAACCCCTGCAGATGGCAGACTGCACCACAGAAAAGGCAACTTTTTTTTTCCTTCTCTCCTCTTGGCTGTAATTGGATTCAGGCTGAAACAACCACGTCCCCACCAGAAAAGGAGGGCATTGGGGCGGGGGCGGAGGAGAGGCTGTGGGAGAAGGGAGGGACCAAAGGAGAGAGCAGAGAGGGCTTCCAACTCAGTTCGCCGACTAAGCAGAAGAAAGATCAAAAAACGGAAAAGAGAAGAGCAAACAGGCATTTCCAGGAGCAATTCCCTCACCTCCAAGGCGACTGCGCTCTAGGAATCACATTCCGTTCCTTTAGAAGACAAAGGCGCCCAAGAGAGCAGCGGCGCGACCCCAGGGCGTGGGCCCCGCCGCGGAGCCCTCACTGCCCGACGCCCCGACGCCGCGGACCATGTCTCCCGCCCCTCGACCCTCCCGCAGCCTCCTGCTCCCCCTGCTCACGCTCGGCACCACGCTCGCCTCCCTCGGCTGGGCCCAAAGCAGCAACTTCAGCCCCGAAGTAAGTGAGCTCCTCCGGCCCTTCCCGGAGTTTCGCCTGCCGGGTAGGCGAGCCCGGGGGTCTCCAAGGGGACAGCCCCTGCTGAGAGCTGGGCTCTGGGGGGGGGCTCTGCTGCTCCAGCCTTTGTTTTTCTCCCCTCATCTGCAAACTTGCAAGTCGATCCAACTTTTGCCCGCTTCCAACAACCCCCTCTGCCGCCACCGACTCTGTCCCATTCCTCCCTTCCCTGAAAGAACTCTGCAGTGGGGCCCCGGCCTCGCTTTCCCAAGCTCTGCGCGCGATGTGGCACCAGGCGGGAGCCTCAGAAACTCTGGACCCCGCTCCAATCCCGCGCCGTCCGGGCCGGTGTCACACGCGAGTTGTTCCTTCAGTTTGGCAGCGCTCAGGTGCCCGCGGCCCTGCACGGGCGCATCTGTACCAAGTGGGGGCGTCCGGGGCGCCCGAGCGGTACCCGCCTCCCCCTGGACCGCCCTCGGTGCGGGCCGCCAGCCCTGGCGTCGAAGGTCCCGGCGGGCCGAACTTCCGCGCACACAAAGCTCTTCTTGTGAGCCGTGGGGCTGTCTGGCCACCGCCTCCCGCGTCCTCCACACCCCTGCCGGTGCCTTCGGGGGCCCTTTTTTGTTGTTAATTGTTTTTCTGCATTGATCGCCCAGAGACTAGGGGGAATCGCTGGACGAGTAAATTGAGGGCGGGCCTGGGTCTCCCTCCAAGTGTCCCAACTGACTTTGGCGTTCCCACCCCCATCCTCAACTCTTCCGTGATCGTAGCCCACCGCGGTCCTGAAGGAAGCGGCGTGGGAGTAGTCCGAGGAAGTTTTCCCTCCCTCTCTTATTTTGGGGTGAAGGTGGGAGACAGATTTAATCAGCTTCTTATTTTGGGCCATCCCAACCCACTCAGCTTGGTGAGGACCTGGGTGTGGTAGGGAAGGGCCCAAAATGCAGGATATGGTCTGGATTTGACTCCGTCTGTTCTGGGCCCAGGCCGGGTCGCACCCTCGGAATGAACCTCTCCAGAGCACATGCTGCCTGTGCCCCTGAAGAGACCTAGGGCTGAAAGGACAAGTGTAACCCTAAGAGTGGGGCCACAGTTGTGTATGGAAACTAGAAAGAGTAAAATCCCCCCTGAGACTGAAAAACCAAACCCTATTTTCAGAAAGGAGGTGCCTTTTCCAGGCCTAAAGCTACCAGTAGTCTTAGCCCCAGAGAGCGCCTAACAAAAGGAGCCTCTGGAAAACTGCCCACCGCCAACTTTTTTTTTCCCTCCCCAGCCTCCAGTAGGTGCCCTAGGGGAGGGGCGGCAGCTCTGGCTTCGCTCTAAGTGGGTCATGGTCTTCCCAGAGCCAGAACCACCATTTGCTTCTGGAACCCAGTAGGGTGGGAAGCTGAGGGAGGGCGGGACAGACCCAGAGGCCGGGATCCAAGACTTGGTGTAGAGCTGGAGAGACCCCACCCTCTCAGCCTCCTAAAGTGGGAGGTGTTCCTTGACTTTCTCATAGGGAATGCCCTGCAGTTATTGATCAAGACAACGCCAGCCAGCTGGGTCCTGCCACCCAACAGAGTTGCCCGTCCTCAGGCCAAGCTGAAGGGAGAGGGACTCTGAGGTAGCTAGGTCCCTTTCACCAGGCCTCCACAGCGCCACACCAGCTCCGGGACAGCCCTCTCTCTTCCCGTTGGTGTGTCTGGTGCTTTTCCCTTCCCCCACTCAGCCGCAGACACCAGAGTCCTCTCCTGTGGTTTCAGTCTCATAGTCTGTGGTTCTTGCCTGGCTCTGAGATGGAGAAAGAAACTTGCCCAGTCCGGGAGAGGAAGAAAATGATGGGGACAGTTTCTTTCCTGGCTTTGTGATGCTCTTCCGGGGAGTCCTTTCCCTGACAAAGCATCCATTTTGCTCCACAGGGTGCTGGGCCGGGTTTTTGAGTGTGCTTACTTAGACTTTGCCTGCATCTCGAAAGGCTCATAGGAAAGGGATTTCTCCAGAACGCCTGTTTCTCCTGCCAGCCTCCCTTCTCCGTCCTACTCTAGGAGTATTTCCACAATTTAGATAAGGGTTGAGGACCTGGCTTCCCTCCTCCGGTCTTTCAGCTTGTGGGTGGAAGGGCTGGGGGGAGCTGGCCCCTCCCACTTTCACCTATCCCCAATCCTGAAGCCGCTTTGTTACCCCAGCAGGGGTCAGAGCTTACAGGTGAGGCTGGGAGCAAAGGGAGTTTCCTACATACTTGGCACAGGCCATAGCACATGTCAGGGCAAGCCTTCAGATCCGAGGGAACAGCTCTGGAGTTCCACACCCTGCTGGGCCTCTCTGACACACAAGAGGTTAAAATCCTGTACCCTGAGATACAGGTGATGCTAGGGTTGTTTGGCCAGTCCTATTGGCTGAGGAAAGGCTGGGTTGTTTACAACTCAAGCCTTGAGGGGATCACTTCCTGGAACTGTGTTGCAATTCCTGCCCTATTGGGCTCAGGTCCTAAGTCAGCTGCTCCTGAATCACCCCCAGACCCCACACAAGAGCATTGCTCCACCATGGGTGCCCAAGCCAGAAGAGGAAGAGCATTGTGTGTACCCACAGATCATCCTAATGACCATGGATAGGTAGGAGAAGAAGGCTCCGAGGCAGCTTTTCCCACTTCCCTTCCAAATGCCTGTTCTAGGCAACTAGAAACCCTCTCTGGTCTCCTTAAAAAAAAAAGGTAAAACCGAAATAGGACCAGAGCTATCAGGGTCATGTCTCCCAAAAAGAATTCAAACATCCTCATAGTCTATACATAACATGGCTTGCTTGGCTCTCCCAGCCTAGATTCCTGGGTCACAGAGTATTTATTTAGGGTTATGGCTTATTAGTTACCACCCTAAAGAGTACAGCTTTGCCATCATCATCAAACCTTACCCCTGACTCCTTTTCTAGCCTCCTTAAAAATATTTCTGCTGGGAGGGTCCTAGAAATGTGGCACTTCTGTTCCAGAGACTCCCTCACCCTGTTCGGGCTCCCTCACCACCACTATACAGTTCTTCCTACCATGGGCATCACCTATTTTCAAACGGGACATGCCATATTTTCAAAGTGCTGGAGAGAATGACAGCTCTAAGAAGACATTTTAAGGCATGGTGAAATGCTTGCTTTGCAAGAACAAGGGCCTGGATTTGAACTCTAGTGCGGGGAGATGGGGAGGGGGCGTTGGTGACACACTTGTAATGTCAGTTCTGGAGAGGCAGAGGGAGGAAAAGCCCTGAGGCTCGCTGGCCATCCAGCCTGACCTTATAGGTAAGCCACAGCTCCCAAGGAACACACCAGAGATTGACCTCTGGCCTCCACATACATGTACAGACAAACTAAAACTATGCTAAAAACTCTTTCAACTTTCTAATGCTCTTATTTCCAAGAGCACTGTAGCTCAGGAGCAATGGCTCCCCACAACCTTGTATCTGTCTGCACCCTGTCACCCCTGAGGACAAGCCATACTCGGGTCGAGGGTAGAGTTCAGGCCAACAGTTAGTTCCTGCTAGAACCAGTTTGAGAGCCCGTCCTATTTTTTCACCTTAAATCAAGGACATCTACCAGACATTGTGGAGGGGCAGGTGGGCCCCCTGGACCAAGTGGAAATTCTCTAAGCCACACCCCTCTCCTGACAGGCTTGGCTGCAGCAGTATGGCTACCTACCTCCAGGGGACCTGCGTACCCACACACAACGCTCACCCCAGTCACTCTCAGCTGCCATTGCCGCCATGCAAAGGTTCTATGGTTTACAAGTGACAGGCAAGGCCGATTCGGACACGATGAAGTAAGTTTCTGGCCTCCACTGACCACGCTGAATACCAGAAATGTTTCCACTTGAACATGCCTCTGGTGCCCTTTCCTACTCACCTCAGTATCTGGCCTTTCCCTACACTGACACACACCAAGCCTCACCCACCACTGACCTGGGACCAGGGACCAAGACCCTGGGTCAACTGCAGCGCTGCACTCTGCCCCCTTGAAGATGGTTCTGTTTTATATACTACACTGACTCTGTTGTTTTCACCCCAGGGCTATGAGGCGCCCTCGCTGTGGTGTTCCAGATAAGTTTGGGACTGAGATCAAGGCCAATGTTCGGAGGAAGCGCTATGCCATTCAGGGCCTCAAGTGGCAGCATAATGAGATCACTTTCTGGTGAGTCCCCCAGCCTAGCGATGTCTCTTACGGACAGTCCCCTCCCCTATTAGCTGTGCTATGTCGAGTCTAAGGTGGCCTGTGCCACTGGCCATTCCTAGGGAACGGGAAGGAAAATTGCTCTAATCTTGCAGAGAACTACAGCTATTTTGGAGGACATGGACTCTAGTGGCAACACCCCAAGCCTGTACACACACACACACACACACACACACACACACACACACACACACGTAGTATGTATATGCAGTAGTGCAGTAGCAGGGTCTGGCAAGGTGGGTGGGCAGTTCTGTCAGAACTAGGAGAGTAGAGGAACTTTGCCTCTTTTATCCTAATGTTTCCCTTCTCTACCCTCATGTCTGGTTGTAGCATCCAGAATTATACCCCCAAGGTGGGCGAGTATGCCACATTCGAGGCCATTCGGAAAGCCTTCCGAGTATGGGAGAGTGCCACGCCACTGCGCTTCCGAGAAGTGCCCTATGCCTACATCCGGGAGGGTCATGAGAAGCAGGCTGACATCATGATCTTGTTTGCTGAGGGTTTCCATGGCGACAGCACACCCTTTGATGGTGAAGGAGGCTTCCTGGCTCATGCCTATTTCCCAGGCCCCAATATCGGAGGGGATACCCACTTTGATTCTGCTGAGCCCTGGACTGTCCAAAATGAGGATCTAAATGGTGAGTAAGGGAACCCTGGGTTCTACCCTGTGCAGAGTCTGCAGTCACTTGTATATAGAAGGTTCTCCTTCCAAGGTCTAAGCTAGCAGGGTGTAGTGGCCAGCCTGCTCTACATAGTAAGTTCTAGGCCAGCCTGGGCTACATAGTGAGACCCATAAATCAATAAAATTAAAAAATAAATCGTGAGTTTGAGGCCTGCCTAGACTGGATAACAAGACTCTGTCTCAAAACAAGAAAAACAACAACAGCTAAGTTACTAGCCATAGAACCTAGTGTGAGCATGCAGGACTCTTGCTTTAAGTTGTTTATTTCTGTTGCTCGACATTACTACCTGATTGTCAATCACAGATTTAAAAGTTCTCCCTTCTCACCCACTTTTCCAGGCAAACATGATCCTAGCTTCTGGGAGAAACTGAGCTTCACAGTGTAGGTTTTCCTGGGACTGGGATTCCGCCCCAGGTACCCCACTTCCCCCAGAGGAGGGTAGTGACTGCCTTTGGGTTTTCTGAACCAAACAGGAAGCTGACCCTCAAGGCGTAATCACTTGAGGTGGAAAACATGACCAGCAGGCTTATCTGTGAAACTGGAGTCTGGTGGGGACACAGGGAGCTTAACCAAGTTCTTACCATCTCCATCCCTCTAGGGAATGACATCTTCTTGGTGGCTGTGCATGAGTTGGGGCATGCCCTAGGCCTGGAACATTCCAACGACCCCTCCGCCATCATGGCTCCCTTTTACCAGTGGATGGACACCGAGAACTTCGTGTTGCCTGATGACGATCGCCGCGGCATCCAGCAACTTTATGGTGAGTTATCCATCCCCATACCTACTCCTTTGTCTGTGCGCTTGTCCCCTCTTAGCCTCTGGTCTGCATTTTCCCTCCATCATGCTGTGAAGTCCACACACACATACACACATACACACACATGCATGCACACACGCACAAACACATACTCACACATACACATACACATGCACACACATACACACACACACACACCACTCTTCATTGCCTCTTTTAGCTACCATTTTTGAAAAGCTTTTCTTTGCTTTGCATATTTAACTGTATTGCCTCGTGTATGTATATGCACCACGTGCATGCCTGGTGCCTGTGAAGTCCCAAAAGGACACTGGGTCTCCTGAAATTGCCATGTGAGCTCTGGGTCCTCTCTAGGAACTGCAGATGCTCCTAATCAGGGAGCCACATCCCCACCCCTCAGCTCCCGCTTTTTGAGCACACCTGTTGGACACACCCAAGCCAGCTACTTCATCCTTCTCTAAAGCCCATTTACATTCTTTTTTTTTTTTAATATTTGTTGTTATCAAGGTGTGTGTGTGTGTGTGTGTGTGTGTGTGTGTGTGTGTGTGTGTGTGTGTCTCCACAGACACACTAGACTTCCTAGAACTAGGGTAATAGGTTGTTGTCAGCTCTGGGAACCAAACCCCCATCCTCTGCAAGAGCAGTAAATGCTTTAACCTCGGAGCCATCTCTGCAGCACTGCCACCCCCTTCCCACTTTCTAATGGCATTGTCTGCTTATCTGTCTGTCCTTCCATCCTCTCTGCTCCAAAGTCTGAAGTACCCCCTATTGTTCTCTTCCTCAGGAAGCAAGTCAGGGTCACCCACAAAGATGCCCCCTCAACCCAGAACCACCTCTAGGCCCTCTGTCCCAGATAAGCCCAGAAACCCCACCTATGGGCCCAACATCTGTGATGGGAACTTTGACACCGTGGCCATGCTCCGAGGAGAGATGTTTGTCTTCAAGGTGAGAAGAAGAGAAGAAATAGGATTGTATGAGGGGACAGAGGACTCGCAGCAAGGACGATGGATGGATATAATGATAGAAGGACTGAAAACTAAAACCATAGAGCCCAGGGCAGTGGGGCAGCCTTGGGGACTGAAGAAGACTGAGGCGTAAGGCACAATGTGTTCTCCCTCATCTTTACTGGTTTCTAGGAGCGATGGTTCTGGCGGGTGAGGAATAACCAAGTGATGGACGGATACCCAATGCCCATTGGCCAATTCTGGAGGGGCCTGCCTGCATCCATCAACACTGCCTATGAGAGGAAGGATGGCAAATTTGTTTTCTTCAAAGGTAACCAGGCATTCCCTAGTACTGGGAGTCAGGAAGAGTCTCCTTGGATGAGTTGATTCCACTTCACTCCCAGAGACCTCACAGATTGGACCCAGATTCTTCCCTTCTCTCCTATCCCAGGAGATAAGCACTGGGTGTTTGACGAAGCTTCCCTGGAACCCGGATACCCCAAGCACATTAAGGAGCTGGGCCGAGGACTGCCCACGGACAAGATTGATGCAGCTCTCTTCTGGATGCCCAACGGGAAGACCTACTTCTTCCGGGGAAATAAGTAAGACCTCAGATCCTTAACCCTAAGCCTCTCTACTCAGAAATTACTACCACAGCCACCCTCATCCCTAAATTCTGAAGAAAGCCCTGCCTCCCAAGGTTGTTGCCCTGGAAAAGGAACTTGCTAATCCTTTGCTGTTACCTAGCATTAGACAGTTTTTCTTAGTGCTGCCTGAGTGGGCTGTGACCGGGTCACCATTTCAAACCTGGTCATTTGATGCCTCCTGCCCCTAGCACTGTGCCTCCTCCCCAGCCACCAGGGTGCCTGCCTTCACCTGCATAAAGACAACAGTCTACACACTATCATTAAGGGGTTGCTAGTGGCTCCTTACAGCCTGCACCCTCCCTTCCACCTCCTCCTTCCGCCTTTCAGCTGCAGGCCCTCATTACTCAAAACCCCTGTCCCCAACCATGACCCTAGCTACCCTTTGTCCTGAGTCTGCTCACCTCTGAGGGCATGCCCAGTATCCAACCACTCCCCTTTCCGTCCCCTCCCCCAGGTACTACCGCTTCAATGAGGAGTTCAGGGCAGTGGACAGCGAATACCCCAAAAACATCAAAGTCTGGGAAGGAATCCCTGAGTCTCCCAGAGGCTCATTCATGGGTAGCGATGAAGGTGAGTGAGAAGGGCCGGCTTGAGGAGCTGAGGAAATGCAGAAAGGCAGGTCTTTTGGAAAGCAGTGGGGGCTGGTGGCTTGCCAGGAAATAGCCAAGTGCTTTCATATGGAGTACCCTCAGTCTTTCCACGCTCCCAAGTTAGCACTGGGCTGAGCGCTAAGCTTAGCTAGCCATCACACTAACTTTCTTCTCTGTTCTCTCTCTGGGGCCTTCCTGGACCCCGCCCCCTCCCCGGCTTGGTTCTTGTCCTCTTCGGCTGTCTTCCTGGGGCCCTTCAGTCTTCACATACTTCTACAAAGGGAACAAATACTGGAAATTCAACAACCAGAAGCTGAAGGTAGAGCCAGGGTACCCCAAGTCAGCTCTGCGGGACTGGATGGGCTGCCCTTCGGGGGGCCGGCCCGACGAGGGGACTGAGGAGGAGACGGAGGTGATCATCATCGAGGTGGATGAGGAGGGCAGCGGAGCCGTGAGTGCAGCTGCTGTCGTTCTGCCGGTGCTGCTGCTGCTCCTGGTACTGGCAGTGGGCCTTGCTGTCTTCTTCTTTAGACGCCATGGGACACCCAAGCGACTGCTTTACTGCCAGCGTTCACTGCTGGACAAGGTCTGACCCCCACCACTGGCCCACCCGCTTCTACCACAAGGACTTTGCCTCCTCCGAAGGCAGTGGCAGCCGGTGGTGGCAGGTGGGCTGTTCTCACCCATCCTGGGCTCCCTCCCTCCAGCCTCCCTTCTCAGTCCCTAATTGGCTTCTCCCACCCTCACCCCAGCCTTGCTTCATCCATAGGTGGGTCCCTTGAGGGCTGAGCAGAAGATGGTCTGGCCTCTGGCCCTCAAGGGACCCTCATAGCTTGGTGTGTGTCCAACCCTATTTGAATGTTGTCAAGGCTCTGCACTTGAAGGCAGGACCCTCTGACCTTACAGGCAAAGGCCAAATGGGGTCATCTGCTTCTCTTCCATCCCCCTAACTACATATCTTAAATCTCTGAACTATGACCTCAGGAGGCTTTGGGCATATGAGCCCTATACGTACCAAGTGTACCCAGTTGGCAGCCTCCCGTCACTCTGACTAAAAAGAATCTTCAGAGTGCATATTTGGAGGTGGAAAGATTGTTCAGTTACCCTAAAGACTTTGAAAGAAAGAAAGAAAGAGAGAAAGAAAGAAAGAAAGAAAGAAAGAAAGAAAGAAAGAAAGAAAGAAAGAAAGAAAGAAACTCACAGAGAGTCTTGGTGGCTTGGACAGCCAAGTTCCTCTCCACAAAGATCTTCCTCTCTCCAACCCAGCATGGAGAACCTTCCAAAGGAGCCTGAGCCATTAAGGACTAAATGGGTCTGAGGAAACCCTCGGCAACCCTGCCCCCCCACCCCCGAATGTTAGCCTTGGCTGTCAAGTTCAAGGTTGGAAGAGCTGAAACCAGGGGGAATGGTCCCGGGTGGAGTGAGGTCAAGGGGAGACAGCAGGATCGGGAGCATGAAGGATGAGCCTCATGGCTCTGCAGAAAAAGACCTTGTCCAAATGCAGGTAGCTGGGGCTGGGACCCAAAGACAGCAGGCAGAGGGGGCAGCAAATGAAGTGTGCTGGCGGCAGTGTATTCCTGGGGCGTCTGAGCAGACGTCAGTGCACACACAGGACACTGGTACCCAGGAGTGGGCACATTTCGTTAGATGTCTCAGAGAGGGTCTTAAGGAAGCCACACTGGCCCCTTTTTGTCCCCTTGCACACAGCGTAGAAGGGAAGGATAAGAATTGATACGGGAATAAACAGAGCATGCATACAGGGACTCAATGGAGACCAGAGGAGGCTGTCAGCTGCCTGGGCTTGCTCAGTCTTCCTCACTGCCCTAGTGAGGCAGGCGTCTGGGTGCTCTTGGGTAGGGTGGGCCTCCCCTTTCCTGATGCAGGCACTCCTCAGCCCATTTTACTTATGTCCTGCCCTTCCTCTTCCCCACCCAGTTGACCCATTTGAAGTCTCCTTCAGCCACTGAAGGTGGTCATGGTACTGGGGACTTGGGAGAGTGAGACCCTGTGGAGGGAGAGGAGAGGAGAGTGTCTGGGTGGGGGTTGGGGATAGGGGTGAACGGTGCTGGAAGCCCAGCTAAATTTCTGTCTTGTGTGGGTTTTTTTTTTTGTTTTGTTTTGTTTAATGTATATTTTTATTATAATTATTATATATGAATGCCATTCAAATCGTTCCTTTTTGTTAACAAGGGGCATGGGGAGGGGTGGGGGGGTGGAGGGGGGAAGAGGTGGCTGACCCCAGAAACCTGCAGGGCGGGGCTGGGTCAGTGCTCTCGAAGGACATTTTTTGACCTTGTTCAACCTTTCCACGAAGAATAAACTGTGTTTCACATCCTTTGTGTGACTACAGCTTGGTGTAGGGGTGGATGAGGTGTGGGTAAGCAGGGCTAGGAAGAGCAGACGTTGAGGATAGCATTTCCCCGTGATGCAGGGTTGAGTATTTGTCATAAATATTTATTCTTAGACTGATAGAATTTAAGAGTTGCAGTTGGGGAACAAGTCATACCCCACTGGAGGTTAGAGAACTGACTGGAAGAACCCAGCTTTCTTCCCCCCCCCAGAAGCCTTAAAAGGCTACCCTTTGAGAACCAAGGCTGTCGGAGTAGAAGGAAGTGGTCAAGCTGAGGCCATTTGGAAAATCTTCCTAAATTGCATTATTCTGTCGTGTGATCTTGCCACATAACGTGTTTCCTCATAAATCTGTCCCTGAAGCAAGGGCATTCCCATGATCACATAGTCTGAAGTTTAGCGACAGGCCTCAGGACCTAAGAAGGTTCTGCTAAATCCAGGCATGGTATACGCATCTTTATTCTCAGCACTCTGGGGCAGGGACAGGCACATTTCTGGGAGTTTAAGGCCAGCCTGGTCTACATGAGTAAGATCTAAGCCAGATGGGGCTACATAGTAAGACCCTGCCTTTAAAGGGAGCGGGGTGGGGGGAGGGGGCATAAGGGGGAGGTGGTGGTTCTCAGGGGCCTGAGACTGCTGTTGGATCAGGAGACTAGGGAATTAAAAAGAAAGAAGTCCCCATGGTCTGCACTCCTAAAAGTGTCCTCTCCCCAGCAGAACAATGTTTCTCAATTGCCCAGAAGAATCAGGACCCTCAGGTTGGAAGGGTAGAATAACAAGGCTTTGTTTCCATTTTCCGTAGAAACTGCTGCCCTAGACAGGGTTCCCAGGCTGTTGACCCTCCCTTCCTCCAAAACCAGGCTGAAGGGAGGGGTCAGCTCAGCTGCTGAGTCAGCTCAGCTGGAGGAGAGCAGCCCCCTTCTCCCGCCTTCCCTTCCTGCCTCAGCCCAGTCTTCCCTGGGCTCCTGCCCAGGTCCTCCACAGCCTGCCTTTCCGAGCCTGGCTCCAACTATGCCCTCTTCCCTCCAGCTGCTCAGCAGGGTAGTTGGGGTGATGACTTTGGCAGATGGGGTACCCTGCTTCCCTGCCAGCCAGCAACCCTGACCCTGTGCCTGGTCACCTGTGCCTCCACTGCCAGCAGCTGTTTGCCAGGGCCTGTGTGTCTCAGTGAAGTTAGGAACAGCCTCCACCACCACCCTCACCCAAAAAAAAAAAACCCAACTGGAACCCTGAGAAGGTGGCTCTGGGGACACCAGGGGCATCTAGGGGTAATCAAGCCTGTGCATGTGACAAAAAAGAAAAAAAAAGTAAAAGATGAGCTAATGATGGCCCCTTTGTGTTTTCGTGGTCCACATCTGGAGGCAATTACAGATGTTATCCAGAGGGAATTCTGCAAAACACAGCTGGAGCCAGTGGAAGAGCCCAGGAGGGGGTATTGCCAGAGAGAAGAGGAGGGGGAGCCCAGGGATGGAGTGCGGTTTCCCCATCACGAGGAAATTGTTTGGCTGGGATTCTGGAATCACAAGATGCTGTCTGAAGCCAAGGGGAGAAATGGGAATGCAGACCTGGAGACAAAGGGAGATGAGCTGGACAAGAGAGTCTGCGCAGAACGGACCGTGGGGCGGAGGCTGAGTGTCTGGTGCTAATGATACACTTGAGCCTGCCCACCCCACCCCGGGACCTTGGAAGATGCCTTCGTGGTCATAAGGTCCCACTTGAGTGAGCCACCATGTCAGGATAGGATGACAGGAGGCAGAGGGCCCTCTGGCTCCCAAGGACCTGCAAAGTGTTTTCACTGGCCTGGCCTGGCCCATTTGTCTGCTGGGCCTGACCCACTTTCTGTGGTTCCAAGTTCCTTTATTCGAAAGCAGTGCTTGTGAGTTGGGGCAGCCAGGAGGAACCAGTTGGATTTGTGAGGAGGTTTAGGCTGCCCAGAGGACACTGGGCTAAGAAGATACCAGAGTAAGGGAGCAAGGGCCAAGAAGGAACAGCAGACTGTCCACCAACACCGGTGGGGTGAGGGGACTCTCTTTTCTGCACTCCCCCTTTCCAGGGATCCGGATACCCACAGGTCCAAAGCCTCTTGGGCTTCCAGTCCAGCAGGCCAGGGAAGGGACAACCTAAGAAGAACTGTACCCTCCAAAAGAGAATATAGCAGAGAGACTTCTCCACACACTACAGTCTGCTTATCCCTGCTGGTCCTTCCCTGCCCGTTCCCAATGTCTTTACCCCATCAAAACAGAATTCCCAGCTACCTTCCACCTCTGTATCCTCCTTGCTTTCGCTGTAGGCTGGAGAATTAGCAACTGCTGAGGCCTTCATTATACAGAGCAACAGTGCAAGGTCTCGGTTTGAACAAGTTCCTTAGTTCAAATAAGTCCCATATCGGAAGCTAAGGACGTGGTGGCCTGGTGCTCGAACATTTGCCTAACATGAGCGGGACCGAATTTGGTCCTCAAAGCTGCAAAACAAAACTAAGACCCAAATGAAACTGGGTGGTGGTTCTATGGAAGCAGATTCCAACAAGGTTCCTTGGGCATCTCCTGCAGTGTAGCCCCACGAGGCTGGTATGCTCTGGGGGAACTGTCAGTATATCTGTGCCGGGTTGTTGGACCATGCAGCAGATCAGTGAGGGTAACAAGAGTTGGGAGGACAGGGCATGGGAGAGGTTCCAATCTGTAGCCTACTCCTTTGCTTCTCAGGGGTAGGAGCAAGTGTTTGGAAGGAAGAAAGGCGAGGGCCGCAGTGACCCAGGAACTGGAGGGGCTGAAGGTACTTACATCCAACAGCAGTTGGGGTGTTGGTGAACACCTTGATAAGAATAAGAGTCTTCTGAGGAATGACTACTAGTCCCACAAGTCCCCAGAAAACTCCAGCCTAAGCTCAGACAGTTGTCTAAAGTTTCCTTACCAGGTTTGTACACATCCCGAATCGAAGCCTCTTTCTTCTTTAGGATACAGTTTCCTATATCCACCCCTACCCCTAGGGCTTAGTGCCGTTCCCCCTCAGTCTTGGGGCGACCCCGTGGCAGACTGCACTGCACTGGGGCTAAATAGCCAGGGCCTGGAAGGCAGGCAGGCCCCACTGGACAGAAACCAGCTTCCCAGTGAGCTCATACACATACTTTCCATGCTGGTCCAGTGCCAATGGCTTAGTTCCTTCCAAGCCCGCCTTCCCCAAGCCAGGCTCAGCTCGTTCCGTGCTCCCTCGCCACTCATAATGGTGCTCCAACCATTAGACTCCACAGACCAGGGCTGTCATCACATCCCAGGGTAGCAGCTTACTCTGTATCCCTGCTGAGGCCAGGTCCCCCCTAAACAACTTATCCCCAGTCATCTCTCGGCCTTTGTGACTTTAAAAAGATAAGCTGGGGGCTGGAGAGATGGCTCAGTGGTTAAGAGCCCCAACTGCTCTTCCAGGGGTTCTGAGTTCAATTCCCAGCAACTACATGGTGGCTCACAACCATGAAGAAATCTGATGCCCTCTTCTGGTGTATCTGAAGACAGCTACAGTGTACTTATATATAATAAATGAATAAATCTTTAAAAAAAAAGAGAGAGAGAGAGAGATAAGCTGCTTCACAAAGACCCGGGTCTGTGGCTGGGGGTGGGCCTCAGCTGGTAGAGGACTTGCCTACCATGTGCAAGACCTTAGCTAGATCCCAACACCACACAAACCCAGGCATTATGACACACATCCATAACCCTAGCCCTCAGGAGACTGAAACAGGAAGATCAGAAGTGCCAGCTTAGGTTACATGAGACACTGTCTGAAAAAAGACACCTGGGTAGAAAATGACAGGAGAGGCGGCACTCTAATGGATGTCGGAAGGGCATCCTCTGAGTGCCCAGAGTAGCTCACTGACTCAGGGACCAGATGGGTCTGATGGGAACTGCTTCAGCACTGCTCATATCCTGCTCATTCACTGGATTTCCCATTCCAGCCACTTCCCTAACTCAAGGGAGGGTGCGGGGTCCAGTCCGGGCAAGGCCAGGCTGCCCACAAAAGAGGAATTAAAAAATGGCTTCTTGCCTAGTTGTCATGGCACACACACTCTGGAGGCAGAGGCAGGCAGATCTCTAATTTCAAAGCAAGCCTGGTTTGCAGAACAGATTCCTAGACAGATGGGGTTACACAGAGAGAAGCCTTGTCTTGAAAAATCAAAACAAACCAAAAAACAGGCAAAAAACAAAAGACAAACAAAACCCAGCTCCTTACAAGTTAGTGGGAAAGAATAAATGACAATGTATTATATGACTATTAAAAAATAGAACCAGTATCTTTAAAGGACCCCTGTGTGCCCCCCCGAATTCTCTCCATTAGAGGGACCAAGTCCTTGAATGTTGAACTATTTCTTTGCCTTTCTTTCTCTTTAAGGTTTAGTTTTACTTTATGTATGTGGTGAGTATTTTGCTTGCATGTCAGTGCACCAGATGCAGGTCCAGTTCCCACAATGGCCAGAAAAGGGCATGGGAGTTCCAGACAATTGTGAGTCTCCTTGTTCAGCTGGGAACTGAACTTGGGTCCTCTGGGAGAGCAGTCATGACCTCCTGAGCTGTCTCTGCAGCTCTGAGACTTTCCTGTTTCTCATGGTGGCACTGATGTCATTTTCTTTGTTCGTTCCTGTTGTCGAGCTTCCCTCCTGACGGGACGTGTAGCTACATTCCGTGTCTTTGCTGCAGCTCACCTCCTTGTACAAATAGTTTGGTTTTTTAACTGGTATGTGCAGTCACCAGGCTTGATCCTCTTCACGAGGTGGAGCAGCAGCTTGCTGGCATTTTAGTTTATATTTCTGTAAATCCTAATGAAGTTGAGCACTCCCCCGCCCTTCATGCTTTCATTATATGTTGTTCTGTTCGTCTTGCCTCAGCCTTTTAAATTAGGGAACTTACAGGCCTATATGCTACACATATTTGTGTATGCGCACGCACGCACGCACGCACGCTCGTGATGGGGATAGGCATGCACAGCACACAAGTGGAGATGGCTCTCTCCTTGCTGGGCCATCTCATCTGCCCTCTTCCTCAGTGTTTTTTATTTTTTTTAAGAGTACTTATTTATCTATTTATATAACAACACTATCACTCTCTTCAGACACACAAGAAGAAGGCATCAGATCCCATTACGAGCCACCATGTGGTTGCTGGGAATTGAACTCAGGACCTCTGGAAGAGCAGTCAGTGCTGTTAACCACTGAGCCATCTCTCCAGCCCCTCTCAGTGTTTTTTAAAAAGCCGCTTTGAAGATACATCTTGGGAGTTGGAGAGATGATGGCTCAGTGGTTAAGAGCACTATCTACTCTTCCAGAGGTTCTGAGTTCAACTCCCAGCACCCACATGATGGCTCACAAGCATCAGTAATGGGATCTGAAGACTTTCTCTGACATGCAGGCATACATGCAAATAGAGCACACGTATGGAGATATATCCTGGACACAATGATGTCTCTGTAAGTATATTCAGCCACAACAGAGGATTCTTATCTATACCTACCTACTTGTCTAGACAGGATCTCAAGTAACCCAGGCTGGCCTCCAACTCCCTATGTAGCCAAAAATAACCAAGGATAACTTCTTCCTCTTCTCCTCCTCCTTCTTTTCCTCCTCGTCCTCTGAGACTTTTTCTGTGAACTCACTCTGTAGACCAGGCTAGCCTCAAACTCAGGGATTGGCCTGCCTCTGCCCTGCCCCCATCCACCAGTGCAAGTACTGATGGTGTGCACCACCAGCACCGCCATCTCAGCCATGATTTTTGTTGTTGTTGTTGTTGTTGTTAAGATTTATTTTGTATATGTGACTACACTGTAGCTGTCTTCAGACACACTAGAAAAAGAGAGCATTGAATCCTGTCACGGATGGTTGCTGGGAACTGAACTCAGGAAGTCAGTGCTTTTTTTTTTTTTTTTTTTTTTTCCAGAGCTGGGGACCGAACCCAGGGCCTTGCGCTTGCTATGCAAGCTCTCTACCACTGAGCTAAATCCCAGAGTCAGTGCTCTTTTTTTTTTTTTGGTTCTTTTTTTTCGGAGCTGGGGATCGAACCCAGGGCCTTGCGCTTCCTAGGCAAGCGCTCTACCACTGAGCTAAATCCCCAACCCCCAGAGTCAGTGCTCTTAACCGCGGAGCCATCATCTCTCCAGCCCCAGCTGTGGACTTCTGATCCTTACATCTACCCGTTTTCTGTTTCTTTGGAACAGAATCTGACCTGGAGCTTATTACATGAGATCCTGCATCTGAATCAATCAATCAATCAATCAATCAGCCAAGATCAATAGTAGAGCCCTTGTCCACCATGAGCAAGGGCCTCCTTGGGTTGGATTCCTAGTATGGGAAAAGAAAAAGAATGTAGAGAAATGCATCCAGGTAGAAGTTCATGCATATCTTTTTTATCTGCCAAGCCATCTGCTGTGTCACTCCAGGATTCATCCCCTATACCCTCTACAAGACCCGTCCTTAAACTGGGAGAGGTATTAGGCTGTGTTGGCCCAGCTCTTGAGATTTCACGACTTCGGGTGCTGACCAGTCCAGCCTTCACCCAGTCCTGAAGAGCCCACAGGGTACCCCTTTCTGCATCCTTCTAACCTCTAAGGCAGACATCTCCAACTGTCTCAGTGGTCTTTACTGTCCTGTGACTCAAAGACCAACCCTCCCCCATACCCACCTTGTGCGAGCCCACAGGTACGTTCTAAGAGAAGGGGAGCTGGACAGAAAGCTAGAGGAGTACACGTCCCACTCAGTGGGGACCCACCCACTTCTACAGCAGAAACCAGCCGGGCAGGGTTTGCAGGGTGGTGTCGCCCCCTTGTGTTCGGCGTTAGGATTGGTCGTCGGCCCCGGGAACACAGAACCTAGGCAAGAATAAAACCGGTCGGAGCCAAAGAAACCACCAGCCTCCCTCCCACTTTCCATGTTTCCTCTCTAGACACCTGTACTTAAAGGGGTGGAACTACGGGCCAGACGGGGCCCACAGCTGTTCTTAGCCTCGCAACCACCGAAACAAAAGTCAGAGTTTCCGTCGCTGTCCACTCTGGCCTAGGTGAGGGGATTAGTGGGCAGCCAGCTCACAGAGCGTCCTGGACGGTCCGCAGAAGGAGGCTCTTCTGCATCCTCAGAGCTGCGAGCCGCCACACTGCCCCCCTGTGGGCTCCGTAGACGCTGATTATTCCGCCATGCCTGTGCTGGGGACCTCAAGGTCAGGAGCTTAATTAAGACCATGGGAGTCCGTCCCTAGGTCTTACATTTCTAAAGGTCCTTACATTTCTAGTTTTTTTTCTTCCTTCCTTCCTTCCTTCCTTCCTTCCTTTCTTTCTTTCTTTCTTTCTTCTCCTCCTCCTCCTCCCCCCTCCTCCTCCTTCTCCCCCCTCTATCTGTATATATACATTGGGGGAATATTCCCCCAAGACAAGGTTTTCCTCTACTCCCTGGCTGTCAGTTAAAGTTGTGGGACATCACACCCAACGAATGTCTAGTCTAGTTTTGTAGTTCAAAAACGCCCATATCTTTAGAATAGCACTATATTGTAACAAATTTTTCATTTGGTAAATTTTAAGGGAGGGGGAGGCTATTTGCTTGCTTGCTTGCTTGCTTGCTTGCTTGCTCGTTGCTTAGACAATGTCTCGCTATGTAGCATTGGCTGGCCTGCTGGTCTTGAAATGACAAAGACCCACCAGCCTCTGCCTCCTCAATCCTGGAGTTACAGGTAGGAATTACCATACCTACTGAAATCTAAATATTTTAAATATCAGGCCTTTTAAGATATATCTTAATATCTGGGCATAGTGGCAATTACCTCTCATCCTATCTCTGTGAGGGACTCTGAGGGAGAGGCAGACATATACATACTGATATAAGTTCAGAGTCATCCTGGTCTATGTAGCCAGCTCTAGGCCAGACAGAACTACAGAGCAAAGCACTGTCTTAAAAAAGGGAGGGGGGGCTGGAGAGATAGCTCAGTGGTTAAGAGCATTGTCTGCTCTTCCAGAGGTCCTGAGTTCAAATCCCAGCAACCACATGGTGGCTCACAGCCATCTGTAATGGGATCTGATGCCCTGTTCTGGTGTGGTGGTGGTGAAAAGAGCAACATACATAAAATAAATTAATAAATGAATGAGTAAATCTTTTTAAAAAAAGGTAAAAAAAAAAAGATACAGCTTAGTGTTTTTCAATTTTGAAATCTACAAGACTCAAACATAATTAAAGTCACTAAACCTGGGAGGCACGCCCTACGCCACATAAAAAAGAGATAAAGCTGATTCTTTTTTCTCCCTGAAGCACAGACTAGCACCATAGCCATGTGGTAGGGGTAGGGTCTGGCCTCTCCCTTCACACAGGTTTTCCAGCTTGAAGTCTGTCTCTGTGTGTGTGTGTGTGTGTGTGTGTGTGTGTGTGTGTGTGTGTGTGTGTGTGTACAGGTAGACAGGATCTGGATATGGCTCAGAATGGCTCCTAACTGAAGATCCTCCCTGAGGATTACAGAATTCTACCATCCAAGGCAGCAAGGCGGCTGCTTCTTCTCCTTCTCCTTCTCCTTCTCCTTCTCCTTCTCCTTCTCCTTCTCCTTCTCCTTCTCCTTCTCCTTCTCCTTCTTTCTCCCCCTCCTCTTCCTCCTCCTTCTTCTTCTTCAATAAAGGTCTCACTAAGCAGGGCAGTGATGGCACACATTTAATCACAGCATTAATGACAGCACTTGGGAGGCAGAGGCAGGTGGATCTCTATAAATTCAAGGCCAGTATGTTCTCCAGTCTCCAGATCCAGTTCCAAAACAGCCAAGGCTACACAGAGAAGGCTGTCTCTAAAAATAAAATAAAATAAAATAAAATAAATAAGATTGGGTCTCACTATGTAGCTTTGGCTGGCCTAGAACTCTCTCCCTGTGTAGCCCAAACTCACAGAGATCCACCTGCCTCTACCTCCCAAATGCTGGGATTGAAGACGTGCACTATGGCTGGGGATTTAGCTCAGGGATAGAACATTTGCCTAGCAAGCATCTGGCTCTGGATTTAGTTCTCAGCTAAGGAACAGAGAGGCTCCTCAGCCCAAGGCTTCGTTTTAGTCAACCTTCTGTTTGTGAATCTCAAACCGAGGCATTTACAGAACTCGCCTCCTAAAACACCTTCTTGAACCTTCCCTTCACACCCTGTGTGCGCTTCCTGTCCCTTGATGTCATTGGCCTCGTTTTGGCGTCCAGCACAACTTGCTCCATGAAGTCCCCATTGCCCTTGTGGTCTGTGAAGCTAGACCATCCTTTCACCCATGAGTCATGGAGTTGCGAAGGAGCATCAAAAGCCCTGACAGGTGTCACATCCTCAGCTTCTCTCTGTCATCTTTGATAAGCAACTAATAGTTGAAAGGGTGGCCAAAGAGATTAAAAGACGTCATCTAAGAGATGTCTGTGACCAGACGCCATTGATTCATTGATCAATTCATTCATTCACTATTCACTCAGCCGGTGTTTCCTGAGTACCAATACATGCATCCCTTTTAGTACCAAAGTCATAACAGAAGGCAAGTGATCTCTGACATCTATTCCTGTGAATGGAGTGAACAGCAAATGTGATTAATTAGGAAAATATTTAGTATGTTGCATAGCAACAAGTATTGAGGGCAAATTTTAAATGAAGAAGGGAGATAGTGCTTCCATGTAATTTTGCATGAAATGGCTAGAGAAGGCCCCACTGGGATCTTGGGCTATTAGTAAGCAAGCCATGTAGTCCTCAGGAAGAACCTTCCAAGCAAAGGGAAGAGCAAATGCCAAAAGCCTGAAGTGATAGCATGCCTCTCGTGAAATCCATAGGGAACAAGGCAATGTGGCTACACAGAAAGAGCAAGGAAGAAAACAGGAAAGATGGAGGTGAGGTGGGCACTGACCGGGGCAAGGGACCGTGGTGCCTTATAAGGCATTGTAAAGAGTCTAGCTTTAGTGTGTTTGGTTTGGTTGTTTGGTTGGTGGTGGCGTCTTGTCTTGTTTTTTTTTTTTTTTTAAAGATTTATTTATTTATTATATATAAGTACACACTGTAGCTGTCTTCAGATACACCAGAAGAGGGCATCGGATCTCTTTGCAGATGGTTGTGAGCCACCATGTGGTTGCTGGGAATTGAACTCATAACCTCTGGAAGAGCAGTCGGGTGCTCTTAACCGCTGAGCCATCTCTCCAGCCCCAGCGTCTTGTCTTGTTGATGCAGGGTCTCAGGTAACCAAGGCTGGCCTTGAACTTACTTAGTAACTGAGGATGACCTTGAACTCCTATTCTTCCTGCCTCAGACTCTTGAGAGCTAGAATCACAGGCATGTACCATGATGTCTGGCAAAAACTTAGGCTCCCATTCTGACTAAAAGGAGCCTATGACGTGTGGGAAAGAAAGGATATTTTAGCACATTGCAAATAGTATTATTTCAGTAATTCAATGCGGTCTGGTCAGGAGAACAATTGCCACTGTTACATAATGCTTACTGGAAGCCAAGACACTTAATTCTTTGATGTTCCTGTCTTCAGAAGCTAGAAAGTCTGAGATCAGGGTTAATGGGAACCAAAGGAATGGGAGTAGCTTTAGTAGAAACATGATAGTCTTTAAGGATGCCTCTAAGGGCGGTAGAACTCAATAGTCAAGAGTGCTTGTTGCTCTTGCAGAGAACCTGGCTTTGGTTTCCAGTATTCTTACCTAGTGGCTCATAACTGCCAGTGGCTCCCAACTCCAACTCCAAGGATCCAGCGCCCTCTTCTGGCCTCCAAAGACACTTGCATGCACACAGTGCACATACATACACTCAGGTACACACAGGCAATCAAATAAATAAACCTTTTATTATTTTAAAGGCACAAGTGAGAACCTAAAGGAGATGGAGAATATTTTGAACTGGGGGAAAGGCTATTCTTGTTATGCAGGAGTTTAATAAGTGTAGTCAGCCTGAAGTCATGTAGAAGGTAGGAAACCTAGCTAATGAAAGTAAGGAGAATTTCAGTAGCATGTCGAAGGTGTCTGTGGTCCTGGTCTAGGTACTCACATTTGGTTGTGGTCCAGGACATCAGGGCCTAGCTGTGTCCACAGTCATCTGGAGGCTTGCCTCAGAGAGCTCATTCCTCCTGTGCCTGACATGTTTGTCCTGGCAATGATGGGAGCTTCTGTTCCTGACCTGAAGATATGTTGGACTTCTTGAATGGCCCACAGCATGGCAGCTAGCTTTCCTCAAAAGAGAGATCCTAAAGACAGCAAAGTAGAAAACCAACGCCACTTGTTTTCTATTACTCTTGGAGCTGCGTGTCATCCTTTCTGCCAGGTTCTGTCAGGAACGAGTGAGAAAGTCCAGTGCATACCCAAGGGGAAAAAAGTTAAACATTAAGGCTTGGAACTATGGCTCAGTGGTTAAGAGTACTTTCCCGGGTTGGGGATTTAGCTCAGTGGTAGAGCGCTTGCCTAGCAAGTGCAAGGCCCTGGGTTTGGTCCCCAGCTCTGAAAAAAAGGAAAAAAAAAAAAGAGTACTTTGCTCCCCTCCACAAGACCCACGATTTGTTGCCAGCCCCCATTTTGGATGGCTTGTAACCACCTATAACTCCAGCTCTAGATGGATTGGAGCCTCATGTTTCTATGAGCACATACACTACTTAAATTAATCTTTTTTTTTTTTTTAAAGAAGCTGCCACAGGGCTGCAAGTGTAGCTCAGAAGTGGTATGTAGGCATTGCCTGTGTGATGCCCTGAGTTTAGTCCCAAGAACCACCCTTATTTCCTCAAAACAATCCAAACACCCTGTTTTTTTGTTTTTGTTTTTTTTTTAAGATTTATTTATTTTATGTACAGCATTCTGCCTGCATATGTGACTGCAGGTCAGTAGAGGGCACCAGATCTCATTACAGATGGTTGTGAGCCACCATGTGGTTGCTGGGAATTGAACTCATGACCTCCGGAAGAGCAGTCAGTGCTCTTAACCACTGAGCCATCTCTCCAGCCCACACCCTGTTCTTTAGCCGTCTCAGAGAAGAGAAATTATGTCACAGACATTCGTGAGTACAACTTCCATCTACCAGAGCCCCAGTACGATTCATGGGGGGGGGGGGCAACAAAAGTTTTCTTTTAAATATTGTTAAGTGGTTTTGTTTTTTTTGTTGTTGTTTTGTTTTGTTTGTTTGTTTTTTGCATGTGGAGGAAGGCAGTGTACACATGTCGTGGTTTGTGGGTAGAGGTCAGAGGGTAATTTGTGGGAGGGGTCAGTTCTCCATCCATCAGAGATTGAGTCCAGGCCATCAGGGTCTACAACAAATGCCAGCACCAGCCATCTCACCAATCAGAGATCCACAAAAGGATCGTATCAGCAGACTCGAGAATTGATGCTGGCAAAAACGATACAAAATGAAATTCTAAAACAAAACAAGGAGGTTGGAAAAAAAAAAAAAAAACCCTTCCAGAAGATAAAAAATAAAGAGCCTACTACTGGAGCTAAGCACTCTGAAAAATGATGTTCAGGTCTTGAGTTCTAACACCAATGACCAAGCTGTACCTTTCTGGACAAGATATCTTAGGTATATTTGTGTACTTTGCTCCCTTTGTGACTAGGAATATCTATGGAAGTCTTCCTGCACTTGTCCTGTCTCCTATCCTGCCATTAGGTGTTGGGAGTGGCTGGGAACTGGGAGTATAAGGCTTTGTTGTCATCACAGGTCTTTAGATCACCAGTCAGTAACTAAGGAGCTGCAAATGTCAAGAAAACCCCACTTTAATGCCAGTGCTGGGAGTGCTGGGATTAAAGTCGTGCACACCACACCCGGTCACCCGGTCTTCTTAGCCAGTTTTCTATTGATGTGATAAAACACTAAGCAAAAGCTATTTGGGGAGGGAAGGGTTTATTTGGTTTACATACCCCCAGGTCATAGTCCACTGAAGGAAGCCAAGGCAGGAACTCAAACAGGGCAGGTGCCTGGAGGCAGAAACCACGGAGGAGCAGTGCTCCTCGGGGCTTGCTCAACCTGTTTTACTGTAATCCAGAACCACCTTGCCTAGGAGTAGCACCTCCTACAATGGGCTGGGCCCTCCCACATCAATCATGAGTCAAGCAAATGCCCCCAGAGACTTTCCTACAGGCCAATCTGCTGATGGAGATTCCTCAAAAAGATTCCCTCCTTCTGGATTATGAATAGAATTATGTTGAATTGACAAACCAACCAGCACACCAGGCAAATACTTATATCACTGAGCTGCACGCCCAGCCTTGGAATGTGATTGCTGAGATTAGCGTTGTAGAAATGGACTCCCACTTTGCTCCCTTGTGGATTCTCCTTTTGAGGAGCCAGCTGCCGTGGCAGAAGGACACTCAGATCATCCGCGAAGATGCTCACATGGAAAGGGACTGAGTCTTCCTGCCAAGAGCATGCCTACTTGTCAAGTGTGGAAATTAACTATCTTAGAAATGTTATCTTCCAGCCCCCAGGCAAGACTTTAGATGTCTGTCTGCTGTGAGACCAAAGATAGCCTGGCTCAGGGTCCAGTACCATTGCCTCTGTGTGTGTATGTGTGTGTGTGTGTGTGTGTGTGTGTGTGTGTGTGTGTGTGTTACTTTTCTACAGCAGTGATAAAACACTAAACACTATACTTAAATTTTAAAGTGTTTCATTTGGTTTTTAGTTGAGTTAGAGTCCATGATGGTGGACCAAAGGAATAGCTGAGAGCTTACATATTGATCCACAGTCACAAGGGGGGGCGGGGTTGGGGGAGAGACTGAAAATCAAAGGAATATTTTGGAACCTCAAAGTCCACAGACTCCCCAAAAAAAAAAAAAACCACACCTGCTAATCCTTTCCAAACAGTTCCACTAACTGGGTACCAAATATTGAAACATGAGCCTATGGGCACCATTATCATTCAAACCAATCAGTGTGTGTGGGCCTGTGTACTGGAGGCTTTCCACGGAGATCTCTGGCCTGGCCAAGTGCCAGGGCTCAGGGAGGAAGGGAAAGAACTTGAGCAGGGAGGGGGAATTGCCTCCACCTCCCACTCCGCCAGCCACTGCCGTTTCAGTTGCTCCAAAATGTTGGCTGGGTTGAGCCAGCAGGAGGCAGGCTAGCCAGCAAGAGGTGCACGGGAGTTTCTGGTGGTGGTAGTTTCAGGTGAGCAGATCTCTTCCCCAAGTATGACAGAAGCTCTCAGAAGATGGTTCTTACATACCTTTAATCCTTCGGGATAGGATTCTTATATACAGTTTTGGGGTGGGTGGTCTGACAGCAGGTACTTCCTATTGGCTTGGCCTGAGAACTTGGGAATACCTCATCTACAAGTGGGAGGGTGTGGTCCTGCTTCTACGTGACTGATGGCCACAAGCCTCTCTACAGGGGAGGGTGGGGGCACTGTAGCTACCTGAGAGGGGCCTGGCCTCCTGGGAGTTTAGGAAAATGTCTACTGTCCCTTTCAGGGTCACCAGGGTTTCAACCTTATCTCAACCAAGAACCCGGATACCTTTCACAGCCCGCTGCCTCACAAGTGTGTTTCTTTCTATGCCTGTGTACGCGGTACATGTGGCCAGATCAGAATTTTTATGTGTCCTCCTCTACTGCCGCTCTCCATCTTCTTTCTTTGAGACAAGGTCTCAGATTGCCTAGGCCAGCTGGCCAGTGAGCTCTGAGGATCTACCTTGCTCTATTCCCAGTCTTGGACGCTTACAACATCATGTCTGGGTGCTGAGATGAGGAACCTAGGACTTCATGCAAGTACTCTGCTTCCCCAAGCCCTGCTTTTGTTTTTGTTCTGAAACAGGTTCTCACCATGTTGTCTAGGTTTCTCCTATTCAGCCAGCTAAATGAATCTCTAACCTTAAATAATTTGTTTAACTTTTATCCATTTGTGTGTGCGTGTATCCCTCACAACATGCAGAATATGGTGTCAGATCTCTTAGAGATTTATTTACAGGTGGTTGTAAAGCACCTGACATGGGTACTGGAAACTAAGTTCAGTGAGCTCTGAGGATCTACCTGTTTATGTTCCCAGTCTTGGACTTACAGGCCTGAGCTGCCATGCCCAACTTTTTTATATGGGTGCTGGGGATTTGAACCCAGGTCCTCAAGCCTGCAGAGCAAGTGTTCTTACCACTGAGCCAGACTCTCATGTGTCTCTGACAAAGGAGTTGGTACTCTTTTTTTTAAAAAAAGATTTATTCATTTATTATATATAAGTACACTGTAGCTGTCTTCAGATACTCCAGAAGAGGGAATCGGATCTCTTTACAAATGGTTGTGAGCCACCATGTGGTTGCTGGGAATTGAACTCAGGACCTCTGGAAGAGTAGTTGGGTGCTCTTAACCACTGAGCCATCTCTCCAGCCCCAGGAGTTGGTACTCTTTTTTTTTTTTTTTTTTTTTTTTTTTTTTTTTTTTTTGGTTCTTTTTTTCGGAGCTGGGGACTGAACCCAGGGCCTTGCGCTTCCTAGGCAAGCGCTCTACCACTGAGCTAAATCCCCAACCCCAGGAGTTGGTACTCTTGAAAGATCCCACGCAGAGAGACCCTTACTCAAGTCTTGGGAAATCGCGGACCCCAGACACAGAGAGACCATTTTGGATGTAATAAGCAAAGGCGAGGTTTATTACGGAGACCTATTACAGAGATCTCCGGGCCGACACGTATCCCGCGCAGGAGACAGAGGTGTCGGCCCGAGAGGCTGGGAAAAAGAGTATTTAAAGGCAGAGGCTGTGAGCACCAGGGGATGGGGGATGTCAAAGGGGAATGTACCACAAGTTACAAGATTGTTTTATGGCTCCAGGAGATAAGGGGACGCCAGAAGGTTTTATGGCCCCCTGGTTCCTGGAACAGAGCTACTAAATCAGGAGAAGGGTAGGGTCTTCAGGTCTTCATTATTTTTAAACGTTTGTCAAAACTGATGGAGCATTTGTATTTGAAACACCTCTGGTTAGGCTTGGGCTGCCCGGTTTCTTGGAGTGCTCTCTGCAGGACACAATGGCTGAAAAGCACAAGTAGGGGCTTATCAGGGTCTGGAGGACATCTGGTTAAAGTATGACTCTGAGTAAGTTGGGGGGACGTCTTTGGATGGTTTATGGGTCAGTCCTCGATAGCCTGAGCTGGATCCTGCATTCCTTTTCTTTATCTTTATGGCCTGCTATTCCTGGCGGCAGGGCTTAGCCCTGAGTTTGTGGCTTTTGGGGCTAACTCTTTTAATTTTATATTTCTAAACCTAGAATTTGTATAATTTTCTTTTCACTCTTAACCACTGAGCCATCTCTCCAGCCCCTTAGCTGACTTTTTTTTTAAAGATTTATTCATTTATTATATATAAGTATACTGTAGCTGTCTTCAGACACACCAGAAGAGGGCATCAGATCTCTTTACAGATGGTTGTGAGCCACCATGTGTTTGCTGGGAATTGAACTCAGGACTTCTGGAAGAGTAGTCGGGTGCTCTTAACCACTGAGCCATCTCTCCAGCCCCTTAGCTGACTTTTTAGTAATAATTTTAATCAAAATCCAGGATTTTGCCATTTTATCTCGTAAACACTTTGGATCTATCATTTGAGGTTGTCAGAATCTTCACAGACCTGTGGTTGGAGAGATGGCCCAGTGTAGGTACGGGTTGCATCTTCTGTTGCTGTGATAAAGTATACTGACAAGAGCAAATTGGGGGAAAAGGTTTATTCTGGTTCATAGTTCAAGCGTACAGGCCATCACAGTGGGGAAATCCTGGTGGCAGTAGCTTGAGGTAGCTGGCCACATAAAGCCACAACCAGGAAGCAGAATACTATGTTGGTATCTGGTAGCTTCCTTCTTTTTATGCTGTGCAGGATTCAAGTGCCGGAAGTGCTGGTCTTGTTTAGCTGGGTCTTCCCATCTCAATTAATCTATTAAAATAATCCCTTCAAAGCCCCCCCCCCCCCCCCCCCCCCGTGGAGGCTAACGATATGAAGAATCCTTCACAGGTGTCTCTGGAGGCTTATCTCTTAGGTGAGTCCGGATTCTGTGAAGTTGATAGACAGCATTAACTGTAGGATGATGTCATTACGCAGCAAGGCGGGTCCAGGATAAGGCGTGGCCTATCATTGGATGAGAAGGAAGGGTAGGCGGGGAAAAGTCTAGGAAGGAGGGAGGAGGAAGGGAAGCAAGGAAAATCAAGATGGAGACAACAGAACAGGGTGATCCAGATCCAGGTGGACTGGGTCGTTTTCGTCTAGGTGGGTGGTCTAAATCTTTATTAATTGGCAGGGAATTTGTAATGTGGATGTATTGTGGATTGGGAACTCTAATTGCTAAATTACAAGTTTCTGGAACTTTGATTTTCCGGGCTAAAGAGAACAGTGTGTGAAAGAAATGGCTGAGAGGCAGTTGGAGTGTGTGGATCTGGTTCTGTTGCCCACACGGAGTAAGAACTCGAAAGGGCCCACAGAACGAGGTGTGTGTGTGTGTGTGTGTGTGTGTGTGTGTGTGTGTGTGTGTGTGTGGTGTGTGTGTGTGTGTGTGTGTGTGTGTGTGTGTGTGGTGTGGTAACTACTGCCTAGGGGACCAGTGGAGAGGAGGCTTAAAGGGAAACAGCTAGGAGAGGGCAGTTTTCTAACCGTGTGGTAGGGTAGCGAGTGAGTGGTTCCAGCTCGAGGGAACTGATAGAAAACGTTCCTTTTTAATTTTTATTGCAGCAATTAACCATCACGCGGGTTAAAGCGCTTGCTACTGAAGCATGAAGATCTGAATTTGGATCTCAAAAGCTCATGCGAAGCAGAATGTTGAGGAAGTGTGGCCAGGGTGTGGAGGCCAGGCGTATGTCCAGGATATCCCTGTATGGAGGTCTATGAAGCTGTGAAGGTGAAGCCTGGATTGGGTTGAAAACTCCAAAATGTTGGAGATGTCAGGGTTGTGGGATACCTGCCAAGGAGAGCTGCAGACCAAGTGTGGAACCAACACAGAGAAGTGTGATGCAGTCAACAAAGCTGAGAGGAGTTGGAGATCAGAAGACGGCTTTGACGGCAGACATAGATGCCGAATTTGGAGATGGCCCAGCTGTTCTTCAGTCTTCCTTTGGTCCAGCGTTTCCTCACTGTTCTCCCTTCCCTCCCTTTTGGAATAGTAATGTCTGTTCTTTGCCATTGTATATTAGAAGTGTATATTCTGCTTTTTTATTTTGATTTTACAGGGGGTTACAGCTCGGAGATTGCCCTGCGTCGTGGAAGATTTTGAACTTTGGACTTTTACATGGTGTTGAGACTGATGAACTGCTGGGACTTTTGAAGTTGGACTAAATGCAATTTTTTTGCATTTTGATATGACTCTACGTCTGTGGGGGCCAGGGGGTGGAATGTGGGGGATTAAATAAGAACAAACCCCAAAAGATCATGTATTTGAATGCATAGTCACTTGGGAGTGGAAGTGTTTGATAGGATTACAAGGTTTATGAGGTATGGGAGAAGGTATAGAACATGCTTGTTGGAAGAAGCCCATGCCAAATCCAGTGCCCTCCCCCCTCCTTGTGGCTCAAGATGTTGCTATCAACCACTTTTCTAGCACCATGCCTGCCTTCGTACCACCATGCCCCAAACATACTCCTGCTGCTCCCCTCCACCCCCACATCTCGCTGATGATAATGGACTAAACCTCTGAAACTGTATACAAGCCCCCAATGAATGATTTCTCTTCTAAGAGTTGCCATGGTCATGGTGTCTCTTCACAGCAATTGAACAGTAAATAAGACAGGGGTAGCCAAGTGCTCTCCTGTTAGATTTAGGCACGTTCCATAGGAGGGAACCCGTGTCTGTACCGTGAATCAGGCCAAGAACTCATAGTTGGGAGCTTATGGGATCCAAGGGTGAACTTATTTCTATAATTTTGGTAAATGGACACAGAATCAAACTGCCTCTAAGTCTGCATCTCTGTAGCTAGGGCAACTCTCAGATCTCCTCCGAGAAATTTCTTTACACTATACACAGTGGTTAACCCAGAAAGTCACAACTGATCAAAGGTCAGAGAGTAAGTGTCTATGAAGTGCTCACCCACAAATGGATCAGCTATTTCATATCTCTCATCTATGGAAGAGGGGACAGAACGATCGTAAGAGCCAGATGTTGGAGAGGACTTGAGCAAAACAGTGACTGCCTCCTGCCCTCGGACTCCCAGCAGCTACAGCTGCTTGCACAAGACCTGCACAAGATCAAGCCGGTCAACATTCCAGCGTGGCAGGCAGGCAGGCATAGGGCTCACAACTCCCCACCCCTAGCTAAGGAGCTATTGACAGTTGATGGCTTCTAGGGTAGGGAAAATCAGTTCTTAAGGATGTGGTCCCTAGTAGACCAATCACACCCTACAAATGCCTCTATATACTCAAGTATATGGGCAGCACAAGTTAGACATGATGGGGTTTTTCTTAAGTAATGAGGGAGAGCTGAGTGTGTATCTCAGAGTGTGAGAGAGTTTGCTGTTCCTACAGAGGACCCAGGCTCCATTCCCAACATCCGCATGGGAGCTGACGACCACCCTTAACTCCAGTTCCAAGGAGACCCAATGCTCTTCCGTTTTCTCAGCCAGCAGGCACACATGATGTGTATACATATACATGTAGGCATCGGCACATACAGAATACAAAGTTCTAGGAGGAGGAGCAGCAGTGCTCAGGAAGCAGAGGCAGGCAGATTTCTGAGTTTGAGGCCAGTCTGGTCTACAGAGCAAGTTCCATGACAGCCAGGGCTACACAGAGAAATCCTGTCTGAAAAAAATCAAAAGGAAGGAGGAGGAAGAGGAAGAAAAGGAGGCAGCATGAAGTTGGAGATCTGGAAGGAGTGAGAGGTTGGGTGGGAAGTGAATATGATCAAAATTATATGAGTTATGAAATTCTGGAAGAATTAATAAAAATGTGTTTGGAGGGAGCTGGAGAGATGACTCAGTAGTTAAGAGCATTAGCTGCTCTTGTAGAAGACTCAGGTTCAGGTCCAAGCCTGGCAGCTTTGTATTTTGTATTAACAAATACATAACATTCTTGTTGCTTTTAAACAAGAGCTCTCTATGTAGAACAGGCTGGATTTGAACTCACAGATATCCTCCACCTACCTGCATCTGCCTCCTAAGTGCTGGGATTAAAGGCCTAGCATTGTATTTTTCCAAAGAGGGACAACTTTGACAGATGAGATGGCTCAGTGGGTAAGGATGCCTGCCACCAATCCTGACAACTTAAATCCAATCGATGCAACTTCCTGGGTGGAAGGAGAGAACTGAGTGACTCATGAAAGTCGTTCTCTGACCTTCATAGGAATGTGTGCTCATGCACTCCAGGGTACACACGCAGTAAATGAACAAGTAAACAGATAGATGGAGAAGATGATGGTATAACAGGAAGAGGCATCACCAATGACCTGAATTCAACCTTAGAACTCATATACTGGTGGAGAGGCCCAACTCCCAAAAGTCCCTGACCTAGACACACATGACCATGTATCCTCAAACACAACACACACACATACATGGATGCATACATACATACACACAGAGAAATAAAATGTTTCATTAAAAAAAATCCAATATGGGGGCTGGGGATTTAGCTCAGTGGTAGAGCGCTTACCTAGGAAGCGCAAGGCCCTGGGTTCGGTCCCCAGCTCCGGAAAAAAAAGAACAAAAAAAAAAAATCCAATAGTAATGGCATATATGTAATGTTAGCACTGGGAGGTAGAGGCAGAAAGGAGGAGTTCGAGGCCAGCCTTAGCTACACAAGACTGCCTCAAACACTAAGAAAAAGGGAGCTGAAGAGTTGGCTCAGCAGTTAAGAGTGCTTGCTACTCTTTCAGAGGGCAGTACCTAGCACCCACATCTGGCAACTTACAACTGGCACGTTAACTGTTAACTCAGGCCACAGGGGATCTGACGTCCTCTTCTGGCTTACACATGATGTGGATTTGCAGGCACTTACACACCACACACACACACACACACACACACACACACACACAGAGAGAGAGAGAGAGAGAGACAGACAGAAATAAATAAATCTTGGAGGGGAAAAAGAAGTTGGGAGTGTATGGAAGAAATATGTACAGGTAAGACAAAATCAACAAAACACTGAAAGGAGATGCTGAGAGTCGGAGAAGCTAAGGAAGGAAGGAAGGAAGGAAGGAAGGAAGGAAGGAAGGGAGGGAGGGAAGTAGTAGAACCAAAGTGACTGGAGGCTAAGCTACCCAACCAGAGCTGAAACCATGGCAGACTGATAGCTCCTGCTCCACCCAAAGTTAAAGCAGCAGGGGTGTAGGGCACATTCTGGATCCTCCTTCCTCCTCCCCGCCCCAATCTTCCCCCTGATAGCTGAAACTACAGCAAGATTATTCTGAAAGGGAGCCTGGGAAATGTAGTTTGCAATAAGTTGCACAATGACTCTCAAAACAGGTGAGCAGTTGGCGGACAACCTCTTATTTACAAACAGTCTAGTGTTTTTGTTTTTGAGGTAGGCCCTCACTATGCAGTATTGGCTTGTCTGGAACTTACTAGGTAGACCAGACAGGTCTCAAACCCCCAGAGATCCACCTGCCTTGGCCTCCTGAGGGCCGGAACTAAAAGTATACACCAACATGAACAGCTGTTTTTAAATAAAAATCTAATCTAGAAAGTAATCAGACGCTAAAAATCCTTGTTCTACTCTGACATGGTGACAAGTTTATGATCCCATCACTTGGAAGTAGAGGCAAGAGAATCAGGAATTCAAAGCCAGCCTAGAATACAAGAGACCCTCCCTAAAACAAAGTCTTTGATCTGAGGATTCTAGAATCTACCATGTCAAGTTAAGCAGCAGGGAGTCTGGTCCAGATGACTTGACTGAGTCTTGTTGTTTGAGTCTAGCTCTTTTATATGCTAAGAGTTTGATTTAGAAACAAGTTATCTCAACCATCTGTGACTCAGTTTCCAACACTGACTTCTCAGAGGTGTGGTCACCTTTCAAAGGCCATGAATAATGCCTAGCCGATGATAAGTGATCCCTAGAAGCACTGAAAATAGTTGTTGACATTTATTTTAATCACACACACACACACACACACACACACACACACACACACACACACCAGCACACGGTTACATGGAATTTTTTTTTCTTTTTTTTTTTTTTTCTGGAGCTGGGGACCGAACCCAGGGCCTTGCGCTTGCTAAGCAAGCACTCTACCACTGAGCTAAATCCCCAACCCCAGGTACATGGAATTTATTCGTGTTTCATATACACATCACAAGTAACCTGAAGATAAATTTCATCAATATTTTAGCAATTCTGCAGATGAAACAAAGTTTCGCTGTACAGAATTTTCCACCACTGTGGCAGGTGGCTGTGGCACTATGTTGGTGCTCAAATAGTTTAAAATTGTGGGAGCCATTCAGATTTGAATTTTCTGATTAGGGGAACATACTGAACTTCTCCATACCAGCACTTCCTTAACTGCAAAATGAAAGTAACCACAGAATCTATCTTACAGGACTGTGGACAAGACAGACAAACATCTGGCTGTTAAATATTTACTATATGTGTCCTAAATGTACTTAGGTATAAGTCTGAAATGTGAAGTTTGTAAATATTACCCACGTGTGCCACAGGAAATCGGAAACCCACAAAATTTAATAATACCACCCTGTGACTGAGAATAATGGTTGCTATTGGACTGGAGCACTTCACTTCCTATGTCTGCCAACGTGCTTAGGCCTTGATCTACATTATTACCCTAAATGTTCACAAGTACCATAGGAGGGAGTCGCACTATCAAGACCCTCAATTTTACAAGGACTGCTGAACGGAAGAGTTCACGGAACCAGCAAGTGAAGCCATATTGTGTATTTACTACTCGTTGCGATCTTACTGGATCTCAGCACGGGAGCAAGCAACACTGTTGGGACAAAGGTACCCAGTCTAGGCCCCAGCCTACAGGAAGTGTCAGTTTCCAAAGCAGAGGCGGGGGCGGGAGTGATGAATAAACATTGTAACAGATAATTACAATACGCCTGCTAATTGGTTCAGTAAAGGCTCACTACCAGAAGCGCTCCCGGATCTCAGGCGCTGGGTCAAGAAAAAGTACTGAGAATTTAAGGGTCCAAAGGCACTTAACAGTTACAGAGGGTAAAGCAGACATCCTTTGACAAGACACGTCCGGCGGCAGGCAAGGAAAGGGCTATCCAAAGCTGACAGCAATATCAACCCGGAAAGGGGCTGAAAGTGGGCGTGGCCCGCGGTGACTGGCAGGGGTGGGGCCAGGCTGGCCGCGCCCCTCGTCGCCGGCTGCTGGGCTTCGGCCGGGGTCCGCCGGGCACCGCGAGCTGCTCAAAGCCGCCGTCCCGCTCCCCTGAGGGTCGCGGGGACCGGGCCGCGCGCCGGCTCCGGGACGGACAGT
Source organism: Rattus norvegicus (assembly GCF_021556685.1). Classification (NCBI taxonomy): domain Eukaryota; kingdom Metazoa; phylum Chordata; class Mammalia; order Rodentia; family Muridae; genus Rattus; species Rattus norvegicus. The sequence goes on from NC_141548.1 coordinate 31,500,504, forward strand.
CCACAAAGTTTGGTCCGCGGAGGACGCAGCGTCCAGCCCGGCAGGTGCGGCCGGGCCTGGCCGGGGCGCTCGCGGCCTTGCGAGCGAGCACCGCCGGGCACCGGTAAGGAGCGATCAACTCTGAAGTTGGCAAGAGGCGTCACCCCTGTTCCTCTCCGCCGCGCGTCCAGCCCTGGCACCCCGAGCCTGGGTCGTTCCGGGGCTATGCAGCCCCGACCCGGCGCGGAGCTTCCTGCCAGGTAGTCGAGCGGCGCCCCGGGACCCTGCCGGCACCCCTGTTCGACCCAGGATGCTATCGGCCCTCCCCTTTCTTCTCCTCCTCCTCGGTAAGAGTCCCCGCCCCGGCGTCACTGCCCGCCGTCCCGAGTCCTCCTTGGCGACCCACGACCCCTTCGACCGCGGTCCCATCGAGCCTTGGCCTCCTGTGGGGCTGTCCTACACTGCCCGTCCCACTCACAACCAGGGAAGGCGACCTTTCGGCGAGGTCACGCACCTCCTTCCGGCTCCTCTACCCCTTCCTATAAACTGTCCGGAAGTCTCAGATGGGCCTCCCTCTGGAGTTGCCCAGGTAAAGAAAACTTGTCTCACTCTACTGCCCTTTCTCGATCCTCCCTCTAGGAGGTGCTCTGGCCCGCCCAGACCGGATCCCTTTCCTAAATTCTGGTGAGTAGAGGGAGTTCCTAGGGTTCTGGGGCATGGGAATGAAGATGCACCCAAGAGAAAGGTTGTCTCCTGGATCCTGGAATCTGCTGTAATTTTAGAAAGGGTATCATGCATTACTTTGCAGGAGGGGAAACTGAGGCCCAACATGAACTCACACTGGGTAGTTGTAATGAACCATATTTTTTTTATATGTAATATCCGTGTTTTGTCTCCCTAGCTAAGGTAAGGTCTTCCTGAGAATAGAAACAATATTTCCTCTGCCAACAGCACAAAGCCTACATTAACATCACTTACAGTGTTAATATTTAAGATGGCGTATAAAGAATATGGAAAAGGGATGGGGTAGTCAACTCCTTTAATCCCAGCACTTGGGAGGCAGAGGCAGGAGGATCAGTTCAAGGCCAGCCTCAGCTACATAGTGACTTTGAGGATAGCCTAGGCTACAAAAGATTTTTGTCTTTAAAAAAATAATGGAGGCGGCTGGAGATGGCTCAGTGGTTAAGAGCACTGACTGCTCTCTCTTCCAGAGGTCCTGAGTTCAATTCCCAACAATCACATGGTGGCTCACGACCATCTGTAATGGGATTCAGTGGCCTCTTTTGGTGTGTCTGAAGACAGTGTACTCACATATATAAAATAATAAATAAATAAATCTTTAAAAAAAATAATGGAGAGGAAGAGAGGGACCAGTTGGCTGTAACTGGTGGGTGGGTGGGGGTTTGCCTCCTTGAGGGATCCAGAGTTATCGAGGAGAGAAAGAATGTTAAAGAACTCCACCAGTGTCCCCACCTTCTCCCTCCAGCTTGTGAGGCACCCCCAGCAGTACTCTTGGAAGTACAAGGCACTTTACAGAGGCCTCTGGGCCGGGACAGCCGAAGCTCCCCTGCCAACTGCACCTGGGTTATTCTGGGCAGCAAGGAACAGACGGTAACTGTCAGGTGAGGAATAAGGCAAGTGCCCATTTCTCTCCACTGTCCCTTCCCTCTCCCTCTGAAAAAGCCTTTGATCGCTTCTCTGTGCTATTTCCATCCTGGTCAGCAGAAGAGAATTTGGTCTGGCTGGGTCTGCTGTAAAGGCTTGGTTTCTAGGCCAGAGATGGTAAATGGAAGCTGAGTTGTGGTGGATATTTAGCTTGAGGACCAGCCATCTCCTAAGGACTCTAGAAATTATTCTGGGTTCAGCTAGACTTGTGGTGAGTCCTTTAATCCATAGCATGGCCTACTTGTCAGTCAGCTTAGACCCTTCCTCAGGGTTGGGACTGTATTACTAGCTCATTGGTGGAATGCTTGTGTGGAGTATGCAGAAGTCCTGGGTTAAGTCCCTAGCAAAATAAACCACCTCTGGATCTGCTCCATCCTTCCTCTCCCCTCACCCCCTCTGCTCTCTCCCCTCTGCCCTCTCCTCTCTTCCCTCCTCTCCCCTTATCTCTCCTCTCCTTTTTTTTTTTTTTTTCCTTTTCTGTTTTGAGACAGAATTTCACAGTGCAGATCAGGCTGGCCTTAAGTTTGTTCTCTATCTGGGGCTGGGGATTTAGCTCAGTGGTAGAGCGCTTACCTAGGAAGCGCAAGGCCCTGGGTTCGGTCCCCAGCTCCGAAAAAAAGAACCAAAAAAAAAAAAAAAAAAAGTTTGTTCTCTATCTCATCCTCCCAAATTTGGGTTTGTCTGTGGAGTCACGATGCCCAGTATTTTTCTTTTTTCTTTCTTACTCTCTCTTTCTTTCTCTCTTTCTTTCTTTCTTTCTTTCTGTTTGCTTTTCATTTGGTTGGTTTGTTGGTTGGGGTTTTTGGTGTGGTTTTGTTTTTTTGTTTTGTTTATTTTGTTTTCAGTGCTGGGAAACAACTCAGGGTTTCACACATTCTCGATGAGAGTACTCTACTTGTAAGCAACAACTCCAGCCCTGTACCCCTAATCTCTTCATCAGGGCCCATGTCATCTGGCAGTTTGCCTCACACATTTCACTTGATAAGAATTTGCCCAGAGAGCAGGATGTAATGGAGCAAGCCTTTAATCCCAGCACTGGGCAGGCAGAGGCCAACAGATCTCTATGAATTCGAGGCTAGCCTGGTCTAAGTCCTGAGTTCCAGGATAGCCAAGGCTACACAAAGAAACCCTGTCTCGAAAACAAAATAAACAAATAAAAAGCACCAAAAAATTTATCTAGAAAGTTTTAAAGGAGAGAACAATCTAAAAAGAGGCTGTGTTGACCCATGGGGCAGCCATGGGGAGCTCAGATTTTCCCTCGTCGCTTGTGGAACTGAGCTGTTGTGGTAAGTTGAACTATGATGTATTTCGTCAGCTAACTGCTGGGCACTGTGCTTGGGTGATGGGTATCACAGCAACTGGAAAGTAATAACCCTGGTCTCACCTTGGTCCCTGAGCATATCAGTTCTCTCAGAGGGGCTCTAGGAAGGGTCTTGTGGTCTGACGGTGCCTCTGTTAGAATGTTGTTCCCCATTAATCATATTTTTCCCCATCGACTATATTTACTGCAAAGGATTGGCTGAGTTTCCTTTTGGCTATTGGAATCCTGGGTAAGGAAGCATTTGTGTTTGCTGGGTTACCAGGGACCTGTCATCAAGAGGGAAGGTGGTGAGCCAATCCCCAGACCATCGCATGTCTTGCTCTTGTGTACCCGGTAGGTTCCAGAAGCTGCACCTGGCCTGTGGTTCAGAGCATTTAATCCTGCACTCCCCTCTACAGCCACCAGTCTCCCTGTGTGAGGCCCCTGCCGGCCCTTTGCAGCTACCAGGGGGCAATGTCACCATTACATACAGCTATGCTGGGGCCAGAGCGCCCATGGGCCAGGGCTTCCTGCTGACTTACAGTCAAGGTAAGCTGAACAGGGAGAGCCATGGGACCGTTGGAGAGAAGTAGGAGTCCCCAGGGAAGAGGCAGGAGGAGTCCTGGGAGTTCTGATGCTTCACTGTCTCTTGGTGCCGCTACAGACTGGCTGCTGTGCCTGCAAGAAGAGTTCCAGTGCCTAAACCACCGCTGCATACCAGCCGCTCAGCGCTGTGACGGGATCGACGCCTGTGGTGATGGCTCTGATGAGGCAGGCTGCCGCTCAGATCCATTCCCTAACCCGGTCCCTGCGCCAACCCCGCCCTGCAATCTCACCTTGGAGGACTTTTATGGGGTCTTTTCTTCCCCTGGATATTCACATCTGGCCTCAGTCTCCCACCCCCAGTCCTGCCTGTGGCTGCTGGACCCCCACGATGGCCGGAGGCTGGCAGTGCGCTTCACAGCCCTGGACTTGAGTTATGGAGATGCCGTGCATGTGTATGACGGCGCCGGGCCCCCTGAGACCCCTCGACTGCTGCGTAGTCTCACCCACTTCAGCAATGGCAAGGCTGTCACTGTGGAGACCCTGTCCGGTCAGGCTGTTGTGTCTTACCACACAGTTGCTTGGAGCAATGGCCGGGGCTTTAATGCTACCTACCATGTCCGGGGCTACTGTTTACCTTGGGACAGACCCTGCGGCTTGGGCTCGGGCCTGGGGGCTAGTGAAAACCTCGGTGAGCGTTGCTATAGTGAGGCACAGCGCTGCGATGGCTCATGGGACTGTGCTGATGGCACAGACGAGGAGGGTTGCCCTGGCTGCCCACCAGGGCACTATCCCTGCGGAGCTGCCGGCACCCCTGGCGCCACGGCCTGCTACCTGCCTGCCGACCGCTGCAACTACCAGACGTTCTGCGCTGACGGAGCCGACGAGAGGCGCTGTCGGCATTGCCAGCCTGGCAACTTCCGGTGCCGGGATGAGAAGTGTGTGTATGAGACGTGGGTGTGTGACGGGCAGCCGGACTGCACTGACGGCAGTGACGAGTGGGACTGCTCCTACGCCCTGCCCCGAAAAGTGATCACAGCAGCGGTCATCGGCAGCCTGGTGTGTGGCCTGCTGCTGGTCATCGCTCTCGGCTGCACCTGCAAGCTCTATGCCATTCGCACCCAGGAGTACAGGTCAGTTGGCGTGGGCTGGCTGTGGAGGAGTCGGGACTGGGGTGAAATGAGACCCATGCAGTTCCTGAATGCTAAGCACCCCCACCCTGAGGAGTGGCTCCTGCGATCAGCTCCTGAGTAGTGTCTAGGAAGGAAGGGGCGTGGCTTGGCCTGGGAATGGAGGGAAGAGAGAGGCCTTCTTGGCCAAGGTACATTGCCCTCACTGGGAGTGACATGACTGAGTGACCCTCCTTTCTTCTAGCATCTTTGCCCCCCTCTCCCGGATGGAGGCTGAGATTGTACAGCAACAGGCACCCCCTTCCTATGGACAGCTTATTGCCCAGGGTGCTATCCCACCTGTAGAAGACTTCCCCACGGAGAACCCCAATGACGTAAGTCATTCTTGGACCTCGTGGTGCTAGCCTCGTTTCCTACCTAGCCGTCTGGCCCCCTGATTCTGATGTCTGCCCCTTCTCCTTGCAGAACTCTGTGCTGGGGAACCTACGTTCTCTGCTTCAGATCTTGCGCCAGGATATGACTCCAGGAGGTACTTCCGGGGGCCGGCGTCGCCAGCGTGGCCGCTCAGTTCGTCGGCTGGTTCGCAGGCTCCGTCGTTGGGGCCTGCTTCCTCGAACAAATACTCCGGCTCGGGCTCCTGAGACCAGATCCCAGGCCACACCTTCTGTTCCCTCTGAGGCCCTGGACGACAGCACAGGTCAAGCCTGTGAGGGTGGGGCAGTAGGAGGGCAGGATGGGGAGCAGGCTCCTCCACTACCCATCAAGTCCCCCATACCAACCCCAAGCACACTTCCAGCCCTTGCTACTGCCTCTGAACCTCCAGGGCCACTACCCTCAGTGCCTGTAGAATCATCACTGTTGTCTGGAGTTGTCCAGGTCCTACGAGGCCGCCTCCTACCCAGCCTGTGGCCCCCAGGCCCCACTTGGACCCCAACTGGAACTCACACAGCAGTCCTGCCTCTAGAGGATGAGGATGATGTATTGTTGATGCCATTGGCTGAGCCAGAAGTCTGGGTGGTTGAGGCAGAGGATGAACCACTGCTTGCCTGAGAGACTCTAGACACAATGTATGATCTGTGGAAGTGGTTCAGAAAGTTAGTGTCCCTCGAGCAGGGAGAGCGCTCACTGTGTGCACCTTCTGTATCTGGTAAGAGACTTCGCCACCACCCTCTGCCCAGCCTGCTGTCCAGGTGGCTGTGTTAAGAAAGGTCCCAAAAGGATCACAGGCTTGGACACTCCATTCTTTCCAACTCCCCACCTAAAAGTGGCCTTAACTACTTACTAGACTGATTGGCTGGAGACCTAGCCCCCAAGGGGAGGATTTGGCCAGGGTGATGCCTGGCCCACTTAGAGGACACAAGTGCTTTTGCCCCTTAGCTGCATTGTCCAGGAAATCAAGACGACAAAAATAAAGGAATCATAAACTTCAACCCTTGGTAAATCAGCCGTGAGCCGGCATCCTGCTTCTGCCGTCTCTGCCTCTCCCTTTGCTCCTCCTCCAGAGACTGTGGCTTGGCCCTCTGCTCCTGCTCTCTCTTCCTGTGTGTTTTCAACTGCTGGCCTTTCCTTTTGTGCTACTGAGAAAGCAGGGCCATGCCAGGAACCCTGAGAAAAGACCTCTGTGTCTTCATTCACCAGGACCCAGCCCTACACTAGCTGTCATCAGGCTCAGCGTCACGCCTGAACTCGGTGCAGGCCCAGTTCAGAGCCAGCTGAGCCCTGGAGTTAAGAAAGGCTCCGTGGATGGAGTGCTCTCAGCGCAGATCACAGCAGCAGTCTGTTCCTGGGTCTAGGAGCCACAGCCTCTGCACCCCTGCCAGGCAAGAGAGGCGAGCTCTCCACCTGGGCCCGTCAGACAGACAGAGAAGTAGAAGGAAGGAGTTCGAGGCTGTGAAATTACTGGCATGACTGATCCAATCCAAGGGGTCTTTTCTGGGGGACGCCCAGACTGTGTTCTCAACCATGCTGTCAGAAAGAAGCCGAACTCTAGGCAGGAGAAGCAGATTAAAACACAGGCTAGAATCAGTGAATCCCAAGCAGTCAGAGCTGAAGCACAAGGGACTGCGGGTGAGGGGATGAGATGGGAGAAGCGTTGGAGCCCTACTGATGGCAGAAGCTGCCCCAGAGCTTCTGAGAAAGGTCAGCATTCCCTCCAAGTCCCCAACAAACTGGCTTCCCAGGCTCTCCCCTCTTAGGACCCTCAGCAACTTGGATCAGGGAAACCCTAAGTTTTAACCTCATCCTCACCAGAGATCATTGCCAGGTTAGGGATCTTACATTTTCTCTTTGGCCCTCCCTCCCTTGGATCCTTCAAGCTTTCAGAATGAGTTCCAGGACAGCAAAGGCTACCCAGGCAAACCCTGGGGGGAGGGAGAGGGGAGGGGGAAAGAACAAAGTGAAGCTGTTATTGTGCTTCACCCCCACCCCTGCTTCTCCCTATGCCTGGTCTCTCACTGTAGCCACTGCTGACTGATAGCTTAATACCTCCACCTCCCCATGCCTTTCCCTTCCTGGGGTATTTGCACCTTGGATAGTGAGAGCGCTCCTGGTTGGGATGCATCAGGATGTTGGCAGGAACACTTGAAAACAAGAGTTCACTTGCGGGGGCTGGGCTTATAGGTCATTGTACTGTGCGTGTACATAGCCGTTTATCCTGTTCTGGTGCAAGCAGGAACCTTGCTTTTTTTTTTTTTTTTTTTTTTTTTTTCTTTTTTCTTTTTTTCGGAGCTGGGGACCGAACCCAGGGCCTTCTACTTGCTAGGCAAGCGCTCTACCACTGAGCTAAATCCCCAACCCCAGGAACCTTGCTTTTGCCAGCCACAGTGAAACCCCAGAGTGGGTGGAAAGGGAAATTGACCTTGCACAGACAATATAGGGAAGCAGATGCACTCACTAAGGTTTCCTTTTTTTCCCTGAGACTGCTCTAGGCCCACCAAGGGCGGGATTACAGGCCTGTGACACCATGTCAGGTTTGTACAGTGTTGTGGATTGAAGCCAGGGCTTCATGCCCGCTAGGTCTGATTGATGACTAATCTGGGCTATCAACTTGACTAGTTCCTCCAGAGAACCCCAACTAATATAATAGGTACACACTCTACCAACAGTGCAGATTTAATCTAACCACGGCCTGGGGAACGGGGTGGTCGTGGGGAGTAGTGTTACTGCTACTGTAGCAAACAGAGACAACCAACTTACAAAAGGAAGGCAGAGCTATGCACACATACAAGCTTAAGACAGGCAAAGGAGGCTGGGGCAGGAGTTCAATACCAGCCTAAGCTACAAAGCATCACTCTGTCTCACAAAGTCACTTTGGCTCATAGTTCTGGAAGTTTTGCCCCATGATGCTGGTTGGTGCAGGGAGCACCACAGTCACAGATTGCGGCCGGCCGAAACTCAAGGCACAGTTAAGTCATTCTCTAATATGTACTGAAGAGGCCAGGCAGGGTGCCACCTTCCCTTTGGAGGCTGACCTAGTAATGAGACACCATGATGAACAAAAGCAAACCGGAGAGGAGAGGGTTTATTCAGCTTACGCATCCACATTGCTGTCCATGAGAAGTCAAGACAGGAACTCAAGCAGGGCAAAAACATGGTAATAGGAGCTGATACAGAGGCCATGGAGGGGTGCTGCTCACTGGCTTGTCCATTGCAGCTTGGTCAGCCTGCTTTCTTGAGTCCAGGACCTCCAGCCCAGGCATGACCCCACCTACAATGGCTGGGCCCTTCCCCATCAATCACTAGTTGAGAAAATGCCTCACAGTTAGACTTCTCACTCCCAGAGCTGAGGCCTGAATCCAGAGCCTTAGGCTTGTGAGGCAAGAGCTCTAACCACTGAACTAAACCCCCCAACCCCATCTACACCTGGAACTCATGGAGGCATCCTCTCAACTGAGGTTCCCTCCCTTCAGCTGACTCCAACTTGTATCAAGTTGACATAAAGACTAGTCTAGACAGAGACCACACCCAGTAACTTAAAAGATCCCACTAAGCTTCACTGTTTCAAAGTGCAAAGGACTGAATCTCTGAGGCTTACTCTGGATTCTAAATACAGCATGAGTCCCTTTAAATAGTGTGGAGAGATAGCACTAAGAGGCCCAGCCTCAGGTGTGGGGGACCCCCATGGAGGTCCTTAGACGTGAGGAGATATGGCGGAGTTGGGCGATTGTGGAGCAGCAGACATCTCTAGCCTCTTCTCCGTGTGACAGTGGAGAAGGCTGTCCCCCTGTGGTCCAAGACTGGCGTGAAGCGGCAGTATTCCCAGTGGGAAGCTTGCCTGGGTCTGCAGCTTTTGAATCGGTCTGACATAGCGTCAGAGAAACGAACCCAAGTACCAAATCAGCTTTGCAGATAAGTAAAGCTTGCATTGGTAGGGTGTTTTCTGAGGTTAGTTTTGAGACAGGATCTTACTGGGTAGGCCAGGCTTGGTCTCACAACTCCATAATTCCCCTCAGCTTCTTGAACAGCAGTTCTCCACCGGTTGGTTGAGTCCATGTTTACCACTGAGCTGTATTCCCAGTTCTGCCTTCCAAATATTTCTAAACAGATTTCAGCCAACCTCTTTAGGGTGAGTCTTCTGAGTGTAGTTTTGAGACAGGATCTTACTGGACCTATCCAGTTCAAACCCTTTGGGGTTCGAATGACCCTTCACAGGGGTCACCTAAGACCGTAGGAAAATACATGTATTTTACATTACAATTCATAATGGTAGCAAAATTGCAAGTAAAATTGTAAAGTGGCAATGAAAATAATGTTATGGTTGGGGGTCACCACAACATGAGGAACTGTGTGAAAGAGTTGCAGCGTTAGGAAGGTTGAGAAGCACTGGCCTAGAGAGATTACAGAAGTGCTACCATCCATGCCTAACTACAGCTTAGAGTTCAGAAACAGAGCTGGAGAAGGATCTCAGTGGTATCAGACTTTTTTTCCAAAGATTGATTGATTGATTGATTGATTGATTTTATGTATGTGAGCACACTGTCATTATCATCAGATAAACCAGAAGAGGGCATCGGATCCCACTACAGGTGATTGTGAGCCACCATGTGGTTGCTGGGAATTGAACTCAGGACCTCTGGGTCAGCAGTCAGTGCTCTTTTTTTTTTCCCCTCCCCCTCCCCTTCTATATGGGCTTCCCCTCCCTATCCTCCCCCCATTACCACTCTCCCCAAAACAATCCCATTCACTGGGGGTTCAGTCTTGGCAGGACTAAGGGCTTCCCCTTCCACTGGTGCTCTTACTAGGATATTCATTGCTACCTATGAGGTTGGAGCCCAGAGTCAGTCCATGTATAGTCTTTGGGTAGTGGCTTAGTCCCTGGAAGCTCTGGTTGGTTGGCATTGTTGTTCATATAGGGTCTTGAGCCCCTTCAAGCTCTTCCAGTTCTTTCTCTGATTCCTTCAACGGGGGTCCTGTTCTCAGTTCAGTGGTTTGCTGCTGGCATTCGCCTATGTATTTGCTGTATTCTGGCTGTGTCTCTCAGGACAGTCAGTGCTCTTAAGCACTGAACCATCTCTTCAGCCCAGGTATCAGACTTATTTTTACATGCATAATGTCCTGGATTTGATGACCGGAACTTCAAAAAAATAATAAAATTATGAAAGATAAAATAGGGCCGGTGAGATGGCTCACTGGGTGAAGGCACTTGCTACCAGGCCTGAGTTCAATACCCACACCCCAGGCAATGAAAGGAGGAGCTCCCGAGTTGTCCTCTGACCTCTCTCCACAGGAGTGCAGCTGCATATGTGTGTCCACATACATACGCAGAAAATAAAGGCAAAAAAAAACCCCCCCAAAAAAATCCAAAAGCCCAGATATGTGTCAAACCCCAGCACACAGGAGGCTGAGGCAAAAGGATTACCACGAGTTCAAGGACAGCCTGAGGAACAGAGTTCCGGAATTGCTAAGGTAAGATTCAGTCTCAAACACGCACATGGACACGCACTTGAGCACTCGCACATACACACACACACTCACATGCACTCAACACACTCACATACTAGCACATTGGGAGGATGCTAGAGAGGTACCTCAGAGGTTAAGAGTGGTTGCTGCTCTTCCAGAGGACCTCAGTGTGTACTCAGGTCACAACTGCCAATAGCTCAAGGTTCATGGGATTTGGCCTCTGTAGGCACCTACATATATGTGGCTTACACACATGACATACACACAAATCTGAACTGTAAGATTTTCCAAAAGATGCTTGGGTGGCAGTGTCAATGGTGGTGCAAGCAATGGCAGGCAGATCTCTAAGTTCGAGGCCAGCCTGGTCTACAGAGTTCCCCGACAGCCATGGAGCACTCACAGAAACCTATGGCTACCAAGGTCACTGTTCTAAGTACACGTCTATTACAGAATATACTCTGTATAGCAAACTTATAAATAAAATAAGTGTCACATTCGTTTCAATGGTCAAAGTGACACCTGGAAAGGGGAAGCCTAAACTGAGGGACCACCTCTGCCAGATTAGTCTTTGGCCGTGTGCTCGGAGCATTTTCTTGATTGCTATTTGGTTTGGGGTCCTGGCCCACTGTCCATAGTGCTACTCTGGGCAAGGGCCCTGAACTCTATAAGAAAGTTCGCCGAGTAGTCCAGAGCTTGGCCTGATTTCCAGCCAAGCTCCCTTCTTGTGTTCCTCTTTCGGCTTCCCCTGATGATGCAGTGTAACCTGACAGCCAAATAAACCCTTTCTGTCCAAGCGTGTTCCTGGGTTTTATCACAGCAGCAGAGAAGCAACCCAGAACGATCGACTGTGAGTGGAAACTGAAGGCCTGGGGAGTTCAGAGCATGAGTTCTATCAGCCCCTTCAGACCCTGCTCGGGGGCTGATCCCTAGATCAGGGGCACTACACAGACTCCCAGGGTTACCTGTGGTTTCTTCCATGGGAAAGTTCTCCGAGAATGACAAAATACATCACCAATAAAAGAAGGTCGCGGATATTTTAGAGAAAGTGAGCAACTTTGTTTAGAAATGGTGGGTTGTCTCGGCATGGGGAGTATAAAGGTGGGAATCGTACAAAATGATACTTTGCAAGAGTGCTTTGGGGACAGGCCACCCACCAACCATTCTAAACCTTAGTCATGAAAAGGAAGAGAGCTAACATAGGCAAGTACTTGGCAAAATAGGGTGAAGCAGAGAGGTACCGGGGTACGGGGTACGTAGAAGGAGGGTAACACGAATGGGAACCTGAGAGAAAAGGAAACTGAGCAGACAAGGAACAGTCAAGGAGTTGCCGGTTCTGGTTTCCCATAGATTAACTCTGGCCGTGCCCACCTAGCGGAGAGAGGTGAAGGCAAATGCAACTGTACAAGGGGACTTCCCTCCTCAGAGCTCTCTCATCTGCCTGCAGACTCTTGCAGCTCTTACTCCAGAGGAGACAGAGTGAAGGACCTCGACAGTAGAGTAGCCATTCCCCAGCTTCGTCATCTCTTGATTCATTTGTCTTTCCAGTTAGCCTTTAGTTAGCCTATCACACTCTTTAGCCACTGAGCACCCACCCTGAGCTGGACGGTGGGGTGGGGACTGGAAACAATAGACAAGGCTTATAGTCTTGAACCCTGGAGCGAAAGTCCTCAGGCTCTCCGGGTGTCTGCCTCCTGCCACTCTCAACTCCTTTATCCGCAGCCTCCTGCCTCCACACTGCCTTCTGAAACCTACACTTCTGTTCCTCTGGCTGCTCGGTTCTCCCTGTGTGCCAAGCTGTGCCTATGCAGGGAGTATGCTCCCAGAGGGAAGTGACACAAAGAAAAAGCAGGGAGACAGAAGGAGGGAATCCCGCTTACATCACTGCTCATTAGCATATGTGACCTCATCAGGAGGCGGGGCAATTTCCCCAGGTGTCTGGAGCGGAGGGGGGGGGAATGGGGTGGGGGGGTAGTATTTAAAGGGAAAAGCTGACAGTGCTGCTGAGTGAGGATCCGGTGCTGTGAGCCGCCGGGCTGCACTCGCACATGCACGTCAATGCACACGGACCTTGACACCGACATGGACGCGGACACCGAAACCGTAGCACTTTGTTCTTCTAGCAGCCGCCAGGCCTCCCCATCAGGGACACCCACACCAGGTGAGGGCTAAGGGGAATAGGATGTGACTGAAGCTATGGGCGGGGAAGCTGAAGCTTTGGTGGGAAGGTCTGGGCAGGGTCCGACGGGAAGGGAAGAGCAAATGCGGCAAAGGAGACCCCTGCACTTTTGAGATTCCCCGGACAGCCAAAGGGGGAAAGCTGCCAAAGTGCCCCTCCCCCAACGCGCTCAGGGCTTTGCCAGAGAAACTGGCACTTGGCCCCTAGGTTAACCTCATCCCTGTTAGGCAGAGACTGCCCTGGGGGAAGGGGAAAGAAAAGAAGCAGCCCACAAACCTAGGAATCCCCAGCTAAGGGGGCTTCCCTAGGGACCTGTTGTAAGGGCTTCGTCTAGCTCCATCTTTGGCTGCCTGCCAAATATTGATCCTGTGCTATTTATAGCCTCGCTCCATCCCCCTTTGTTGTGTCGGTTGTTGTTCCTCTAGTTACCCCAACCCTTGAATTGTCATCCTCCTCACACACACTCTCCACCACCACTACCTCCCCACGAATACAACATTCTCTCCCACTCGCCGCCAGGACAGGCAAGAATCCAGGAGGATTCTCTCTCACACACAAACACACCCGCATGAGATGCTCGCTTACCTACGGGGACACTGGAAACAGTGCACTCCCCTTCTCCAGCCCTCCTCCCCCAGACCTAGGAATAAGGCCCCTGTGAAGTTTCCGATTCTGCCTACACCTGCCAGTCCGGGGACTCAGGTGCAGGAAGAAAGACGAGGCAGGGCCCATTAGTGGAAAGATATAGCGTCCCAACCCACTGGGCCTAGTGTAGGGGTGTGCCTGTGTCAGTGTGAGGTGTGAGTGGTGTGCAACCCTGTGCACAGGACCTAAGTGACACAAGTTTTGAACATGTGGCTAGGCTCAACGAGGGAAGCTATCATGCCAGCTCCTTGAAAGTTCATCGCTTTGAGTTTCGGGGGAATTTTAGTACACAAGGCTAGACTAATGACTCTCAGTTCTTTTGGGGTCCTGGTCTTTAGCTGGGTGTAGCTGGGCTTCTGAAGCAGCAGCTTGAATTAACCCCTCATCAGATGTCTAAATATACCTCACCCATAGCTTTTCTCTCCTTCTCTAGAAGCCGATACGACACTTCTGAAGCAGAAGCCAGAGAAACTGTTGGCAGAGTTGGACAGAGGTGGGCCACCTCCTGCTCCTGGGGTCCCCAGACGAAGAGGAAGTATGCCTGTGCCCTACAAACACCAGCTGCGGCGGGCTCAAGCTGTGGATGAGCTTGACTGGCCACCTCAGGCCTCTTCCTCTGGCTCCTCTGACTCGTTGGGCTCAGGGGAGGCAGCCCTGGCCCAAAAAGATGGTGTCTTTAAGGTCATGCTCCTGGGAGAGAGTGGCGTGGGCAAGAGCACTCTAGCAGGCACTTTCGGAGGTCTCCAGGGAGACAATGCTCACGAGATGGAGAACTCAGGTATTCGGGGGCACCCTGTAGGACTCTAGTCAGGTACGAAAGTGTTTGTGCCGTGTCTCTGGAGGACAGCATCTAAGAGAAATGTCTCCAATGCTTTCTATGAGGTATCCCTGAGGAGATTCCCTAATGCTGGGAGGTGTTCCTGGATACCAGATCTCACGAATGTTGGGGAACCTCCTCATGTTTTGTCCCTTCTTTCCCAACAGAGGACACCTATGAGAGACGGATCATGGTGGACAAAGAAGAAGTGACTTTAATTGTTTATGACATCTGGGAACAGGTGAGGACTAAGATGTAGCTGTGACTCTCTCTGCAGGGACTGGGGAAGAGCAGTCTGGCTGAAGTTGCTGGCATTACCCATCCTGGCTCGAATCATGGCTAGCAATGACTCTGCATTAGCACATCTCAAGGAGAAAAGGCCCACCTTGGCAATGCCTATTATGGCTCCTGGTTGTCATACCCATCATTTTCCAGGGACCGTTTGGCTCAGACAAACGTTAGAAGCTGAATTTGACAAACCCTTCAGCTTCAAGTCAGGTTAAATACACAGAAACTGAACCATTCATAAAATACTTCTGCCTGAAAGTCTGATGTGACAGGACAAGAAGTCTCTATGGAATCAGTATGAAGGGGCTTCTGAACAGGAACATAATAGTACTATATAGGAAGGAGAGGCTACATTCTGTTACTTTTTTTTTTTTTTTCCGGAGCTGGGGACCGAACCCAGGGCCTTGCGCTTGCTAGGCAAACGCTCTACCACTGAGCTAAATCCCCAACCCCTTACATTCTGTTACTTTTTAAATTATTTTTTTAAATTCTTTATTTTGGGAAACAGGGTCTCACACTGTAGCCCACACTGGTCTGGAACTCACAACACTCCTCTTGCCTTAGCCTGCTGTGTGGGGGATTACAAGCTTACAACATGCTGGGAACTGAACTCAGTGCAGTTCTACTAATTGTGCTACATCCCCAGCCCTTCCATATTCCTAACAGTCTTCTAAGTCTAAGAAAGTAGATAGATGGGGTTGGGGATTTGGCTCAGTGGTAGAGCACTTGCCTAGCAAGCTCAAGGCCCTGGGTTCGGTCCCCAGCTCCGAAAAAAAGAAAAGAAAAAAAAAAAAAAAAAAAGAAAGTAGATAGTTAACCTACTATGAGATCCTATTTCTCCAGTTCTCTGACGTGGCCTCTGAGCATTGAAATTCTGCCATTAACTAGCTCCCAGTGCCGAGCAAGTGGCTCTCGCACAGTTGGTTCTTGGTCTCCGGTCGTTGTGATACAGGTTCTAGACCTTCTCAATGCCTCTAACCCAAGCATTTCATGATTCTCTGCTCATCTGCAGGGAGACGCAGGAGGATGGCTGCAGGACCACTGCCTTCAGACGGGGGACGCCTTTCTCATCGTCTTTTCAGTCACAGATCGACGAAGCTTCTCCAAAGTTCCTGAAACCCTTCTTCGACTCCGGGCTGGGAGGCCCCACCACGACCTACCTGTCATCCTTGTTGGAAATAAGAGTGACCTGGCCCGTTCCCGGGAGGTGTCACTGGAGGGTGTGTATCCTGAACCCATTCTGTATTTAAAATCTCCAGGAGGAGGCCTTTTACCCCAACTGGTGCGTGGGTCACTGGTGGGTCAGGAAAGAACCCCACTACCCAGCTTCTGAAGTCCTTCACTAGCCTTCACTGCTCCTCCTGGGCACCTTGTCCACCCTTTTGCACCTCTACCCTAGAATTCCAGTCCAGTTCTGAGCTGGGATTCTGTGGTTCCTCCCCCATTTCCTGCCCCACCTGTGCTAGCCCACCCTAGTCATAGGCAAAGCTACCCAGCAGGTGCCTGAACTGCTGTTCCCTTTCTGCAGAGGGTCGCCATCTGGCCGGGACGCTGAGCTGCAAGCACATAGAGACATCAGCCGCTCTCCACCACAACACTCGTGAGCTCTTCGAGGGCGCTGTGCGTCAGATCAGGCTGCGGCGGGGCCGGGGTCATGCCGGGGGCCAGCGGCCGGAACCTAGCAGCCCGGACGGCCCCGCGCCGCCTACGCGCCGCGAGAGCCTCACCAAGAAAGCTAAGCGCTTCCTCGCCAACCTGGTGCCGCGCAACGCCAAGTTCTTCAAGCAACGCTCCAGGTCGTGTCACGACCTCTCTGTGCTCTGAGCCACGGTCGCCATGGTCACTGCAGTCGCCATGGTCACCGTGCCCTCCGCTCGCCCCCTCACCCCACTCCAGTCCGTCTAGGAAACCAAAAATACCCAGGATGCCCTGGTGTGATGGGGAGGCGGGGCCGGGTAGCTGGTAGGTCCACCACCACCACCTCGCCTGGTCTGAACAGCCAACCCCACACTGCGCCTCAAGACCTGCAAGACAGGGAAGAAATCCGTGCTGCAAGGTATTTTTTTATTGTTATTATTAACTTGCAAGAAACCACCTCTCCCGGAAGAGACTCCAACAGCTAGAACTGGAAAAGTGCTTTGTAAGCCTCCTGGATGGAGTTGACCTCCTCAGTACTCTGAACATGCCTTACCTTTAAGCAAGTTTTAAAGGTAGAAACCCAGAGATGACTCTTCCAGAGATGACTGAAAATATTTCTCTTGTCCTCTGTCCTGGTCCACTTTGCCCTTAAGACGTTCTTAAAAGAAAGGGCTGGAAGTTATTCTTGAAATTGGACTCTGACTTAGCAATCTACGATAGCATGTTTCGTTTAAGGTTACTGAAGTGAAGATGTGGGCAGACTCTCGACATTTAGATACCCTAAGGTAGAGCTGAGCGCTAGAAACCCCTGTGGCCAGGGACTAGGAGGCACCAGCAAGGGCCACCCTTTCCCCTTTCCAATAAATTTTTTTTCTATTGCACTGTGTTTATCTTGGCTTTCTGTTCTGGTGGTTCCCAGAAAAGGAGATGAGAAGGGAAGCTTCTCTTACGGGTAGGAGAACTTGGGAGACCCTGGAAGCAAGGACTGGACATCTTTAGGATCTTTAGGAAAGGTCTGGAGTTGGCTTGGTCTTGGGACAGGCCCTCAACAATAGTAAGACAATGGATCTGGAGAGAAACAGACCCAGAGGTGATCTGGCAGAGTCCCAGGCTCCAGGTCTGGGTCCTGACTCTTTATCCTCCTCATCCTGCAGGGACCAGGTGGAGAGTTTCAGAGTCACCCCGCTTTGACTTGGGTTAGTTCAAGGTGGAGACTGTGTCCCCCTGGGTGCCCATTACCTGGAGCATGCTAAGGTGGGCTTTTGCCTTCCCTGGCAGGGCCTCACAGCTCCAGCTGTCACCTGCAAAGCCCGTGTGAGAACTGAAGCTGTCATTGCCTCCCCTGGGGACACCCACGCCGCTGCTGCCTGAGCCATAAGTTTGAACAAAGAAAGCAGAGGCAGCAGCTCTCCTCACCTCTAGACATTTTAGTTCAGCTACCTGAGTGCTAGAGAACTGGGCCTCCAACCCACCCCATGCAGCGTCCTACAATCAGGTAAAGAGAGGTGGGGTTCTTCCTAAGTCCTTGTAGTTAGGGAGCGGGGCTGCCCAGCAGAAGATGAGGTAGGATTGCCAATAATGGAGTTATCCTTAGGAATAGATTTAACTTCGTCAATTCCTTAAAGACCTTATAAGGTGTTGCTGTCTGCTTTACAGTAGAAGAAACCTTTTCAGTAACTTGCCTGCAGTTATCTAGTAAACAGCCAGACAGAGATTCTACGCGTCACGTGCTCTGGTTCTAGCTTTAAACCTGCGATTTAACACAGAGGAGCTAGAACCATAGCAGAGAAGATGTGGGGATAACAGTGGGCATGTGCGATGGCTGTGGTGAAAGGCAGGGGGATATGGCTTGGCTAGAGTGCCGTGAGGAGCCCTGTGACTCCTGTGCGTAGAGCAGTTCAGATTTGAAAATGCAGGAAAACACACAGGGCCAATAAGGGACCAGATGGCTGTGCATTTGGATGGAAACCTTAGGGACACGAAGAGGAGGGTAAGAGAGGAGCACGGGAAAGATTTGGAGCCCGACCACAAAGGGCCTTAAATGTCAGCAAAGGAGTTTGTGCCTGACTGCAGGAAGTGAGTCACTGTGGGCCTCTGAATGTGTAACACGTTAGCAATGGTCCTTTGAGACTAGGAGGCTGGTAGAGTTGTCCCTGGACCGGGACAGCAGTGAGTGGTAAGAACCATGGAACTGCATTCAGGAACTAGAAACAGTGACGCACATGGGGGTGACGCTGGGCCACCCTAAAAGGTTTCAATTGGAGAACACAAGAGGCATGGGCTGGAAGGTCAGAACTCATGGCTTGGCCCAGCACTCAGGAGACTGAACAGGAGAATGGTGAGTTTAAACCCAGACTGTGCTACATGGAGCCGAGGGTCGTCTCGTATCCCAGTCCCCTGCCCCCGCCTCTCAAGTGTTTCAGTTACAGGTGTTGACTACTGTGCTGGCCTTTATGGGTGCTGTGGACTGAACTGAAGGCTTGATGCATCCCCAGACTTGCTTCACCCCCACCCTCCCGTTGTTGTTTAATTATTTTTTTAAATTGGAACTAGAGAAAGATACAGTAGTTAAGAACATTAGCTGCTCTTCCAAAGGGCTTAGGTTTGATTCCCGGGACCCACATGGCAGCTCAAAACTGTAACTGGAGTTCCGGGGTATTTGACACTTTGTCTGTTCTCTGTGGGCCCCAGGCATGTGAGTAGTACACAGATGTGCATGCAGGAAAAACACCCACCCCCCCCAACACACAACTAATAAAAACGTATTTCATGGACCTGTGTGTTGGGTACAAGCAAGCCGTGGTGTGCATATAGAGGTAAGAGGACAGCTTGCAGGAGCTGGTATTCTCCTTCCGCCATGAGGGTTTGAAGATGGGACACTGCTTGTCAGGTTGTAGCATGTGCCCTTACCCACTGAGCTGTCTCACCCTAGTTTTGCTTTTGGAGACCGGGTCTCACACTGCACCCCAGGCTGCCCTGTACTTCCGTCAATCCTCTTAGCCTCCTGGGACTACAAGTATAAGCCACCACAGCTGGTTTTGAACTGTCTTTTCATTTTATTCTTATTCTTTTGTGTTTGGGTGTTTTGCCCATATTTGTCAGTACATCGTGTGAATGCAATGCCTTTGGAATCCACAAGAGGGCATTAGATGCCCTGGACCTGGAGTTAGAGACTGTTGGAAGCCACCATGTGGGTGCTGATGACTAGGTTCTCCGCCAGTGCTTTTAACCATTAAGCCATCTCACCAGCCTCCTAGGTTTGGATTTCAACCATGGAATTTATTGCTTGTTCAGAGACCAAATAAGAATTAAAACCGTTCATGGAATTGCTTGCTTGCAATCCCTGAACTTGAAAGGTATCCCTGTCTCAACAACAACAATAATAATAATTTAATATAAGCTGTAAGGTTGGGTATTATAGTGCATATATTTAGTGCCAACCCTCAGGAAGCAGAGGCAGGTGAATCTCTGTAAGTCCAAGGCTAGCCTGGTCTATATATAGTAAGTTCCAGATCAGCTAGGACTATATAATAAGATCCTGTCTCAGGACTGGAGAGATGGCTCAGAGGTTAAAAGGTCAAAACTGTCTATAACTCCAATTCCAGGGGATCCAAAACCCTCATACAGATATATATGCAGACAATACACCAATACATATAAATAAATAGGTCATTTTTTTCTTTTTTTTTCTTTTTTTTTTTTCTTTTTTCTTTTTTTCGGAGCTGGGGACCGAACCCAGGGCCTTGTGCTTGCTATGCAAGCGCTCTACCACTGAGCTAAATCTCCAACTCCTATAAATAGGTCATTTTAAGAAATCCCAGGACTCAGGAGGCAGGGGCAGGTAGATCTCTGAGCTCAAGACTAGCCTGATCGACAGAGTGAGTTCCAGGACAGCCAGGGCTCCACGGAGACAGAGAAAACACTGTCTAAAAAAATGTTTTTTAAATCATTAAATCATATAAAAATTAAATCAGTGTTACAGAGAAAGGAGAAGCCTGGACACAGATAAGTGAGGGAGGCAGAGAAGTTGTTGCCACAGAGCTAGGACCAACAATAGCTAGAGGTTAAGAAGGATAAGGGGCGGGGTTGGGGATTTAGCTCAGTGGTAGAGCGCTTGCCTAGCAAGCACAAGGCCCTGGGTTCGGTCCCCAGCTCCGAAAAAAAAGAAAAAAAAAAAAAAGAAGGATAAGGGGCAGCAAGGGTACCTTCCATGCCTGGATGCTCCAAGCATGAATGTTGCATATTGAAGGCAATGGCAGGACCTCCCCCAAGGGGAGAGCCACGTCCCACAAACCTCCCTCCCTCCAACTCAGCCAGACCCATCAGCCAGACCCATCTGTGTTCCCTTCAGCCGCCTACGGGAAAGAGCTCAGAACAGACAGAAGCAAAAGCCAGGCTCCCACCAGACTTGCAAGAGGTAAGGTCTTCTCTGAGAGCCTGACCATCTTCCCTCTGCCCAAGGCAAAGTACAGTTGTTGGCCTGGGCTGAGGTGAGCTGTCAGCAACTAGTCTTGGCGCCGAAGTTACTTGTGGCTGAGTCAGATGCCCACAGAGCTCTTAACCGTTATGTCTTGGACTCCATGCTCCCTCAATATCTCCTACCATTCCTGAAATGATCCACAAGGCTTCCCCAGTACCCAGAGCTTGTATGCTTTCCCCTGAGGGGCCAAAGAATGAGGACAGTTCTTTGTCGAAGGTATCTTTCCATTTCAGACCTTTGCTACAGTTCTAACTTTAGGCTCTGCTACATCTTACCCTCTCTAGAGACTAGAGTAGGGTCTCTCCTCTCCAAAAGGGTGGGTAGAAGTCCTCTAGGAACCCCAGAAAGCCCACACATGTCTTTGTTAATCTAGCAGTTTCAATCCACACTGATTTTAAGTATATTTTTTCTGGAAATTTAATATTTGAACCACAAATGTCTGAAGACATTTTGTTCCCCTCTACTACTAAGCATATGCAGCATGCCAGGCACGGTGCTGGGAAGACAGATCCATGCGTGACACAGTCTGAGAACCTCAAGGAACTTCCAATTAAAGCTGGAAAGATGGGCGGGATGGTGACAGTGCTGATACAGGTCAAAACCAGCAGCCACCGGACCATAGGCTGTGGACTGTGCTCTAGTCTGTATGATTCTAGACTTAGGAACTGGACCTAAAAGGATATGCAGGATTTGGGTCTACATACTGAGTTCCAGGACAACTAGAGCTAGCTACATAGTAAGAGCCTATCTTGAACATGCGTGTACACACACATACACACGTGCGTACACATGCAGACACATACATACATACATATATACAAACATACACTAGATAGATAGATGATTGATAGGTAGATGATAGATAGATAGATAGATAGATAGATAGATAGATAGATAGATAGGCAGAAGAAGGAAAAGCATTGGTTGTAAAACATAAGAAAATACATGAAGGAGCTCACTTCATCCCTGTGCAGAAGGCAATAAAATATGGGTAGATGTCGGTGCCAGGTTGTCTGGAACCCTGAAAGCAGACAGAGATATCCTCTTTCTCAATCCTTTCTCCTGGCTCACTGATGGATATGCCCTTTAGATAGAAGGTCCTTTCTATCTATTTGATTTTTTTTCTTTTGAACATAAGGTTTGAAACACACCAGGCAAGTATTTTGCCACTAATCTGGGCCTCCTTTTGTGATTAAAAAAAAAAGATCTAAATAATAAAATTTATTTCTATAATAATAATGGGTTTTTTTTTAAAGATTTATTTTATGTATGTGAGTACACTGTAGCTCTCTTCAGACACACCAGAAGAGGGCATCAGATCCCATTACAGATGGTTGTAAGCCACCATGTGGTTGCTAGGAATTGAACTCAGGACCTCTGGAAGAGCAGTCAGTGTTCTTAAACTCTGAGCCTCTCTCCGGCCCAAGGTTTGTTTTTTATTACATTGGTTTATGAGGTGTGTGTGTGTGTGTGTGTGTGTGTGTGTGTGTGTGTGTGTGTACATGTATGCATACATGTATCCCACAGATACATGTGGAAGTCAGAGGATAACTTGTGAGAGTCTGTTCTGTTTTTACCACATGGTTCCCTGGGATGGAACTCCAGTCACAGGCTTGACAGCCAACGCCTTACCCACTGGACCACCTCGCTGACCCATATGTGTGGGTCTAACTGAATGGTCCAGGCTGGCCTTTCACTCACACTGTAACCCAGGCAAACTTTGACTTTACAATCATTCTGTCTCATCGTCCAGTCCCGGGGATTATGGACTTCATGTACTTGAATCCAGATGTCAAACATCCACAGCTTGCTGGCTTTATAAAATCCATGTAAATATGAGTTCAGTGTCACCTGGGCATGCCCTTTGGTTACTACTTTATACTGGTTAGAACCTTATACTGCGCCTGTTCATAAATATTCAGAAACATTTTATATTGTATAAGTATAAAATGGTTGTCACGAGAACTAAATACACAAGCACCTGGGAGGAAAGGGGAGGAGAGGTGAGGCAACAGGCAAAGGCAGGTAGATCCGTGGGATTTGTTAGCCCCCTAACCTAACTGATGAGCTTCAGGCCAGCAGGCAACCCTGTCTCAAAGCTCAAGATGGGTGGACCTGGCAACAACACCTGAGGTTGACCTCTGACCTCTACATATGGGCACAAACACGTGTGTGCGTGCACACACATGTACATACATATACTTTTGCATGTACACACACACACACACACACACAGGGCTGGGGTTATATCTAGGCTGGTAGAGCATTTATCTAGCAAATACAGGGCCTCTGGCTTCCACCCCAACACTGGGAGGGTAAAAATAAAAAAATAAAAAATAAAAAACAAAGTGGGCTGGAGAAATGGTTCAGAGGTTAAGAGCACTGACTGCTCCTCCAGAGGTCCTGACTTCAATTCCCAGCAACCTCATGGTGGTTCACAACCATTCAAAATGAGATCTGGTGCCCTCTTCTTTTTTTTTTTTTTTTTTTGGAGCTGGGGACCGAACCCAGGGCCTTCCGCTTGCTAGGCAAGCGCTCTACCACTGAGCTAAATCCCCAACCTCCTGGTGCCCTCTTCTGACCTGCAGGCATACATCATACATGCAGGCAGAACATTATACATAATAAATAATTTTTTTAAAGTTTAAAAAAAAACAAAAGAATGGAGATCTTTAAAGTCTGTCAAGTGATTCACGGTGGGATTCACAGTGAGCCCCTCTCTAGGAGGCAAGAAACATAAAAGTATAGTACTACTCTGGAGACACAAATGTGCTTCCCAGCACACACTCCTGTGGGACACATAGACAGCCCATTACTGGGGTTGGTGGCGTGGGGGAGTTTCAGGGAAAAGACTGGCAATTGGAAGTTTCCTTTTTACTGTTTAAATCAAAACTTGTATTCAAACAGAGGACCTGGGCTGACTTAAAATAATTATTAGAAAGAAATTTGCCAGTGTAGGACCAGCTCTGGGAAGCCACAGGCAGGTGCTATATGATTGTGAGAGGTATAGAGTCTACTTAAAAGAAAAAAAAAAGCTGGGGGATTTAGCTCAGTGGTAGAGCGCTTACCTAGGAAGCGCAAGGCCCTGGGTTCGGTCTCCCCAGCTCCGAAAAAAAGAACCAAAAAAAAAAAAAAAAAAAGGATTATAGCCAAGAGGTGGTGGTGCACGCTTTGATCCCAGCACTTCGGAGGAAGAGGCAGGTGGATCTCTGTGAGTTCGAGGCCAGGCTGGTCTACACAGCGAGTTCCTGGACAGCCAGAGAAACCCTGTCTTAGGAAGAAAATAAAGGACTGTACCAGTAACTCTAGGCTTCTTTCTTCCAGACCAAGCGAAGTTCAGCCCCTGGATGCCAAGGTGGGGCACGCTTCGATGTTCAAAGCCATCTCTATTGTGTTCTGACTGCGCAGAAAGCTTCTGTCATAGAACGGTCAGGCCAGTGGGATTTGTTTCCCTACCAGTGAGGCTTACTGTACACATACAGAACTTGAGAGTTGAACCAGGAACTCATTAATTTCACATCTCCCGCCCACCCTTCTCCCCTTGTAGATTTTGAACGTTTTTAGAAAGTGAGAATGAGGTTAGGTGGGAAGTCCACTGAGTAAGCATCCGAAGAGAGGGAGTGACGGGGACAGACTAACAAATTCCAAACTCATTTAACCCTCAGAATACACGGGCGACATAGGCGCTACCACCATTTCCTTTTACAGATGGGGAATCGGAGGTGGGTGAAAGACCTGAGCTTAGTCAGCTTCTCGTGACAGAGCAGGAGCCTGAACCATGAGGTTCCCTGCGCCTGCGGAGCTTCTGAATGCTTAAGCACTGACTTACACACATCCTTTCCAGAACACTGGCAAACATTTGACAAGGTTCTGATTTCCAAGGTCATGGTTTCCCCAGCACTGACTGGCTCCTTTCCAGCCTTCGGGCAGACTCATCTATCTACCCATTGCTCTAAAAGCAAACGTGCCTAATGGCTCTGCAGTAACCTCAGCCAAGAACAGATCCTCTGGAACAGTCTGCAAAGCACCCAACTTTAAAAGTGGTCTTGGATGCCAGGTGGTGGGGACGCACACCTTCAATCCCAGCACTTGGGAGGTAAAGGCAGGTGGATCTCTGAGTACATGCAAGGTCCAGGACAGCCAGTGCTACACAGAGAAGCCCTGTCTTGAAAAACAAACAGACAAACAAACAGACAAACAAACAAACAAACAAAATGTGGTCTTCGAGCTTGGAGTGCATTTTCCCTCACATCTACTTTCCCACATGATGTAAGTAGTGCCGTCAGCTTCACCTCACAGATTCACAGATTCCTCAGTCAGGAAAAGTCCCAAGAGCAAGCCAGCTCTGGATACTTGGTACAAATGTTGCAAGTGAAGAGAAAGGAAGATTGGGGCTAGAAGATACAGACACACAACTCAGACCAAAATTCCTTCTTATATCCAGCTCATCCCGCAAGTGCCTTCACCTGGTTGCTATGGAAACATCAGTCTCTGGTGGATGGCAAGCAGCACTTTAGAAGTATCCTAGGCTACCATGGTAACACCAAAAAAACAGAGATGTATCCTTTCTCCTGGAGGAGAAAGGAACGGATGAAGCTGCTGGGGGAACTAAGCTCGAAGAGAGTTTTTAGAAAGCCTGTCTCTGACTTTAAAGAAGGAATTAATTCAATAGACATATCCTGTGTGCATGGCAGAAGGCAGAATGAAAAAGACTTGTGTGCCTTCACCAGACTAAAAGCATTGAAAAATAATTTTCAAAGAACTCTAAGTGCAGAGTGAGCCTTGTAATCCCAACCCAGAGAGACTGAAGCAGGACTCCTGCTACATGACTAGTGTCAGCCTGGGCTACAGTAAGACCTTACCTCAGAAATCCAAAAGCATCCAGTAAGGTGGCTCAGTGGGAGAAGTCGCTTACCACCACACCTGACAGGTTGATGCCCAGTATTGACATAATGAAAAGAAAGAACTACTCTCGTAAGTTGTGTTCTGACTTCCACACATGTGCCTCCTCAACACACACACAAACACAAACACAAACACACCACACAAACACAAACTATTGACTGCCTGCCTAACTCCATGCTCAGTGAACATACTTCCCTAGAATAAGGCATGGGGTGGTAAAACAGGACACTCAGTGTCATCCTCCAATCTACACACACACACACACACACACACACACACACACACACACACACAAATAAGACACAGAAAAGGGAGCTGTAGGTAGTTAATAGTTGCTGGGAAAGGTAGAGACATTTTCCTTCGTGGTGTAGCTAATGGTGAGAGATCCATGCTTCTGTAAATAACCCCTCACCCACCCTCTTTTAAGTAAACCTTATTAAACTCATTGGTTCACAAACAAAAACAACAAAACTCCACCAACAAAACACAGAAGGAGATCCACCATTGGACAATACTAGGAAGGAGTATTAACTCCACCTAGGAAACTTATGTCCTCACAAGACTGGCTTTTTGACCAAAAGGGCAGAAGAAAGAGGGCTCAGAGCTGGGGACAGTTGAGGGATGCAGTGGTTTGAATTGGTCCCCATAGACTTCTGTGTTTGAATATGCTTGGACCAGGAAGTGGCGCTATTAGGAGGTATGACCTTCTTGGAGTAGGTATAGCCTAGTTGGAGGGAATGTGTCACGGTGGGGGCGAGTTTTGAGACCCTCATTCTAGCTGCCTGGAAGCCAGTCTTCTGCTAGCAGCCTTCAGAACAAGATGGAGAACTCTCAGCTCCTTCTGCACCATGCCTGCCTGGATGCTGCCATATTCCTGCCTTGATGATAATGGGCTGAACCTCTGAACCTGTAAGCCAGCCTCAATTAAATGTTGTTCTTGTAAGAGTTGCTTTGGTCATGGTGTCTGTTCACAGCGATGGAACCCTAACTAAGACATTGGGGATTTATGGCGTGTGAGGCCCTGCATTAACTCCACTGTGTGGGGTGAGGGGGACCTGGGAACTGGTTCAACAGCTAAAAGCCATTGCCACCAACTGAGGGTCTGAGTTTGATGTCTGTGGAAGGAGGGAACTTTGGGGCTGGCTTCCAGCTTCAGAGGTTCAGTCCATCCTCATCCTGGCAGAAAGCATGGCAGTGTGCAGGGAGACGTGGTGCTGGAGGAGGAGCTGACACTTCTACATCTTGATCTGAAGGCAGCAGAAAGAGACTGTGTGCCTCACTGGGTGTAGCGTGAGCATAGGAGACCTCAAAGCCTGCTCTCACAATGACGTAATTCCTCCAGTAAGTCCACACCCACTTCAATAAGGCTACACTTCCTAAAAGTGCCACTCCCCATGGGCCAAGCACTCAACACGTGAGTCTATGGGGGACCACACCTATTCAAACCACCACAATAGCAGATTTAGATAAAGGTGACACTTCCCCCAGGAACTCCCAGGCACCCATAGTGGTCTTGATAGGCAGGTAAGAGTTAATAGAGGATCTTGAAGTCTTGTTGCTCCCTTAGAAAAGACATAAGCATACAGTATAGGACTTCTCTGATTACTTAGTTTTTTGGTAACCATTCTTCACACCTCAGAAGGGAGGACCCCAACTGAAAACTTGTGTGGCCCAGATTGGCCTCTAGTTATATGTCTGTGAAGCACTTTCCCAATTGCTAATTTATGTCGGAGCCCAGCCCACTGTAGGTGGTATCATCCCTAAACAAGTGGGCCCGGGCTGTCTAAGAAAGGTAGCTGAGCAAACCTGGGGAAGCAAGCCAGTAAGCGGTCCCTCCATGGTTTCTGTTTCAAGCGCCTACCTTGAATCCCCTCAGTGGTGGAGGACATCATTGATGAAATAAAGCCATTTTTCCCCAACTTGTTTTTGCATAATGTTTAATCAAAACAATAGGAAACCAGCCTACAACAGAGTCCCACATCAAGCAAGAAGTCTGTTTAGAACTGGGGATTAGTTGGGGAATGCTAACAGCGCTGGGTCATAGTCTCCCTGAATCCCCCCATCGAGCTCAGGTGGGAGAGCTGGAGGGAGTTTCTTCTGTCTTAGCCTGGACAGAAACTGTTCACTGCTTGCTTCCCTCTACTCTAACCGCCCCCTGTGGAGGGATGAGTAACAGCACTGAGTCACACACAGTGACACCCGCCCGCCGTTACGTACCAGACACTGCCACCTTATATGGGGTCAAAGTACAGCAAAAGTTGTCATAAATGTTTCCTTACGCTCGCGCTGTCTTTCGTCAGTGGAATAAGAAGAGTAAGAGGCTGGGCAGTGGTGTCACATGCCTTTAATCCCAGACTTGGGAGGCAGAGGCGAGCAGATCTCTGCATTTAAGGCCAGCCTGGTCTACAGAGTGAATTCTGTAGCCAGGGCTACGCAGACGAAACCCTGTGTCAAAGAACAAAAAACAAACAAACAAACGAGAAGACTAGAATAAGAAAAGGTTGCGGTAGAAGACCCAATGTTCAGAAAGGCTAGTTAGTTGTGGATGGGACTATTGAGGAAATTAAACAGAAATGGGGGCCCATCTGAGAAGGGAAGGGAAACATGGTCTTGAGTATGATAGTTGGGAAGAGTCTAAGCCAACTGTGAGGTTGGGATCACAGCCTCAGGATGACTAACAGAAAATAGCCCCCCGCACCACTCAAGATACATTAGCAGCCAAATCAATAACTGTAGGGGACTGGGCCAGGGCCAGCAGCTCCTGCCTAAAATAGAGCATCATTCTTTTGTTCCCTTCCCATAGGCCCAAAGAGTAAAGTAAGATAGGACGGGGGTTGGGTGGGGTGAGGTGAGGTGGGGCAGGTAAAACTCTGGCAAGAGTCAGGACCTAGCCAAGTCCAAGTCCAGTGGCCACCTATGTCACCAGCCAGCCTCCAGTACTTGATCTAGTGTAGAAAGTCAATCCGGAGGCTAACATCCCACAAAACCATCACCCCACCTAGAAGCCTGAGAGCTGACAAATTAAAACCTAAGTGCAATTATCCATATTTTTAGCATGATAAAGTCTTAGCATTCTGTTGCCATAGAGATCAGTAAAGAATGGAGGATCTCCACAGAGCCCCGCCCCTGAATTCAGGTCCTCTCCTTTAGGTCGGAGCCACACTATGGCTTAGCATAACCTCTGCTATGCTGAGCAGACAGACAGAGGATGGTGCCCCTTGACAGACCTAGTCTCGGAATACTTGATTCTCCGGATCCCAAATCTGTTATCCCAGTTAGAGCTACATAAAGCAGGGGTAAAGGGAGTGGGTTAATTAACAGCTGTAGGGGGCTGGGGAAAGAACTAGGAGATTAAGGGCACTACTCTGCTCTTCTAGAGGGGACACACACACACACACACACACACACACACACACGCCTTTTTTTTTAAGAGAAAAGGTTGTAGACATCAAGTATGAGGAGCCCAGATGTACAGTGCCCATGCCTTTTTTGGACTGAACGGGGATTCCTACAATCCCATAGGTCAAAGGCAGGGCCTAAAGGCAGACTGGGTAAGACGGTGAGCCACAGGCTGCTGACCACAGAACTCCAGACGGCAGTGCTGTCACAGCGCCATCTGGTGGAAAGAGGAGGTTTGTCCTTAGGCCCTGAGGAAGTCTGAGGAGGTGGCCAGAGGTTCAGAGATAGCTAAGGTAAAGGAGGGAGCTGGGTGGTTGAGAATGTAACCCAGATACCTATGGCAGTCCCCACGTGGGTGTGAGACATCTTCCACTCTTCTTCCTGAAGGTTAAGCACAACCAAGAGGATGGAATGACATTACCAAACTTTGAGAACCCTAAACCATCAAGCTTTCAGCTCAGAAGTTAACATCAGACAGATGCCCCAACCAAGGTCACACGCAGGTGGACAACAGCCATCTCAACAGGAGCTTGTCTTTTGTAGAAGCTTATGCATGTATGTATGCATATATGCATGTACATATGTATATATGTATATGTGCATGCATGTATACATCTTGTTACATTCATGGATGTGGGTATGCATGTATGTATATATGTGTGTATGTATGTGCGTATGCATGTTTGTATATGTGTATGTATATATGTATGTATATGTGTATGTATATATGTATGTATATGTGTATGTATATATGCATGTGTATGTATATATGTATTATGTGTATGCATGCACACATGTATACAGACACCCAGTATAAAATCCAGTGAGAAGAGCTCCCAGGAGCAGTTCTAACTGCTAGGCTCGAGGCCACGGGAGATGCACGCAGCCATACTCTGACTCGGGGCTCAGATGAAGCGCTGGTGAAGAAATATGGAGAAGGGCGAAGTGCTCACAGGAGGATGGCATCCCACCTGCTTGGCAGAAAAGACAGTTCCCACACCTCCCAGTAAGAAGCCGAGCCTGCAGCAGGCTTCTCAATGCACAAGTCCGTGGTGTCTCTCCTGCAGAGAAAGCTTGGCTGCACCCCCACCTTCCAGGGTCCTTTCCACTCGATGTCCTACAGGTTCTTCTTGGGAACTTAGAGGATAAAGGTTAGTTTCTTTAGCTACTGCTCACAGCCTCACCGATGGGGGAAAATGACGAACTCACTAGAGTGTGGGGGAAGGGCAATGGCGACTTTGAAGATACATGTAGAGGGACAAACATCCGGTGTAGGTATAGATCTCATGCTCCTCGTATCACAGAGTCCATTCCCAGAGGGGCACGGAAGAAGCTCTTCTTGGTGTCTAAAGATGGTCCCATGGGACTGGGAGAGATGGCTCAGCAGTTAAGACCACAGACTTCTCCTCCAGAGGAGCTGGGTTCAGTTTTAAGCACCACATGGCAGCTTACAACTAACTCCAGTGCCCCTTTATGGCCTCTGTGGTACTGCACACATGTGGCACCCAGACATATATGCAGGCAAAACGCCTATATGCATAAAAGTAAAATAAATAAATCTAAACACTAACTACATCAGAGTGGCTCCAGTTCTTCCGAGTCGCCATCCTTGCCTTGAGAATGGCTTGGTCCGCAGAATGGAAGAAAAGGCAGTAGAAATCAATAAGAAAAGGCCCTGGTGAAACCCAACGGGACCTTAGAAGGTAGTGTGCTGTGCCCAGTTTACCTGTGTTAAGGAAAACAGCTGGAAAGCAGATGAAAGAGAGAGAGAAAATGAATGAGGGCACACGTACGCATGCGCGAGTGTGCAGGTGCTCAGGAAGAGGTCAAAGGTTATCTCTTTTCCCCATGAATTCAAGGGACTGGACTCAGGCTGTCAGACTTGTTAGGGCAAGCATTTTTATCCGCTGAGCCATCTCACTGGCCCAGACAATGACTCTGTCCGATCTGAGATAATAGTTAACCAGAACACAGTTGGACAGAAACTGCTTGACACTGCTTGCCCTGTATATTCTTAGTGCTTTTGCTGGCTCCTTGGAAATGGTTAAAGATGCTGGGTTCCTTGCCTTACCAGCTCACTTACACTGGTTAAAGCCCTACTTTTAACGGCTGGAAGGGAAGGAGGGGAGAGAGAGGGTGGGGGAATGAATGAATGAATGAATGAATGAGGATAAATATGAGAATAACCAAGGCTTGATTCCTGAGACTTTCATGTCTGGGGCATAAAGAGACTGGAGACTGGAAGCCCTGGGAAGGAATTACCCAATCGGCTGGGTTCAGAGTTGACCCAGAGCTACGACAAAGAGACAGAGAGAGCACACAGCATCCTTTCTGTCTGGGCCCGACCCCTTCCTTTTCCCAGTGCTAGCAAGCCTGCCAGTTAGAACCACTTGGGCAAGCAGAGAAAAGTGGCACACACCTTTAATCCCAGCACTCAGGACGCAGAGGCAGGAGGCTCTCTCTGAGTTGGAGGTCATCCTGGTGTACATAGAGAGTTCCAGGACAGCCAGGGTCACATAGAGACCATGTCTCAAAACAAAACAACACTGGGCTCAAGACCCCCAAGGGAAATGCTCCACTGAGGTGCAAGACAGCAGCTGGGTTTTTTTTTGTTTGTTTGTTTGTTTGTTTTGTTTTGTTTTGTTTTTTTCGGAGCTGGGGACCGAACCCAGGGCCTTGCGCTTGCTAGGCAAGCACTCTACCACTGAGCTAAATCCCCAACCCTAGCAGCTGGGGTTTTACATTCCAATTCCCCATTGTCAATTCTCCCCTGCGTTCTTCGCCAGTTTGGCCACAAGCTACAAAAGTCCACCTGCTGACACCAGATCAGGTCCCTATCAGGAAAAGTGACGTCTGTGGTACCACCCAGCCCCTCCCTCAGTCATAGGGCCAACCCTCATAGCTCTTAACCATCAGCTGGTGGACCAGCAAGTTCAATTGACCCAGGGCTCCTTGGGCACTCAGGAGCCAGAAAACTATGAGATACATAGGTTAAGTCTTTCATCTCCCTGGCCACGTGGATTCCCCAAGCAAACTTAACTTTTCCCAGACCCGATATCCCCAACAAGTGCTCCCTGCGGCACAACCTTTTTGTTCTCAGGAAACATAGCCTAAAATCCCCATTGTTTCCGAATGGTTCTCTGAACAGGACCTGACTAGACAATACAGTGACACCGATCACTTTCCAAACGTCCAGCTCCACTGAGACCCTAACAATGAGAGATCTAACCTGCGAGAAATCTAGTCTGATGGGTTGTTTTTTAAAATGGTTACATAGGGGGCTGGAGAGATGCTCAATGATTAAGAGCACTGTCTGCTTTTCCAGAGGTCTTGATTTCAGTTCCCAGCAATCACATGTTCACTCACAATCATCTATCCTGGGTTCTAATGCCAACTTCTGGTATGCAGGTAGGTGTATATACAGATAGAGCACTCATATACATAAAATAAATACTTTTTTTTTAAAAAGGGTACGTAGGGGTTAGAGAGTTAGCTCAAAAACTAAGAGAATGTATTACTCTTCCACATGACCCAAGTTCAATTCCCGTAACTACCTATAACTCCAGGTATCTATGTTCCTCTGGCCTCCTTGGGCACCCACCCACATAACTGTCATTACACACACACACACACACACACACACACACACACACACACACACACACACACAAGTCAAAAAATCTTTGGGAGCCTAAAGAGATGCTTCAAAAGTTTAAGGTCCTTGCAGAGGACCAGAGCTCAGTTCCCAGCACCCATATAGAGGCTCACAATTATCTGTAACTCTAGTTCCAGGGAATCAGGTGCCCTCTTCTGACCTCCCAGAGTATACAATGCACAGATGTACATACAGGCAAAACACTCACACAAGTAAAATAAAATAAAATTTGGAGAGATATGGTGGCACACACCTTTAATCTCAGAGCCTGGGAGGCAGAAGCAGGTGGATATCTGTGAGTGAAAAGCCAGCCTGGTCTACAGAATAAGTTCCAGGTCAGTCATTGCTACAAAGTGAGGCTTTGTCTCAAAAAATAACAATTAAATCTTTTTTTAAAAAAAAATATTTTATTTATTTATTATATCTGAGCACACTGTAGCTGTCCTCAGACACACCAGAAGAGGGCATCAGATCTCACCACAGATGGTTGTGAGCCACCATGTGGTTGCTGGGATTTGAACTCAGGACGTCTGGAAGAGCAGTTGGTGCTTTTTTTTTTTTTTTTTTTTTTTTTGGTTCTTTTTTTCGGAGCTGGGGACCGAACCCAGGGCCTTGTGCTTCCTAGGTAAGCGTTCTACCACTGAGCTAAATCCCCAGCCCGCAGTTGGTGCTCTTAACCACTGAGCCATCTCTCCAGCCCCCAATTAAATCTTTTTTAAAAGAGGGAAGCATATAGGGAGTGCTTGCCTTGAATGCACAAAGTCCTGGGTTCAATCCCAGTACTGACATGTGTGTATGGGAGACAAGAAAATTCCCCAGTTAGTTAGTTGGTTAGTTAGCTAGTTAGTTAGCTAGCTAGCTAGTTAGTTCATTCGTTCATTAGTTAGTTTGTTTGTTTTTCAAGACAAGGTTTCTTTCTGTAGCCTTGGCTGTCCTACCAGGCTGGTCTCAAACTCAGAGATCTGCCTGCCTCTTGAGTGCTAGGATTAAAGGTGTGTGTCACCACCATCCAGGGGATTCCCAGACTTTTAATTCATTGCAAAAGATAATTAAATTTTAGTTCTCAACCAAGTGTTAAGAATCTACCACTGGGGCTGGAGAGATGGCTCACTGGTTAAGAACACTTACTAGTCCGGAGTTCAATTTTCAGCAACCACATGGTGACTCATAACCATCTATGATGAGATCTGG
This sequence comes from Rattus norvegicus, assembly GCF_021556685.1. Taxonomy (NCBI): domain Eukaryota; kingdom Metazoa; phylum Chordata; class Mammalia; order Rodentia; family Muridae; genus Rattus; species Rattus norvegicus. The sequence goes on from NC_141548.1 coordinate 31,534,216, forward strand.
TGCCCTCTTCTGCTATGCATGCAGAAAACAGTATACTAAATACATAAGTCATTAAAAAAAAATCTACAGCTCAACCAGACCCTGGGATACCAGGACATACACACACACACAAACACACATGCCAGAGGTCTTTTGTTCTTCAGTCTTTCTTGTTGCAGCCTGGTGTGTCGTGGACTCCTGTTTGTTTGTCAAGGTTGTTGACGTAAGAGGCTACAGCAGAAACCTTTCCACATCTGGGTCCTACAGAGACTTGGAGATGGCTACTGGCCACTGGAACACTTAACCCAACAGATGGCCTCGTTCGCTCTGGCACTACCTATTGTAAGGCAGCACGTGGTACTGACAATTCCTAGGGAGATGGTATGGGTGACTTCCCTTTACCGGATTCTTCTGAGGTAAGCAAGTCTTACGATAGCACATGGCTTACCTTGTCTCCCAACCCTTAACCTTGTAGACAACTGTAGCAATATATGTTCTCCGGAGTAAACTTAAAAATAGATTTTGTGGCTGGCAGTCAGTGATAAGCCTAAAGTCACATGGGGCTAGAAGACTAAGATACAAGCATGAAAACAATTCTGATACGGTGTTGGGGAAGGATGATATGCTTTCAATACTCATCTGTCTCCAGTGTCTCCCTATCATGCTTTTCAAATGTGTCCGTCGGCATGTGTGCCATGCTGTGTGTGGTACCCACCGAGATCCGAAAAGGGCACTGAATTCCTAGAGCCAGAGTTACAGGCAGTTGTGAGCCACCTAACATGGGAACTGGGAACTGAACTCAGGTCTTCTGGAAGAGACTCAAGCTCTCTTAACCACTGAACCATCTTGTTTTTTAAAAAATTTATTTATTTATTATACATATAAGCACACTATAGCTGTCTTCAGACACACCAGAAGAGGGCATCAGATCTCATTACAGATGGTTGTGAGCCACCAGGTGGCTGCTGGGATTTGAACTCAGGACCTCTGGGAGAGCAGTCAGTGCTTTTTTTTTTTTTTTTTGGTTCTTTTTTTCGGAGCTGGGGACCGAACCCAGGGCCTTGCGCTTCCTAGGCAAGCGCTCTACCACTGAGCTAAATCCCCAACCCCGCAGTCAGTGCTCTTAACCACTGAGCCATCTCTCCATCCCTGAACCATCTCTTGAGCCCCGAAATACACCAGCTCTATAAAGCTAGAGCAGGGTATGGTGACTGCCACCTTTAGTCCCAGTACTTAGGAGGCAGAGGCAAGCAGATATCTGTAAGTTCAAGACCAGCCTGATCTATATAGTCTACGGGCCAGCCAAGGCTACTTAGTGTGAGCTCTTGTCTCAAAATGGAGGGAGGGCTGGAGAGATGATTCAGGTTAACAGCACCCACCTCCCTGTTCTAGTTGTGTCTCCAGGGGCCACAGTTGCCTCCCCTTTTTTTTCAATAATGCTCACTCATTTGCCTCCTCTTTAGTGGAGCTCCCACGGGCCCCACTGCCCCTGTTACTAGTGCTGCTGGTAGTCTCTGTGGACCGCCCTTCATAAGCGCTGGTTTTTGCTGCTCACTCCAGGAAGTGCATCAAGGATGTTTCCTTCACAAGGTGCAGGGTACCTAACCCACGTTTCACTGAGCAGGGAACAAAGGTGGGCAAGGAAGCAATCTGTGCTCTAGAGTATCTAGCCAGTTTTTGAGGCACTGGATCTCTCAACTAAGTGACTCACAGAAGCAAGAGAACAGCCACAGAGGAAGAGATCAGCACAGGAGATCCTTAGCTGCCGATATCTATCCCCTGACCTTCCTCCCAGGAGAGGGGAAACTGGCATTAAGTCTGAGGTAAAGTGGCCTTCTATTGTTACCAGGTTACTGATGGAACACAGATTAGCACCCCTACACTCTGTGTCCACCTCCCATTCCCCTCCCATTCTAAAAACATGGCCCTTCAGTGTGTAGGTGACTGGCAGAATTTACTGAGATGGTGGTGCCCTTTACGAATAGTCACTGGGCACAACGCATAAACAGGGAGAAGTGGATTCACAAAACATTCAGACTGATGACTCCTAACTTCTCTAAAACCTGATTGCAGGAGGGAGCTGGGGAATGTTATCTCCTTTCTTTGTGATGTATGCTTTCCTTGTTTGTTTAAGATTTTGTGTGCCCAGTGCCAAGGAAATCTGTAACTTTAGTTTTTTTTCAAATCCTAGTTTTAGTGATGGTTCTTTTTTTTTCTTTTTTTTTTTTCCGGAGCTGGGGACTGAACCCAGGGCCTTGGGCTTGCTAGGCAAGCGCTCTACCACTGAGCTAAATCCCCAACCAAAATATATTATTTATTTAATGTGTATGAGTATACTGTAGCTGTCTTCAGACACACCAGAAGAGGGCATCAGATCCCATGACAGATGGCTGTGAGCCACCATGTGGTTGCTGGGAATTGAACTCAGGACCTCTGGAAGAGCAGTCAGTGCTCTTAACCGCTGAGCCACCTCCCCAGCTTAGTGATGGTTCTTAAACGCTTTAACCTCCCTTGTAGCCTACCACCCACCAGAGGTAGTAGAAATGAAAGGATATGGGGAAGTGTTTAGAAAGGTTCTTTGGAGCAACTCCCATTCCTGTGTTGTCTGAAAATCAGCAATTCAGTTCACAGCTTGGCAGGCATCAGAAGCTTGATCCACTCTTGAACACTTCATGGCTACACCAGCAGTCCAGATGGGCAGCGTCAGGTTAGCAACGGCAGTGACATCATGCGTCCTTTCACATGTTTGCTTTAGCAGATTATCCTCTCTCATTTGTCTGCTTCAGTGAACATTCCTTTGTGAGTTGGCCTTAATCTGTGTCCACTCCAGGAAAACACTCCTTCATGTGTTTGCCCCAGCAAAACACCATCCAACCGACTTTCCAAAAAGACCTTAAGTTTCCACTTCATATCCCCACTTCTGGTTAAGAATTGTCCTTTTCTCTAACATCAACAGTTTATAAACAATAGAAATAATCACGAGAACAATCATATTTTCAATGAGTGGCTTATGTACAATATAATCAAACAATAGTCTAACAAAACAACCTAAAATTTCTATCAATATACAATGAACAAAACCCCCTAAAGTTCTATTAATATACAATAATTAAAGAAAAAACTTAAATTTCTATTACTATGCAATAATTAAACAAAAAGGCTTAAACATCCACTCATGTAGAATAATTAAACAAAAAACTTACATTTCTATCAATGTAGATTACAATAAATAAAGAAAAATCTTAAATTTCTATTAATACATTTTTATCAATAAACAATTAAGCAAAACAACCTAAAACCCTAGATGATAACAGCCATTACACATCAAGCCACCAAAACAACCCACCCCAACTTAAGGGATTGGGACAATGGTCTTGTTAGATATAATTGTTTTCTGATGAATTGGGGTGAAGAATTCCTGTGTTGGGATCCCACAGGGAAAAATGGTTAGTCTGAGGAAAGCTAGCTGTAGCATGTATTGCCCTGTCTCCGTGTTTATCCAGTCTTTGTATCGTCTGTGTGATTGATCACTTGGGCTAGCCCTTTTGGAAGTTGATTTGCATGCTTTTTTTTTTAAAGATTTATTTATTTATTTTGTATATGAGTACACTGTAGCTGTCTTCTGACACACCAGAAGAGGGCATCGGATTCCATTACAGATGGCTGTGAGCCACCATGTGGTTGCTGGGATTTGAACTCAGGACCTCTGGAAGAGCAGTCAGTGCTCTTAACCACTGAGCCATCCCTCCAGCCCGCTTTTTTTTTTTTTTTTTTTTTTTTTTTTAAGAAATCAGTAATTGAGTCAGTCTGTGAATTATTTGGGCTATTTGTGGTTTGTGAAAACATCGATGTCTCAAGTGTTGAGAGATTTTCCTTGGTCCGATCCGACTTTTATAACTCTTATTGACCCGATCTAGTCTTTATTAGTTTTGTTGGTATCCATATTTTTTCATTCCCTCTAGATATGTAAGGAAAACCATGTCCCCATCTTAAAACTATTGCAGGTTTCCATTCTAATGTCAACGAAGGAAATCAGAAGGGTGAAGGGGAAACTTAAGGGTCCTTTGGAAAGTCAGTTGGATGGTGTTTTGCTGGGGTGAACACGTGAAGGAGTGTTTAAAGTGGACACAGGTGTAAAAGGCTCAGGCAGACTTGTGAAGGAACATCTCACTCAAGCAGACCCAGGAGGATGTTCTGCTAAAGCAAACACATGAAAGGACACTCGATGAAAGATTCTTTGCTAATGACACACATGAATTGACATACACTGCATAGCTGAGCTGCATTTGTTGGGAAGCCATAGAGAGAAGTGCACCAAAAAAACCTTCCGGTGGTGTACTACAGTTTGGTTGTTGCTTCCGAGGACTTGGGCTGATTGGATGCTGAGACAAGAGCTGTGCTCTGTGGAAGACACATGGTGTTTAGGACTCTACAGAGTGACAGGAACAGAGCTTGGCTTGCTGGTCCAACTAGCTGTGCAAGGCTTGTTGGTCTCTTGTCTTCACTGATCTTCACTTCCCCGAGAGAGGCACAGCCTAGAATTTCTCTTGGTGTTCCTGTTGGTCCCTCCTGCTGACTTGAGCCAAGGCTGAGGCCTGGCTGTCTCTGCTAGGTCGTGTTACTACTCATGCTAACCCAACTCTACCGAACTGGACTGCTGGTGTATCTGTGAGGTGTTTGTGAGTGGATCAAGCTGCTGCTGCCAACCTGTGAACTGAACTGTCGATTTCCAGACAACACAGACAGGAGTTTCTCCAAAGAACCTTTCTAAACAGGTCCACTTCCCCCATATCCTTCCTTTTCCACCCACCTCTGGTAGGTGGTGGGTTTCAAGGGAGGTTAAAGTGTTTAAGAACCATCATTAAAAATATGATTTGAAAAAATTAAAGTTACGGAAGGGCTGTTGGATCCTATAGAACAGAAAGGTTGTGAGCAGCAGCCAACACTTTTAAGAGCTGAGCCATCTTTCCATCCAAGGCACAGGTTTTCCATAAAAAGGAAAAGATACAAGACTAAAGATTAGAATACAGAGCAACCAGACTGGTGAGAGTCTGCACTGAGCCCTTCCTCACATACCATCAACCATCATGGACTCATTGCCATTTTCTGTCAAATAAGACCCAAGTCTAAATAACCCAGAAGTATTGTGGTTAAGGCAGGCTTAACCAATCCTACTGCAAGCCTTCTGACAGACACATGAAACTGCTCAGCTCATCTAAGCTTTTCTATCCAGCAATGTCTTTCTTCCAACGGTCTGCCACAGACCTGTCAAATTAAGAATACTGAAGGGAGCCTGGAGAAATGGCTCTGTGGTTGAGAGCACTGACTGCTCTTCCAGAGGTCCTGAGTTCAATTCCCAGCAACCACATGGCAGCTCACAATTATCTGTAATGGGATCTGATGCTATCTCCCAGTGTACATAAAATAAATAAATCTTTAAAAGAAATTTAAAATTGCTAATCTAGAATCAATACATGCAACATAGTTGAATCCCAAAATAAATATACTGAGCTTAAAAAAAAAAAAACAAAATAAGGGTACATGGTTGTCTTAGTCACTATTCTACTGCTGTGAAGACATCATGACCACAACAACTCTTATAAGGAAAGCATTTAATTGGGACTCGCTTACAGTTTCAAAGGGTTAGTCCATCATCATCATGGTGGAGAGCTTATGGCGTTCGAGCAGTAGCTGAGAGCTCATATCTGATCCCCAAGATTCAGGCTTAGAGCAAGAAACTGGGCCTGTCTTGGGCTTCTGAAACCTCAAGCCCCTTCCCCCACAAAATGATCACCTCCCTCAACAAGGCTCCACCTTCTTTTTTTTTTCTTTCCGGAGCTGGGGACTGAACCCAGGGCCTTGTGCTTGCTAGGCAAGCGCTCTACCACTGAGCTAAATCCCCAACCCCAAGGCTCCACCTTCTAATCCTCAAACAGTTCCATTCCCCAGTGACTTATGACCAGCATATGGCGGCCATTCCCATTCAAGCCATCATGACACTAAACAATCCATCAATATAAAATTCCAGAAGATAGTCACAGAAAACAGATGGGTGATTGCCGACATAAGGCAAGCAGAGAAAAGCTGGGAGAAAAGGGCTTGAAAAGGCCATAAGAAAACCCTCTAAAGAAATGTTTTCGTGAGTGTTTATGTATATTAAAACCTATCGGGCTGGGGATTTAGCTCCCCAGCTCCGGAAAAAAAAAAAAAAAAAAAAAAAAAAAACCAAAAAAAAAAAAAAAAAAACCTATCAAATTGTAGACTTTGACCAGCCTTGGTAGAGCACACCAGCCGGCGGATCTCTATGAATCTGAAATAAGCCTTGTCTACATAGCAAGTTTTAGGCTGGCCAGTGCTACACAGTGAGACCTGTCTTTAAATTAATAAATAAATAGCATTAAAAATAGATAATAGACTTTATATGTAGACAGTTCAATGTCAATTACACATAGCTCAATGACACTGGGGGTGGGTGGGGGGTTGTGACCAGGTTTGGTGGACATGCCTGTAATCCAGGCACTAAGGAGTCTGAGGCAGGGGGATAGAGAGTTTGAGACCACCTGGGCTACACAGTAAGGCCTATACTCCAAAAAGAACAAAAATAAGGCCAGTCTTGGTGGTTTGAGCATGTGGTCCAACATTTGAGAGGTAGAAGCAGGAGGGCCAGGAGTTCACCTTCACTGGCCTAGAGAATCCGACACTAGCCTGGACTACAATGAGATCCTGTCTCAAAAAAATAAGTCAACAGGTTTGATAAGCTGGTCCATCCAGTGACTGTGCTTGTGATTCAATCGAGCCTGACAACCTGAGTTTGATCTCTAGGACCCACAGAAGAAAGAAAGCTGCCTTCCTCTGACTGCAGGTGCATTGTGGCAGATGTGCCCATATACATGTACACACACACACACACACACACACACACACACACACACACACACACACACAAAATGGGGCTGGAGAGATAGCTCAGTGGTTAAGAGCACTGATTGCTCTTCCAGAGGTCCTGAGTTCAATTCCCAGCAACCACATGGTGGCTCTCAACTATGAGATCTGATGCCCTCTTCTGGTGTGTCTGAAGACAGCTACAGTATACTTATATATAATAAATAAGTAAATCTTAAAAAAAAAACCAACAACAACAACAAAAAAAAAAAAACCCTAAGACACAAAGTTCTTGTGAACATGTAATAATTTCCATAGAACTTGACATACAAAAATGTTAATGAAGTATTTATTCTAGCTAGCCTGCATAAAAGACACAGAATCCTGGTATGTCGATTACAAGCTGTGAGCGTAGACTGGGCAGTCTGTGATGTTCTTACCTATATCCAAACCATATGCCCTTGTTACTTGCTGTTTGAGTCTTGCCTGGGCTATACCTGCTCCATCAGCCTATCCTCTTCTCCTGCCTTCTTCAGTCTGCTCTTCTCCTGGCCACATGTTCATGGTCAATTTCCTCTGAGGGCGACCTTCTGCTCTCTCCATCTCTCTCTCCTCTCTCGATCTCTCTTAACACCACTCACTCAATTCTCAGGTCCTATCTTTCTCTCTTCTGCCCAACCACAGGCTCTAGCCTTTCATTAACCAATAGCTTTAAATTAGGGAGCAAGGTTTACACAACAGAGGCCGGTGTACATGGGGATGCACTTGTCCAGGCAGCAACGAGATCTTGGGATTCAAAATTTAGCATTTGTATTCACAGCAACAGACCAACCCTCAACACAAAAGCATAGCTGAGAGATCACATGGTACCCCACACCTGAGACTCCATCATGCTGGGGGATGAGGAAGGGGCATATCCAGGGGTCGGACTCAAAACCTAAACCAAACCAGCCAGGTGGTGCCACACCCTTTAATCCCAGGACTCAGGAGGCAGAGGAGACAGAGGCAGGAGAATCTCTGAGTTTGAGGCCACCCTGGTCTACAGAGCTGGTTCCAGGGAAATCCTGTCTCAAAAAAAAAAAAAAATTGATTGCGTGTATGTGTACAGATGTTGTGTGTACAGATGTTGTGTACAGATGTTGTTGTGTACAGACATTGTGTCTGCATGTGTGTTGAAGGGGCCTATTCATCCCATTTTGTCTGCACTCAGAAACTAGACCATAAGCCTCTGTTCCAGTAGCAGATCCCAAATTCCAGGAACAAGACAATAAAACCCCCCATTCAAGGGAACAGCCTAAAGATAGCCACGTGAATGGGAGACATCGTATCCCAGGATAGGCCACCTGTGCCGGGCAGCCCATCCTGTGGTTAATCATTCATGACACAGGAATGCAGCCCATTGGGGCATCCCAGCACCCATCAATGAGGTTTTAGATTACCTAACTTTTAACAATATAATAATAAAATGTGAAGTTACTTTGCTTCTGCAGCAGATCTGCCTGTCTGATTGTTCTGAGCCTAGAAGCTGCAGTCCCCGGTTTGTACCTCATAGTAAACATGGGGGTGGGGAGAGCAGGGGTTAGGATTAGGTAAAGTAGCCTTTCTTCTATCTCTGCAGTAACTGGGCTGATCTAAGTTGAAATTTCGGGAAGACAAAGGGGAGGGAGGCCCGTCTCTGCTCCTTGTTCTCAGCACTTGTACCTCTTTCAGGGTCCATGATCACATGGTAAAAATTTCACTACAAATTTGCACACAAATTCAGGTCATAAATTGAAATTGAGGCGGAGGATGTTTATGTTACTAGCTCTACAGGTTCACGGAGAGTTAAAGACCATAACTAAGTTATCCTTGAAGTTTTGTATAGATAAACCCAGTCAGTATTTTGTCTTCTATCCTCACACCTATAGTAAATCCTTAGTTCCCGTTTCATGACCTTTGGTTAATGGCTTTACAACCTCTTGGAATGCGCTCTGGGTTTTAGATGCCTGTTCCGCTGTCTCAGAAGCAATTAACTCATGACACTTGAAGACTGGCAGGGTTCTCTTTAGTTTTGACACCAGAAAAGATTTACTAGCAGCCCTATTATTAAGGAGGCTCAAGTGTCTTTGCCTGGGTCGCCATTTTGAAGCAGTGGTGACCCCTGCATGCTTGCTGTTTCTGCGGAATAAATATTCTTTGTTCTTGCATACTATTTGAGGCTGGCGTCTTCCTTTAGCAATTCTCAAACCCTAACAGTATCTGTGCACCAAGTGTGCTTTGTGCCCTCTGAGTAGTGTTGGGAATCAAACCCAGGTCCTCTGGAATAACAGCCAGTCCTTATTTATTTATTTATTTATTTATTTATTTATTTATTTATTTATTTATTTTTGAGACAGGGTCTCTGTACTTAGCCCTGACTGTCCTGGTATTGGCTATGTAGATCAGACTGGTTTCAAACTCAGAGTTCTACACACCTCTGGCTCCTGAGTGCTGAGATTAAAGAGGCATGTGACTAGTTCAACCACCATTGCTCCATCCCAATTTAAAAAAAACCAAAAACCTTAAGAACCTCAATTACACACAGAGTTCAAGATCATGAGATCCTGTCAAAAAAAACCCAAAAAACAAAACAAAAAACCCAAAAAAACGGGGTTGGGGATTTAGCTCAGTGGTAGAGCGCTTGCCTGGCAAGCGCAAGGCCCTGGGTTCGGTCCCCAGCTCCGAAAAAAAGAAAAAGAAAAGAAAAAAAAAAAACAAAAAAACAAACAAACAAAAAAACCCAAAAGCAAACAAGCAAACAAAACTCAGGGGAGCTAGTGAGGCAGCTTAATGGGTGAGAGGGTTTGCTTTGCAAGCATGGGGAATGAGGACCTGTGTTCAAGTCTCCAGCACCTATTACACTCTCCTGTGACTCTCTCATTGGGGGAATGGGGACAGGCAGATCCTGAGACCCCAATAGCCAGCCAACAAGCCTAGCTGACACAGTGAACATCCAGTTTAACATGAGACCCTGTCATAAAGCAATAAGGCAGGGAGCAGTAAAAACCAGCTAGGAAGTCTTGCTTGGTGCATATACCACACAGGTTATACAAAACAAAACAAACTTATCTTTCCCTCTAAATAAAATACTTATGACTTCAAGAATTGCCCACCTTTAGAGAGGAATGCTGACTCCTACCTATAATCCTAGCACTGTGTCTGAATAAAGGAGCTAGGGGTGTATTTCAGTGTGCTTATAGTATACATAAGGATCTGGAAGCCACTCTCCCAACCAAAAAAAAAAATCTTTCATTGAAGTTGATAATTCTATACAAATAAACTGTGTATGTGAAGTTTCTATTCAGAGCAATTTAAGCGTAGACCCAATATAGTCATGCACCACATGACATTTTTTTTGGGGGGGGGGAGCTGGGGACCGAACCCAGGGCCTTGTGCTTGCTAGGCAAGCGCTCTACCACTGAACTAAATCCCCAACCCCATGACATTTCTTTTAACCATGGATAATATATACCTAAGTGATCCCAGATTATGTTAATAGTTATTATAAATATGCTATGATGTTCCAATGAGTAGGAACTCCTTTACTGCTAATTTTAATAAATTGACCTGCTGAAAATGGTGGTGTGTGGCTTTAATCCCAGCACTTGAGAGGCAGAGGCAGGCAGATTTCTGAGTTCAAGACCAGCCTGGTCTATATAGTGAGTTCTTGAACAGTCAGGGCTACATACGAAAACCCTCTTTTGAAAAACAAACTCGTAGTTTTTTGTTGTTGTTTTGTTTTGGGGGTGTTTTGTTTTGTTTTGTTTGGGGATCGGTTGGTTGGGTTTTGGTTTTGTCTTTGTTCTGAGGAGATAGTGTCTTCCTTTGTCCAGGCTGGGGTATAGTAGCTATTTACAGGCACAACCCACAACCCCACTACTAATCAGAAAGTAAAGTGTGAATGTCTTACTTTTCGATTGCATGCCAAAACACCATGAAAGTGCAACTAATAAAAGAGTTTATTGAGGCTTAGGGTTTCAGAGGGTTAGTCCATGACTGTCAAGGTGGGGAGCATAGTAGAGGAGCAGGAAGGCAGGCATGGGGCTAGAGCAATAGCTGAGAGCTTACTTTCTGATCCACAAGTTGGAGACAGAGAGCTGGATGGGAATGGCATGGGCTTTTGAAACCTCAAAGCTCACGCCCAATAATACCTCTCCTCCAATGAAGCCACACCTACTAATCCTTTTCAAGCAGTTCCAGCAACTGGGGGCCAAGTATTCAAATATATGATCCCGTTGAGACCATTCTCGTTCAAACCAACACCGACTCACTCCATTTCTGACATGGGTCACTTTGTCTCTCCTTAGGCAATTCTTGTGGTCTTTCACTCCCAGGAAGTCACCACATTGATGCTGAACGTGGTTATCAGTGGCAGAAAGCATTGTATCCCTGAACTCCAGGACTCAACTGATCCTCCTCCCTCAGCCTCACCCTACCTGGTCTGACAATCTCACTGGGTTAGGTTGTTTTACAAGTCCTAAAAACAGTGACGTTCTAAATATTATTCATTTTGAGGTTATAGTTGTCAGGATCTCTCTCTCAGTGCCCTAACTTATGAGTCAAGATCCCTTAATTATGGAGTATGTGTGTTTTGGCTACACATCTGTGCAGCGTGTGTGTCTGCTGCCGATGGACCTCAGAAGAGGGCAACAGATCCCCTGAGACAGGAATTATGGAAGGCTGTGAACGCCGTCCTCTGAAAAACCAGCAGCTCGTACTCTTCACTGATAATCCACTCAAGACCTCCAAGGGACAGTAAATCCCATCCACAAGCTCGGCTTCCATCCTTGCTTCAAAAGTCACACCAGCCACCCACGGTCACAGCATGGCCAAAGGGGCAGAGGAAGGTTTAAAAGGCAATCAACCACTTTGGAGAGAATTGAACAAATGTTGGGAGTCTGAGGGACAATGGCAGCACCATTTCCTGGGTGAAGTCACTGACCTGGGCAAAGCACCTCCAAGGCAATGTAGTGAAGAAGTGGAAATACTGACTTAGAGACCGGAATGTTGTGTAATGAGCCAAGGCTACTCTCTTAAAACATAGTCCACGGTTGCCAAACTTAAGTGACCCAAACATTTAATCTCAGAACTCAAGATGCAGAAGCAGGTAGATCTCAAGTCCCAGGCCAACCAGGGCTATGTAGACCCTGTCTCAGTAACAAAAATTAACTTAAACTAAATTTTAAAATTAACTTGCGGGGTTGGGGGATTTGGCTCAGTGGTAGAGCGCTTGCCTAGCAAGCGCAAGGCCCTGGGTTCGGTCCCCAGCTCCGAAAAAAAAAAAAAAAAAATTAACTTGCTGGTTGGCACCAGCTCTACAAAGCCTGTCCCAGTGCTTCTCTCTTATGTGGGCTCAGGAATGGAATGTGTGGTTAAAGTTAAAAACCCAGGGAAGCAAAACACAAAAACACCCAGAGAAACTAACATAAGAACATAATAAACATAAACTTTCCAGTGACTGAGAATTGAGGGAGCATCCCAATTCCTTTATACCAGTGTGACCGCAGGACTGGGACCACATGAGTCCCTAGGTATATACTGTCAGTATACTACGCAGACAGTGGCAGTGGGCAAGGTTTCTCACCAACTCCAGTCCCAAAGGTTTGCTCTGTTCCTTCAGGTTTGTGGGGGCCTGAAGCTCCACTATTTCCTGTATGCTCAACAGAGTACCATGGCAGCTGGACTCCTCTTTCCAGACCATGCCATGCACTTGTGAGATCCGTCAGAACAAAGGTTCAAGAACTGGCTACAGCCCTACATAGGAGCCAAACTCAAATGTCTTAGTTAACCCCAGGAGATGAGCTAACCTCTCCAGGACTCAAGCAAAGGCACCCTTGGGAGATGCTTACCACTAACTCCCTAGTTAAGTGACTTACAGAAGGAAAGCAAAGATGGAGAAAAGACTCACTTGTTCTTTCCAGTTATAGATGCCCATAAGCACCTGATGGGCAGAGCCCACGGAGGACAACTTTGGCCATACCTACTGACTCGAGGGTTTTGTAGAACCCCATACCTCCATCCTGAGTAGGCAGCCACCCACCCTCCAGACCGCCCTCTTTTTTTTTTTTTTTTTTTTTTGGTTCTTTTTTTCCGGAGCTGGGGACCGAACCCAGGGCCTTGTGCTTCCTAGGTAAGCGCTCTACCACTGAGCTAAATCCCCAGCCCCCAGACCGCCCTCTTGACCTCACTCCTTGGGACTTGAGTACTGCCAGACTCCTCTGCAACACTGCTGTTCACATCAGACCCCACATGGTCCCCTATTGCAAACGTAAACCGAGATAACTTCTCAGCTGACATGGGTACTTGGGTATTCTGTTCTAAAAAGAACTGATGGTGCCAACCCTCACTTCCTTAGGTTTCCCAAAGCTCCTGGACCCTTGAGCTGCCCAATCCCTGCACTACCCCAAAAAGTTGCTGCTGTCAGAGATGTTAGGATAGGTGCAACATTTCACTGTACCAACTTCAAATTTTCTTCTGCAAAATGGACAATTACTCTGTGATTTTACTGGCAATCCATCTAAGGAAGGGAGAAGCTAGAAGCTCTTCTCATATCTCCAAGGTGTCTCTTTCCTAGAGAAATAGACAAATGAACCTAATGGACCACATGAGAAAAGCATACGCCCAGAGGTCCCGGGGCGGGGGCGGGTGAGGCTGGAGGGCTTGACACACGGGGACGGAACACAACATGAGCACAAGTGGGAACCTCACAGGTCACCACTGAGTACTTCGTGCTCTACTACTGAACATCCCCAGCTTCTGACCTCCTTGGGTCTTAGGCAAGGCAAGAGCACAGACCTCGGTGTGCTGGGATTGAAGTGAAGTGTAGGAAACAGGCAGGCGGCAGCAGGGGAGAGCAGCAGAGGCCGTAACTTCTCTTTATTTGTGTTTCCTTCTGACACAAAGCATCCAAACAACAACAGAGTAAGGCCAGGGGAAGGCCGCAAGTGTTCATGCACACTTCTGGGGCTCTCCCACAAGCCTCTGCCTTTTCTCCTGACCCCTGGGAAGCTCTGGAGGGTGAGCGCCCGCCGATGCCACTTCCTCCAGTGCTACTGAGTCCTCGTGCCCTCGACAGAGGCTTCTGAAAACTGCTGCTGGCTTGTGTCCTGCAATTCTTTTTTTTTTTTTTTCTTTTTTCTTTTTCTTTTTTGGAGACAGGATCTCACTATGTAGCCCCTAGGTGGCCTGAAACTTGCTGGGTAGACCAGGCTAGCCTTGAACTTAAAGAAATTCACCTGCCTCTGCCTCTGGAGTGCTGGGATAAAAAGTATGCACCACCATGCTTGGCAGTCCTGGAATGCCTACCCCCTGGCCACCATGACATAGGTAGAAAAGCAGACTGAATCGTTCCTCGCTGGCAGGTGAGGGTCTCACAGATGAACTGAACCAGTAGATGTTCTGCACCTTCTGTGCTACAGGAAGAGAACTCAGAGCTGCTTCCAAGGCTCTGACGCTGTGTGCAGGGCTAGAGGCCAATGGTATAGGAGCGACCAGTAGGGTTGTGAATAGAAGAACAGACTGGCGCTGTCACCGCCCACTCGTACCACACCTTCTTAGAATTGCTGCATCGCCAGAAACGCACACAGATGTTCTGGCCTTCATGCACCGTGATGGGCTGCTGTAATAGGAAAGACACAGAGGCTGGGGTTGAGCTGAGGAACTATACTTGACAATGTTGGGAGGATAGACGGGGATTAGATAATCAACAGCCAAGTGTGGGGTACAAACCTATAACCCTCAAACTCAGGAGGCTAGGCAGGAGGGTCAGGAATTCAAAGCCAGCTTGAATATAATCCCAAACCCTTTCTCAAAACCAAAGACAAATATAGTAAAATATTCTGACCCTCATAAGACGTCCCTACTCGGGGCTGGAGAGATGGCTCAGCGGTTAAGAGCACTGACTGCTCTTCCAGAGGTCCTGAGTTCAATTCCCAGCAACCACATGGTGGCTTACAACCATCTGGGATCCAGTGGGATCTGATGCCCTCTTCTGGTGTGTCTGAAGACAGCTACAGTGTGCTCACATACATGAAATAAATAAAATCTTTAAAAAAAAAAAAAAAAAAAAAAAAAAAGACGTCCCTACTCTGTCAAAATATGGACAGTGAGCAAGGACACAGTGAGTGCTATGAGCATGTACAGGGAGCCGCGAAAGCACTTAGGAGGAAGACAGCCTATTCTAGGAGGTCAGGAAAATGGCCTGATTGCAGATATCCCAGGAAACCTGGTCAGTTGGCAGGGTGAAGGCATGAGCAAAGAACCTCACAGGCAAAACAGAGGGGACTAAAAGCTAGAGACATCTCCTGGGAGGCAGAAAAAGCCACCAAGCCAACTCTTACAACATGGTTCCAGGGTCTCACCTGAGGGCAGTGGGAAGGCACTGAGGGGCTTAGACAGAAAGGCCAATTCAAATTAAGTGGTAAAAAGTCAACCCTCTTCCAGGTAAAGACTGGACAAGAGTGGTTGGAGATGTGGGGAGTCCAGGGAGCTTACTTGGGTAACCCCAACCAAGACCACAGAGCAAGTGACAGAACAGAATGTGGGTCACAGCCAACTAGCTGAGGGACAGGAGCAGAACACCACTGTTATCCCTCAACCAACCATCTTAGAGGGGACTCCTACCTTGATGGGGAAGAAGATGGGGAACCATGAGAACATGCCAGGAGAGTGGGTCTCTGGGCGGATACCTGTGGAGACAAAGTAATGAAAGACTTGAGGTCACCACTGTCCCTCTTCCTTACCTTGAGAAGTCTCTTCTGTGGTCATAAAAAATCCTAAGAATCAGAGACCTCTATTCCTGGACTCTGGACTCCCCATGAAATTACTGTGCCGGGCTGACAGTAACCTCAGCTAGTGTTCAGCTAGCAATCTCCATGGAGGAGAGAACACTGTGAAGCAGCCCCCAAGAACTGAAATCACCAGTGCTCTAATGAGCTCCCAGACACTCACTCAGAGTGATGTCCCGGTAAAGCACAGTTTCAAAGTAGCCTGCAAAGCCATGAAGCACCGTGTTCACCTCCACAGGAAACTCCAAGGTACAGTAGCGGTTGTTGTCAATCATAGGATCTGTCAGGAAGGACATGGATGGATGACAAGGGGCCAAAACCCCTCAATGACTTGGCAAACCTGAATAGGCTCTAGGACTGCAGGACCTGAGACCTAGACTTGGGAAGCTCGCACCCCCTCAGTCAGAACAGCCATGCATGAACCTACCTCGGTTGGGATGGCTGAAGGTAAAACAGGGCTGAGGAGCAGAAAGCTGGTGGAAGTTGTGCAGCCGAACCACATAAGGCATCTCAAACTGTGCCTGGCCAGGGTGAGAAAGCAACAACTTCAGGAGACAGAAGACAGACAGACAGACAGACAGGAGGCACCACTTCCCAGAGAAAGCTGGAGTTCCAGCATCAAAGAACGAAAACATCGTTTTACTTCACCCTCGTTCTTCAATCCCAGCTCCTCTCACCTCTTCACTGGCTTCAGAGGAAGACAGGAGAGCAGACTGAAGGATAGTCCCTCCTCCTAGAAAAGCAGCTCTTTACCTCAGGGTCACGGTCCTTCTCCCGACAGGCGCGGACCTCGTTGTACAACTTCGAGGAAGAAATGGGAGCCAGGAAGGAGGTGTATTCTCCGGGGATGCTTACACCATCATCTGCAGGACAACAGGGTCAAATCAGTTCCCAAAGGGAGGGGAGAGGGCATTTTTTGCACCAGCTGAAGGCTCAAACAACAGAACAAGCCAAGGCTGCTAGGAACACGGCTGGAGGACAGGATGTTGGATCATCGGAATTCTACTCTTAGGATGTTAGAGCCGTAAGTAAAGGTAAAAAAACACCCCAAGGGGTTGGGGGTTTAGCTCAGTGGTAGAGCGCTTGCCTACAAGGCCCTGGGTTCGGTCCTCAGCTCCAAAAAAAAAACACCCCAAAAACAGAGCTATGCACTACTTAGCACAGAACAAATTCTGGACTATTAGAGAGAAAATGACAGTCCTTACACAAACTAAGATGACTGAGGTCCAGGCTGACACAATTCTGTGGGATCACATCATACACACACAGCCCACTGCTGAATATCACCAGGGTAGGTCTGACTGCACTCTAACCCACCATGTAGATGCTGGTAACCCCATAAACAAACGAACATTAAGTCCAAGATACTTTTTCTACCCACGTAGAGATCACACTCTGGGCCTCATTTCAGATAAATGCTCCAAAGCCATGGTCAGAGCCCACAAGCCTTATGGAATCTCTAGTCCACTCCTGTGTAAATCATTTTACCCTGCAAGCAGCAGTTCGCAGCCATATGATCCCCCCAACCTGGACAAACCTTTCAGGAAGTGCTGTGCTCCATCCAGACACTCAGGTGACAGCTCATTGTCGGCAAAGGAGCCCAGAAGTTCACTGACAATGATGTCTGCCTTCTCCGGAGCCACCCATTCCCGCATGTCTGACGAGACAACTGTCACCTGACTCCCCCATTCTTCAAACTGCCAGTTCTCTAGCCTGAAATCAGGGGTGACCGAGTAAGGAAGACTTCAGCTGGAAACTGGGACCCAGGACCAGCTGCCCAGCAAGCAGGCTGCTACTCACGTCACCACAGCATTGGGGTTCTTCTCCACGGCATACAGCCTAATCCGCCGCTCAGCCTGCTTGGCTGCCCGGAGAGACGCATTCACTAGAGGACCTCGGCCTGCACCCAGCACCATAAGTACCCTAAGAAAAGGGAAGAGTCAAGCAGACCAAGCAGAGGGAGAAGCAAGCGTACAACTACCTGGGAACAAAAGAAGGACTCACTGGACATTGGTCTCCTTTTCTTCTTCTGGTACTCGGTCTAGCAAACATTTATAGATGGCCTGAGGGGAGAGACAGAAAACCTCATAGAAGTGTCCCCATCTCTACCAACCTTTCCCTGGCCTGTGCTTGGCCTTCCTGAAGCCAATACTGTACCTGCTGGTACTGAGAGTATTTGATGGGGTCCTTTTCGAACACTTCGTACGTCTGAGATTCCAGATTGTCCATCAGAGGCTGACAAATGAGACGGAAGAAGTTGGCCAGTATTGGCAAATGGCCAAGACATCAAAACTCTCCCATTGCTTCCTGAGTTTAGGTAGGATCTACCTGGACTACCTACTCTTTAGAGATATTTCTTGTCCCTCTCTCTTGCTATTATTACAATTATTATTATATCTCTTGAAGATTATTTATTTTTTTTAAAATAAAGAATGGATATTGAAGATTTTATTTTATAAAATCTTTATGAGTATACTATAGCTGTCTTCAGACACACAAGAGGGCATTAGATCCCATTACAGATGGTTGTGAGCCACCATGTAGTTGCTGGGATTTGAACTCAGGACCTCTGGAAGAGCAGTCAGTGCTCTTAACCTCTGAGCCATCTCTCCAGTCCCAAGATTTTTTTTTTTCAACTAAAACTATGTATGTGCATGGATATTCTGCTTGCATGTATGTGTGCACACCATGTGCAGGCAGTGCCTGAGAAGGCACTGAAAGCACTTGGTCTTCTGGAGCTGAAGTTACATCTCTGAGTCACCAGATGAGTGCTGGGAACCAAGTTCAGGTCCTCAGGAAGAGAAGCCCATGCTCTGAACTCTGAATAATCCCTGCAGTCCCTTCTCCACCTTCAGTGCTCTTCAAACCTACCTGAAGTGGGGACTGCAGATAGTCTTCATAGCCTTTGGCAAAGAGTTCGTAAGCATTGGGTGGGGGACGATTTTGGCTTAAGTATTCCAAGTACTGGAGGTAGGAGCAGAACTCCTTCTCTGAGTGGTGGTTGGTTCCCGTGATGATAAATTGCACTTCCAACTGTGAGGAGAGTCAGCCCACAGTTCATGATTCTCAGACATGGTTTATAACCAAAGCCCCCAACATAAAATAAAACCCATACCAATAGTTGTCCAGCATCTGTCTCAGTACCAAAAAAAAAGTATGGCTTTCATAAATGTATAAAGTCCTCATATGCTGACCAGGTAAGAATGAGAACTCAGTTCATCCTGACCTGGGCTGGACCAAACTTGAGAGTCTGGTGCCAGGCAGGTCATTGCCAGCAGTTTAAGCACAGGACAATTTAGTGGAAAGGTCCCTGGGGTAACACAATCCCCAGTGCATGAGGAAGGACAACTACATCTGAAGAAGTTTGGTTCCTTCTCCAGGACTTCTCTGGTTTCTGGAGAAGGAACCAGAAAGCAAGCAATCACCTGTCCCTCCCCCACGGGGTGAAAGTCACACTCCAGTGAGTAAGTCAGGAGAGGCCTGGGCCACCCACCTTGAGGAGCCGGAAGATCAGCCTCTGCTGCATCTTAGAAAGAACAGGAAACCCCTTCTTGTTGGTTAGGAAAATGCTGGTGGGGAGAATGGCGGCTTTGATGGGCTCTCCAAGCCAACGATCAATGACGTGACTAGACGGGAGGTCAGCTCCGATTTCAAGAGCTACACAAAGGAAGAGAAAGATCACCTGTGGGTGAGCAGGGAGCCTGCCCTACTGGGTGCAATTCTTCTTCCTTCTGTTGAGCACAGGGAAAGCAGTCAAGACACCTAGGATACACATGGAACTCACTTTGTTTTCCTTTTCTCAGACAGATTCTTACTGTAGTCTGTATGGCCTAGAAGTCACAGAGACCCACCTTCCTCTGCGTCCCATGTTCAGGGATTAAAGGTATATGAAAACAGAATGGCCACCTGGTTGTATTTTCAGAGTGGGTCTCAGGTAACCCAATATAGCACTGAACTTTCCGTGAACTCTCATCCTCCTGCCTCCACCTCCTAAGGCTGGAATTGCAGGCATACGCCATGACATCTGACTGCATGTGCACTGTGGGTCTTACTCAGGGGCTTCCTGCATCTAGACCTGATCTAGATTCCACCACCTGAGTTACACCCCCAGCCTCATGAAATGGTTCCTTTTCATAGATTTACTTTGTGTGTGTGTGTGTGTGTGTGTGTGTGTGTTGTGTATATGTGCACATATACCACGTGTGTACCATGTGTGTGCAGGGGTCCATAAGGCCAGTCCTGGAACTTTCTAAACTGCTGATTCTAACTTTTGTTTGAGACAAGGTCTCTCTGTATAGGCTTAACTGCCCTGGAACTCAATCTGTAGACCAGGCTGGCCTCAAACTTGCAGAGACTTGACTGCGTCTACCTCCTAAGTGTGCACCACCACTGCTTGGCTTGCTTTTTGTTTTTGTTTTTGTTTTTTTAAAAAATAGGGTCTGTCTACATAGTCCTGGCTATCCTGGAACTCATTATATAGACCAGGGTAGCGTTAATTACACTCCCAGAGATCTGCCTGCCTCCAATTCCCAAGTTCTGAAATGAAATGTGGTGGGCCACCATGCCCAGCCTGCTGATTCTCATTCCCAGGAGGCCACTTACATCTCAGAACCCTGTGGACTTACCTACTGCAATCCTCTTACTATAGTCACACAGAGTCCGGAAGTTATGCCACCTGCCCAGAATCAGAAACAAAGAAAGACCCTGTCAAATGCATATGGCTTATAACTCAAGGAACACTCGAAATCCGTTCCCCATAGTCCTCACCCCGCCCTGTGCAGGTAAAGCAGCAAGAGAGACATACCACAACCACGTCTTCTCCTCTCCACTGTACTCCTCTGTGTGTGCAGTTGGTGCATTCTCAATTACATCATCTCTCAGGTCCTCTGGGGCCACCAAGGGGACCCTCATCCAGAACTAAATATGAACAGGTACCCTGTTAAAGCGCTGTTTCGAACTCAGTGGGTCCAGAAGTTAATCTCTTTATATGCTTTTCTAAAGATTTATTTATTATATTTATTATATAGAAGTACACTGTAGCTGTCTTCAGACACCAGAAGAGGGCATCAGATTTCATTACAGATGGTTGTGAGCCACCATGTGGTTGCTGGGATTTGAACTCAGGACCTCTGGAAGAGCAGTCAGTGCTCTTAACCACTGAGCCATCTCTCCAGCCCTATATGCTTTTCTAAATGTGATTACACGTGTTTGATCTCATACATATCCTTATACAAAGACTTAGCTTGTCTTTTACTTTAAATAGAAATAATTAAGTATTTTCTCTATCTTTAGTTTTATAGTACTAAGACTCAAACCCAGAGGCTCCTGTGTGCTAGGCAAGTGATCTACCACTGAGCCACATCTCTAGCCCCATAAGCTATGTTCTGAAACTCTCTGCACACCGCTTTTAGACGGGGTGGGGGAAGAACAGTACTGACATTTCAATTCTGCCAAATGCACGTGGCGGGGGGTGGGGGGAGCATAACTGGGCAAAAGGTACAGCTAGCGTGATACACAGTAGGAAAGAACCCTCAGTCATACCATGGAAGAATGGTGGCCAGTGTGGATGTGGTTGGTCAGAACTCTGGCCAGATTTGTGTTATCTTCCTGATTAAGGGGCAATAGGAAAGCTGGAAGACCTAGATATGCCCCAAAATTCAGCTCCTGCAACATAGCCTGAAACATAGGATGAAAGAAAACCATTAAGAGCTAAGAACCAAATACTTCTGGGGTAAGGTAGAGTAGAAACTGGCTCTGACACTGTGGCCCAGGCTGTTCTGGAATTTTCTCCATAAGTCAGCTTGACTTGGAATCTGAAGGAGTCCTCACTCACTCTCCAGAATGCTAGGATTACGGCTGTAAGCTGCCATACTCCACCAGAGCCAAACGTTTCCTCTTTTGAAACAGGGTCTGGAATTCAGCGATTCGCTGAGTTGGAGATGTACCTCTGTTGAGATTATAGATGTAAGCCATCACACATTTCTTCAGACACTTAACTGTACTATGATTTACCAGGTTACTCTCCTAACCTAGTTTAGTGACAGAATTACTTTATGTCCTTTTCTTTTCCCCGCATGGAATTCTCAGTCCTCCCTCATTATCTTCCAGATGTGGGAATAGCCTCCCAGATGCTTGAGATTGCAGATAGGTGCCACAATACCCAGGTCAGGCCTAACTTTTAAAGGGATCCCACAGAGAAATTAAACTGCCTTACCGCCTCAGAGTTCCTTCGGATCTTCTCCACTTTTGAGTCTGGATGAATCCATGGAGAAAGCTTTCCCACAATTAGCGTATTCCAGTCTGCACTCCCCCACCCAAGAAAAGACAAAGATTCAATGGGGTTTGGCATTTTCTTGCTCAACTTCTAGTTCTCAGCAGAGAGTAAAGAGGTGAAAAGCAAGACTTTTTTCTCTCTGATAGAGGGATAGCCTGATGAAGAATGGGGGGACTGCAACTTTTAGAAAGAAAGAAAGGGGAAAAAAAGTTGTTATTTATGTCATAGGGGCTAGCCAATATATAACCAAATCAGAGGAGGAAAATTAAGTCCTATAAAGCAGAAGATATTACTGCCTCTAATAATTAAGGGGCACAGGGTAAGGTCCCTACCCCTTCCTGACAGCAGTAGGTCTGATCGTGTCTGGGGGCCAGGCCGATTCTTAGCAGGTTCCTGAATGAACTCCCTCTTGAAACGCGGGTGGAAGACAGGCATGCAGAGGAAATCAAACCTACAACCGTGACAGACCCAGAATCATCATGTAAAGTAAGGGCCCAGAGATCCAAGCAACTGGGATATTAATATCTTGATTTTGCACAGTTCCATAAAGCCATCATCAGTCACCCCACGGGCTATTGAGTTCAGCCCATCTTGGGACACATCACTTTCACAACACTATGCATCAATTTCTTCCCAAAACACAATCATGAACCGATGAGCAAGAAATGGACATAGAAGTCAAGTAGATTTCTTTCTTCCCTGACTTCACTGGCTTTCCAGGACTGTCAAATTTAGACCTGTCCCAACACTGCCCATGCCTCCTCAAGCCAGATTAACCTCTTCTCTCGCTCGCCTCCTTATACTTCTCTCTACTCTCAAATAATCCGTCTCCAAGGCCTACTGTACATCCCTTTTTAAATCTGCCCTGTAACTCCCCTGACTTTTGAACTCCGTGACCACACGCCCCCCAGAGTTTCAACCTCTCGTTCTTGGGGCCGAAGTCTTCCCCACTCAAGGAGTAATGGTGTCTCAATCCCTCATCCCCTGCGAGGTACTAGTCTGCCCTCCTTGTTCCCCAAATTTGGATCCCGCACTCCTCTGGAGGAAATCCGGCCCTCACCCCTGCTTGGCCACAGCACCCAGTGTGTCAGCTATTTCAGGGACGCAATTCAGGTCCCTCCCGCTGGACACGCGGCTGCCACCAGCACCTCCGACTGCCATCGCCGCCATCTTTTCCCTCGCGCAGCCCACGCCGGGATTCCTTGCTATTAGAGGCCAATCACAAAGCGGAGAACAGTCCCGGGGAGGCGGGACAAGTCGCCTTAACAACCAGAGCGTCTTTACAGCCCCAAAGCGGAGGTGGAGGGACCAAGTCGCTGCTCCCACCAATCCGCAGACCGCACAGTGACATGGGCGTGGCACCCTTGCTCTACCAATGACAGGCTCTCGTTGCTGACGCTCTGCAATCTCCCAGAATGCCCAGTCCATCTGTAGCGCTCTAGTGAGACTACAGGTCCCATGCAGCCCTGCGGGATAAGTCTGAAGTATCATTATTGGGCCGGCCCGTAATGTCTGCGGGCCAGTGGCGCAATGGATAACGCGTCTGACTACGGATCAGAAGATTCCAGGTTCGACTCCTGGCTGGCTCGTTGGGACTGGTACTCCTTTATTTGCATCCCTTGCTAATCTAATCATCTCCCAATGTTGCTACTTCAAAACGTCTTTCTTTTATATCCTCTGCTATTTCTTTCACGCTGTGGTTTTCAGGTCTTGGTTCGATTTTGCACCCATCTAATGCTGGCCTTTCTCATTCCTCTCTTCAAAGCTGTTTTGTATATAATCAAGTTATTCTGAGTATGAAAATTTTGGTGACTGGACTATTAAAATGAGTTTTGTCTCATTGTTTTGCTACACTTAAAAAATAGACTGTAGTAAATCACCCACTAATTCCTACTGATTCTGTCCCAAACACGAATGTAAGTAAATATCTTCGCGTGCGCACACACCTCAGAGAAAAGAAATTCACCAGAAATTACTGTGCCCAGGAACCATGAACCTGCATTTCCCACTCTTAACAGCTGCTCGCACGAGCAAAAGGAAATTACAGAGGCAAGGAAAGACCTAGGAAGGGAAAAGGGAAACACATCCCTGAAGACAACAAGCCCATAGATACTGAGGGCCCTCCAGCCAATCTGACGGAGTTCTTTTCTCAGCTGAAGTTCCCTCTTCCCAAATAATTCGCCTTGTATTACACTGACTTAAAAAAGCAAAAACAAAAGCAAAACAAAAACTAATCACGATATCCACGACAGGAGACATTGACAGAATTCAGGGACTAACTAACAAGGAGCCAGGAGAAAATAATTAATGATAATGATAATAATAATAATGACAACAATGACGACGTTCATCGTTTTGTCCCTGCAGTGGGTAGAGGTCAGGGAGAATCGTATTTGGGGACTGGATAGGCTGAACTGGTCGTCTAGAGAGACCTGAACCAGGCAATATTTGGACATGACTAGTGAGATTAGGGGTTCTGGAGGACAGTGCTCTTAGCAATACAGAAAGGACATGGAGTCCTGGGTCATGTGAAAGTCAGGAAACCAGAGAACTAAGAAAACGTCCCGTGAGGGTGTTGAGGGTGCATTTGTACCCTGCCACCTCCACCACTACCACCTCCCCTCCTTTTGCTGCTCTAGGACCTTGTGCAGTATACATCCTACATTCAGTTGCAATTATCCGTAGGCTCCTACAGATTATTTCTCAGATGTTCTTCGTTTCTAATGATTGATAATTTTGATGAGTGCTCGTCAGACATGTTGTAAGATACCCTTCTGTTAGAACTTGTCTCATGTTTTTCTCATGACAAGACTAGGAAAGACAGTAAGAGATGAGCTGCTGTTTTCTCTCCCTCTCTTCCCCGCTCCCTCGGTCCCTCTGTCCCTCCCTCTTTTTTCCTTCTCTTCCTCTCTCTTCCCCTCCCTCTGTTTTTCTCTCTTCCTTCTTCTTCCTTCCTCTCCCTCCCTTTTTTCTCTGTTCTGGTTTTTGTTTGTTTGTTTGTTTTCTGAACAGGATTTCCTTCTGCAGCTGTAGTTGGCTTGGAGTTCACCGTATAACGCAGACTGGCCTCAGACTTTAGACAGTCATTCTGCCTCCTACCATTGTCATCATGCAGTGTCAATGGTACATCTTACCAATGTGACTTATAGCTATTAATGTTGACTCTCATCATCTGGTGGAAGGAATTTCTCAGACTTCTCCATAGTACACCGATTTCTCCCACCGTGTGCAGCTGCACGCCTATAGCCCCTGCTACTTGGGAAGCTCAGTCTTGAAGACCCAGACATAAGCACACATTCTCCACATTCTCTCTCTCTCTCTCTCTCTCTCTCTCTCTCTCTCTCTCACACACACACACACACACACACACACACACATATACCTGTGTGTGTGTCTCTGTCTCTGTCTCTCTCTCTCTCTCACACACACACACACACATACCTGTGTGTGTGTCTCTGTCTCTGTCTCTGTCTCTCTCTCTCTCTCTCACACACACACACACACACACACACACATACCTGTGTGTGTCTCTGTCTCTCTCTCTCACACACACACACACATATACACGTGTGTATGTCTCTGTCTCTCTCTGTCTCTGTCTCTCTCTCACACACACACACATATACACGTGTGTGTGTCTCTGTCTCTCTCTGTCTCTGTCTCTCTCACACACACACATATACGTGTGTGTCTCTGTCTCTCTCTGTCTCTGTCTCTGTCTCTCTCTCTCTCTCTCTCTCTCACACACACACACACACACACACACACACACACACACACGAGCTCTTCTTTGCTCACCAATGACAATTTTCCGTACTATACTTTTGGAAGGAAGTCACTCTATATGGCCCATGTCCATACATGTGGAATGGAGAGCAAGGGATAGGCAGGGCAGCAGCCCATCTGAATAATTTATTTGCAATTCCTCCCTGCAGATCTTTTCAGTGGGTGGTCATCTGTGTAGAGTGAGTTTCCTGCCCACATTGTAAGTGATAAAAAACTCGTTGAGAAGGCTTGTTTTTCCGCTGTGGGCTGTGCCCAGCAAACCACACCCACAGAGAGAGTGGTCGGTATATTCTATTGAGAAGCCAGTTGTCTGGGTTGTGGACCATCTATTTCTGGGATCCCACTTCTGATATGATAGCAAGGGAGTGGTTGTTCCGTTGTCTATTAAAAGTACATAGGCTAGAGGGAAAGAAGGAAAGAAAAATGTGTGAAATACTGTATTTCCACCAATTAAAATAATTGTCTAGAGTGTGTGTGTTAAGAACCTCTGATTTCTGGTGGGGCCGAATTTCTTCCATCTGGGTTGACTTTGCTCTTCATTAAAAATGGCTTCATCTACCTCATGAGCACAATGTTGAGCAGGTCCTAGGAGTTCCTCGTCTCACTCTACTCCTGCTCTCTCCTACAAACTTTTCCTAGTCACTGGGGAACAAACAAACAAATGTCATGCAACTACTGGTCTGTGTAGAAGAAGAGAAGGACTGAAAGAAAAAGAATTAGAGGGCCCAGGCCAGTGAGGAGGCTCATGGGTAACTCACTCACCACAGAGATCCTGGTGACCCAGAACCCTTATCAAAGAGGAAGAAAAGAACTGACTCCCAAAAGTTGTCCCCTGACTTGGGAAGCTTGTAGATGTCAGCTGGGAGATAGGATGGGAGCCTTGGCTGGGATGGAGACAGACATAAAAGATGGCCGAATACTCTAGGTGAGAAATAAGGTCACTTTTCCAGTAGATGCTAATGACAACAGAGCAGAGCCTTAGAGACTTTCGGGAAGGGAAAGGGAAGGGAAGGGGAGGGGAGGGGAGGGGAAGGGAGGGGAAGGAAAGGACTGGACAGGGAGGGGAGGAGAGCAAAGGGGAGGGGAGGGGAAGGTAGAGGAGTGAAGGGAAGGGACAGGAAGGGAAGGAGAGGGTAGGGGAGGAGAGGGAAGGGAAGGGAAGGAAGGGAAGGGAAGGGAAGGGAAGGGAAGGGAAGGGAAGGGAAGGGAAGGGAAGGGAAGGGAAGGGAAGGGAAGGGAAGGGAAGGGGTGCCCACTCCCAGATAGCCTTCCCTCCCTGCTGCCCCCATTCCGCCTCCAGGCTCAGTTTAACTTGACTGAGTTTACTGTCTTTGTTTAAACACCTCCTGTCAGTCTTAACTGCTCTTTTTTGTTGTCCTGGCCTTGGGGAGAGACCCACCTTCACTCACCTCTGTGCTGCCTTGCCAGCAGCACTCTCTCAACACCTACATAATGGCTCCCTTGACCCTCCCACTGTTCCGAATTGCTTCTCTACAATCAGCGCTTTCCTCTGGCTATGAAAGTGGCAGAGTTACTGAGGCAAAATAATCTGTGCCGATTTGCATTTTCCTCCTTGTCATCTCTATTATATGGTATTAATCTGCCAAGACAAATAGGAAGCAGGCACTGCTCTAAACATAGAAAAAGATGGAAAGCTTCGCAATTTATGCATGAGCCAGGAACACGGCCAATATCAAAGTCTGTCAAAGGCAGTACCCAAAAAAGCTCTGGAGCAGTTCTATCTTATGGATATAAAGTCCTGAAATATTTAGAATAAATAAAGATCTGTATATTGCTATAGTGATTATATAACAACCAAATAGTGCTTACTCCAAAAATTAAAATAAGATTCAGTATTAGGATATATATATATATATATATATATATATATATATATCCTGTATATAGGATATATATGTGTGTGTATGTATGTTGTGTATGAATATACATATTCATATTTAATAGTCATATTTATTAGTCATATATAAGGAGATATATACTAGAATATATATCCTAATACATATATTGGATATACATAAGTATACACATATATGTATGTCTTGTTTTTGAGATGGCACTGGGAAGGAAGGCACTCAGGAGTGTAGGGAAGGAGGATTGCCTTAAGTTTAAGGCTATCCTGGGCTACATTATAGACCCTGCACCCTGTCTCTCTCTCTCTCTCTCTCTCTCTCTCTCTCTCTCTCTCTCTCTCTCACACACACACACACACACACACACACACACACACACACACACAAAGGAACCAGGAATGTTTGTACAGAACTCGCCTAGCGTGCACAAATCCTCAGGTCCTGATTGTACGGCATAAACAGAGCATGGTGGTCTGGCCATGCAGTCTCAGCACTCAGGAGGCAGAGGCAGAAGGATCAGAGCTCCAGGCCATTCTTCAGTACAAAGCAAATTTGAGAGCAACCTGAGATATATGAGATACTGCCTCGAAAACACTGTGCGTGCATGTGTATGTGTGTGTGTGTGTGTGTGTGTGTGTGTGTGTGCGCGCGCGCGCACGCATGCGTGTGTGTGGCCCTGAGGTTGGTGTTAGCTGTCTTCCTCAGTCACTTCTTCTTACTTTATGCACTGAGGCACAGACGTTTGCTGAATGGGGTTGTTACAGGGTTTCTTGTCCCTGGTAGCAGTGCTAGGGTCACAGACTGGCTGCTGTACCCCCTGCTTTTGTGTGGGTATTGGATCTGAACTCTGGACTCCATCCCTTACCCTTGTAGGACAGGTGCCCAGTCTGTGCAGCCGGCTCCTCAGCCCCCAGTCACTATCCTAATGGAGCCTTTTGTTAGCCGATTTTTCTTAAAGGTTTTGTCATACAAGCCTAAACTGATGAGTTTGATCCCAAGTAGGAAAGAATCTACAAGTTGTCCTCTGACCTCTACACATGTATTTGACTGATCACTGAGACACACACAAAACACACACACACACACACACACACACACACACACACACACACACACACACACGGCTACCTTTTGCCTTTATCTGTCCTCTCAGGTGACTGTTGAAATATATGAACCTGTTGGGGGTGGGGGGAGGAGGTGCATCCTTATCCAAATCACCACAAATATCACCTATAAATTACTTCTGGAAAGCTAGCCTCAGTGGTCTTCACACACTAAGATAAAAGATTAACCAAGAAAAATGCTTAGTGATGGCTCTAAAAATAAAATAAAAGAGACCTACTTACTTTTGTATGTGGATTGTTTGTCTGGATGTGCACCTGCACACCAGGAGAGGGACTACAGGAGCCGTAACCACTGAGCCATCTCTCCAGGCCCCCATTAAAGACATTTTTTTTTTTTTTTTGTTCTTTTTTTCGGAGCTGGGGACCGAACCCAGGGCCTTTCGCTTCCTAGGCAAGCGCTCTACCACTGAGCTAAATCCCCAACCCAAAATTTTGTACTCTTTTTTTTTTTTCTTTTTCTGTTTTTCGGAGCTGGGGATCGAAC
The DNA here is from genome assembly GCF_021556685.1 of Rattus norvegicus. Classification (NCBI taxonomy): domain Eukaryota; kingdom Metazoa; phylum Chordata; class Mammalia; order Rodentia; family Muridae; genus Rattus; species Rattus norvegicus. The sequence goes on from NC_141548.1 coordinate 31,563,420, forward strand.
CCAGGACCTTGCGCTTTCTAGGCAAGCGCTCTACCACTGAGCTAAATCCCCAACCCTAAAGACATTTTTAAAACCACGAAGCGAGTTAGATAATGCGGAGTGTCATGGTTAAGTAAATCATGCATGCAGCGAAGTCTTAAGTAGCCATTAAAGTCAATGTTGCCTAAGGAAATTGACTAATGTGGGGAAGAGCTTGTCGTGTCACCGTTAAGTGACACAGATTACAAAAGGCACGTGCAGAATGACTTCAACTGTGTGCATGAAACAATGTTTTCCGATTTTTCAATGATAAGCATGTTTATATTACATTGACGACATTTCCTTAACAAATTTGTACACACACGGACTCGGGTCCTGGTCGTTCTGCCTCATTCACCCCATTTCTCTACAGGCTTCTGTAGCTGGCTAACCTCAGGCCTTACTCCTACCTCATAGGGGTTACACAACCACACCACATACACACTCACACTCACACACACACTCATACTTACACACACTCACGCACATACACTCTCACACTCACACACACTCACACTCACACACACACACACACACACACACACACCAGTCAGATATTTATAAAGCATTGCCATTTGTCAGGCTTTTTTTTTACATAGTATTGGTCCCCTAGATATAATCAGGTAAGAGTCATTTTAACGTCCATTTTACAGGCAAGAACACAGAGGTAAGTATATCTGGAGTAAACTGATGCCTAACTATAGAAAAACCTGGTGGGAAAGGTTTTGGTTTTCAGATTCCAAAGTCTGCCCTTCCTTCCTTCCTTCCTTCCTTCCTTCTTTCCTTCCTTCCTTCTTTATATTACAATAACATTTGTCAAAAACGTGATGCAGGAGAGTGGCGTTGGTGGTGCACACCTTTAATCCCAGCATTTAGGAGGCAGAGGCAGGTAGATCTCTGAGTTCCAGGCTAGCCTGGTCTACTTAGAGAGTTCCAGGACAACCAGGATTATACAGAGAAACCCTGTCTCAAATTTAAAACAAAAACAAAAACAAAACCACAACTCAGCATATCAATAGCATTTCTTGACATCCTGGATGTTGTAGATCAAGAACTTCTGGAAGCTGCAGGCTGCGTGTACTTTATTCTCTGTCTCTCCTATAACAGTGTTGTCAGGCATCAGGCTCCGGTCCCTTGAGCAGTCTCCATGCCCTGGTGTCAGTGACTCTGGTGTTTACCACTTATGGTGCCATGTGAACTTCCTGGTTCTTCTTCTACTGACAATCTTAGGCTTCACAAGAGGCCTCAGAACAACCATCATGGGCAGCCATCTCTCTAGGTAACAATAAGGAGGAAGGTACAGGGGTTGGGGATTTAGCTCAGTAAGGCCCTGGGTTCGGTCCTCAGCTCCGGGGAAAAAAAAAAAAAAAAAAAAAAAAGGAGGAAGGTACAATAGAGTTTTCAAAAATAAATTAGTAGGAGCTGGAGAGATGGTTCAGTGGTTCAGAGCACTTGCTGCTTTTACAGAGGCCCAGGGTTTGCACCCACATGGCAGCTCACTGTACCTCAACTTCTGAGGGTGGGTGAGGTGTGTCTGACGCCCTCATCTGACCTCCTGCAGCACTTCATGCACCTGGTACACAGATGTATGGGCAAACAAAATACCAATACATATAAAAATAAAAGTAAATATATATAAAAGAAATGAGTTAATACATTTTAGTTGTTTTGTTTTTAAACCAGAATCTTGCTAGGTAGCTCTCTCTGGCTGGCCTAAAACTGACTATGTAACTCCGGTTGGCCTTTACCTCATAATGATTCTCCTGCCTCGGCCTCCTAAATGCTGGGATTACAGGTATGAGTCTTGCTTGTTTGAATTGGCATCACAACTGTGTAATCCAGGCCTCCTCACTCTCCGGAGTGCTAGAAGTATGCTGGAATCATTTTTCCAGTTTTTGGTTTATTTTTTAAAAGATTTATTTACTTAATATACATTGTCTTCAGACACACCAGAAGAGGGCACTGGATCCCATTCCAGATGGTTGTGAGCACCATGTGATTGCCTGGAATTGAACTCAGGACCTCTGGAAGAGCAGCCAGTGCCCTTAACCACTGAGCCATCTCTCCAGCCCCAGGCTCACTTTTCTTTTTTTCTTTCTTTCTTTTTTTTTTTTTCAGAGCTGGGGACCGAACACAGGGTCTTGGGCTTGCTAGGCAAGTGCTCTACCACTGAGCTAAATCCTCAACCCCCGCAGGTTCACTTTTAACATAGGAGATGTCTGTCACTAAAATGTACAAGATGGGCATAGTGCACCATGCCTGTAATCCCAGAATTTAGTAGGCAGAAAGAAGCAGGAGGATTACTACAAGTTCAAGACCAACTTGGACTACACCAAAAGACACTATCTTAAACCAAAATAAAGTCTATCTGGAACCTAGTGAACTTTTAAAGCCCCAGGCTTTTTGTTTGCTAGGTTTATCCATTTTGTTTTATGTGTATAATAAGTGCTTTCTTTGCCTCTGTGTGTGCGTGTGTGTGTGTGTGTGTGTGTGTGTGTGTGTGTGTGTGTGTGTGTGTAGGTATGTATGTGTACCATGTGTGTGCCTGGTACCCTCAAAAATCGGAAAGGGCATCAGATCCTGAGGAACTGGGGTTGCAGACAGCTGGGAGCTGCCATGTGGATGCTGGGAATTGAACCCAGATCTTCTAAAAAAGGGACCAGGGCACTTAACTGCTAAGCCATGCCTCCAGCCACTCAGAGCCTTGTTCTATAGAAAGGGATTACAACCAAAGCTTGATCCTGCCCCCAGTCTAGTTACAGCTCCTTTTCCAGTGACCCTAGCTTCATATTCCTTTCATAATTAGGGCTGAATGAATGCCAGAGCCCGTGTGACAATATGTCTAGTATGTTGATTTGGTTAACCTATAATTAAAGAGCGTACAGATTTAGCAACACACAGCGCAGCCTGCTTCCTTTTCTCCCCTCCTTTACTTCTTTTTGATATTTTAAATGTATTCTGTGACATTTTTGGTACGTTTACACAGCATGTCTTGATCATATCCAACTCTCACCCCCCCCAATCTCGCCGACCCCCGAAAACATCTCTCTCCCACTTTCCTGTCTTATTTTAAAATAACCCATCGAGCCAAACAATGGTGGTGCACGCCTTTAGTCCTGGCACTCAGGAGACAGAGGCAATCGGATCTCCCTGAGTTTGAGGCCAGCCTGGTCTACAGAGCGAGTTCCAGGACAGCCAGGGCTGTGCAAAGAAACCCTGTCTTGAAAAACAATAATAAATAATAAATCGCTAACAGTAGAAATAACCCATCGAGTCCAATCACACGAGTGTAGGACCATCCATTACAGTATGGACCAGCAGCCACATCCCCAAAGAAAAATGACTCCCTTCCCCCAGCAGCCATCGGTAGCCAATAGCTGCCCAAGCTAGGGGTGAAGCGCTTCGGGTGCTGGAATGTCGGCTGGCTCTGCCTTGTACGGGTCCTATGCAGGAGCCACAGCTGCTGTGAGTTCCTTAGCAACCGCGTCCTCTACAGAGGACAGCAGTTTACAGCACTCCTCTACCCACTGGACTGGAGGAGTGATAGGCAGAGCTACGGCAGTCATTAATCTCAGCACTTTCATCCTCAGGAGTCTTCAGAAAGAGGCTTTTCTGTCCAAGACTAAAGGCAGCACTGCTAGACAGAATTACTGTGCCTTAATGAAATTCTTAGGTTCTGGCGGGATGGAGCCCAGTCTCTGAAGCCTTTGTCCCCTGGGGTTCTGAAGTGAAAGAGGACTTGTAAGCCCTTTCCTGGTTGTTCCCTCACCCCCTGCACTTCATTGTCCTTTCCTGGTCCTCCTGATACAGTAAGTGAGGAGCAGACCTTGCCTCACCATTTCTACGGTCCCCTCCCCCAGCTTAATTTTGCTGGTGCTGATTGTGAAAGGCTTTCTTTTCTGGAGCTGAAGACCGAACCCAGGGCCTTGCACTTGCTAGGCAAGCGCTCTACCACTGGGCTAAATCCCCAACCCCCTGAAAGGCTTTCTATTCTGTTCCCTGTCTCCCTCTTTCTTTTCCTTCTCTTTCCTCAACCCCACCCTTCTTTCTCACCTCTCATTTCTTGCTTCTCCCTCTCCTTCCCTTCGTTTCTTCCTTCTTTTTATTTGAGTGCCTCTATATATAGCCTGTCTTAACCTCAAACTCGTGATCCTCCTGTCTCATCCTCCCAAATGCTAGGATTACAGCATGAGCCACTAGGCCTGGCATTTGCAGCTGTTTGAATCCTTGCTACCATACCAACTTCGGAGCTAGCCTCAGTGGTTTCCAAGCAAACTCTAAATAGCAAAGCCCTTAGAGTGTGGCATGTGGCCCTGTTCAGCCATACCCTGTGAAGAAATACTCCTGATTCTTTGATAGTGGCTTAAGATAACCAGATACATTCTAGCTACAATGAAACGCTTTTTGTCTTAACCTACCCCCCCCCCCAAAAAAAAAAAGTCTCTCCTTCTACTTAAACTGAAATTCCAGTTGTTCTCTTGGTGCCCAGACCACACTTTCATCGCTAAATACCCAAATAAATAAATTGCATTTCATGCAATTCTGGATCTCACCCACAATGTATAAGGAAACCTGCTTGTTTCTGTTCCTGCCGAGGTCCCTCAGAATAAGTGAGGGGTGAGGGACAAGCTCAAATTACTGGACCCCAGAGATTGGCTCTCTGTCGAAGATGACCAGGCTGGCCTCTAGGGGGCGATGTTTTCCTACCTTTGGAGTTGGGACGCCTGCAGGGCTGAGCTTCAACGCTTCCTGGAGAACGCGGAGTTTATTTGTCTAAGAGGCCCAGAGTTTTCTTGCCAGTGTGATTTTTCTTTGCTTATCACAATCACCGAGACTTATCGGACAGGCAGGGGGCAAGTAAAGGCAGGAGCTAGAAACACCCACGTTTCCTGAAAAGTCTGAGGAGAGGGCAGGCAGGAGCCAAAACCTCAGCCAAAAGTCAGAGGTCCTTTTCCATTTATTCCACCGCAGCACCGAAGGCCAACTTCTGTCTCCAGTCGGGCAAAGCATGGAAGGACAGAGAGGAACAGCAGTGCTTGCCTACGGGGCAGGCACGCCTTTTGTCCCTTTTCCTCTTTTTTTCTGAAAGTTTTTTTTTTTCCTTTTTCCCTACAAAACTGAATTCATGTCTGGCATGGTGGCACACACCTCTAATCCCAGGATTTGGGAGGCAGGCAAATGTCTGTGAATCTGCATAACCAGTTCTAGGCCATCTAGTGAGATCCTGTCTCTCGCTCACACAGTCGAGAAGCAATAATATTAATATACCCAGTAATTAGTTTTCCATAAAATAGATGAACACATTCATTTTTAATACCAGCAAAAAGCAAAAGGGCTTGGGAGAGAACAGCCAAGAAGACCACATGCATTCAGATTTGCAGCACCCAAATCAAAAAAGCTAGGTTTGGGGGCTAGAGAGAAGACCTAGTGGTAGAAAGCATGGATAGCTCTTCCAGAGGACCAGAGTTCAAGTCTTAGCACCATGTCAGGCAGCTCAGGATTACCTGCAGCTCCAGGTTCATGGAATGGATACCATCTTCTGACCTCCATGGCTACCAAGCACGTCTGTGTTATTAGTCATATATGCAAATAAAACACTCATAAACATAAAATAAACAAATCTTTAAAAAATCTTTTATAAAGTATAAATAAAGCAAGGCAATAAATCGGACAAGATACATATGGAAAGATATTCAACAAGACATTCCTTAATAAGGTGAACTGGAAGCGACCTAAACATCTGTTGTGTGTCTGTTAATGTTTATCTTCCAAGCATGACGTATTTTTTGAGGTAGACCTTAAAACGATTCTGGTTGGCCTCAACTCAAGATCCTCCTGCCTGTACCTCCCTAGTGCTGGGGTTACTACGCCCCAGATTCTATTATTCTATTTTATTTTTATTTATTTGTGTGTGTATGTGTGTGTGTGTGTGTGTGTGTGTGTGTGTGTGTAAGTGTATGCCATGTGTATTTGTGTGCCCATGGAAGCAAGAAGAGGGCACTAGATCCCCTGCATTTGGAGTTCAGGCAGTTGTGAGTTCCCCAGTGTGTTACTGGGAACCCTCAAGAGCAGCAAGCTCTCTCACCCACTGCTGCGTCTCTCTGAAGGCGTTTCTTTTTAAAGCTATCGTCCTATTACTTCGAACATCAAAATCTAGTTTGATTCAGGATAACATCTAATTAAATAAGGGAGCTGCGTGCTGTCAGAAATATCAGGAAGAACTATCGTGTGCTTTCCAGATCTACTAATTACCAAGAGAAAGTATGTCTCTTTTGAAGATTTACTTTTATTTTTTATTTATATGTATGTGTGGTTCTGTCTGTATGTGCCTAAGAGATCAAAAAAGGCGGTTGGAGCTGGAATGGGAGCTAGAGAGTTCCAGTCCTCTAGAAGAGGATGCCCATTTTTTTCCAGCCCCCCCCCAAAAAAAACATGCAGGGAAAACAATACACATATAATTATTTTTTTTAAAGATTTATTTATTTATTATATATAAGTACACTGCAGTTGTCTTCAGATGCACCAGAAGAGGGCATCAGATCTCATTACAGATGGTTGTGAGCCACCATGTGGTTGCTGGGAATTGAACTCAGGACCTCTGGAAGAGCAGTCAATGCTCTTAACCACTGAGCCATCTCTCCAGCCCCAATTATTTTTTTTTTTTTAAAGTAGGAGACTCCCTATGAGTTCAAGGCCAGCCTGGCTCAGCCTGGTCTCTGTAGTTTGAGTTCCAGGTCTACATAGTGAGACAAATCAAGAGGAAACAGAGGCAGGATTGCTGTAAGTTCAAGGCCAGCCTGACCACATAATGAGACTTGTCTCAACAACACTAAAGGGGTTACCATGGTGGTGGCTCCCCAGTTAAGAGCACTTGCTGCTCTTTCAGAAAACCCAGGTTCTGTTCCCAGCACTCAGCTGCTCATACCCATCTGTAATTCGAGTTCCAGGGGATCTGACGCCCTCTTCTGGCCTCCACAGGCATACGTGACAACAAAATAAAAATAAGCCTCTGCCTCCCACCAAAGAACACACACACACATACACACACTCACACACATACACACTCACACACACACATACACACACACTCTCACACACACAAGCACTCACACACATACACACTCACACAGATACACACACACTCACACACACTCACACATATACACACTCACACACACTCACACACATACACACACTCACACTCTCACACACACACTCACACACATACACACACATACTCTCACACACACTCGAACTCACACACACTCACACTCACACTCACATACACACACTCACACTTTCACACACACATACACACAGTCATACACACATACACACACTCACATACACACACGCACACTCACACACACACAAGCACGCACACCAGTTAAAAAGCTGGTTGTAGCTGGGTGGTAGCATGTACGAGACCCTTGAGTTCATTTCCCAGTGGGGAGGAACAGGAAAAAACATTAAGAAAAAAGACAAGCAGGAAATACACACCAGTGATTCCAGCACATACAAGCTGAGTTGGACTGGATTGAAGGTTGGCTTAAGCTAAGACCTTTTACATTAAAGAAATATATGAACAACATATATGCACATGTACACAACCCAGCACACGGAGCCTGGGCAGGAAGACCATGAATTGAAAGCAGCCTCGGCTGCTTATCAGTGCTACTTAACGAAAAAGAAACTAATGAAACCTAACGTTTAAGGGTAAGACATTAGATTTTATTGGGTCTGAGATCAGGAAAAGAAGTCTGAGAAATCTGATGACCTGGATAATAGTCAGATAATAATACAGAATTATTAACTTTAATGAACAATAATTGTATTAGTTAAATGGAGGAATGCCCTAAGTGTTAAGAGTTGCCTCCTGGAATCTGTAACTTACTGTAAAGTGGTTCAGGGGGGATCTGCTATAGAAGTAATTCTGGCTTTCCTATGCATCCTATAGCTCCCAATTAAAGACGTAAAGACTTAGTTATGTTATGCTTATGGCGTTAGCCTAGGCTTGGCTCCCCAACTGGCTCTTAACTTATAGTAACCTGGCTACACTATTCTATGTCCTAACTCTGTCCCAGAGTTCCTCTCTCTCTCCCAAACGTCTCACCTTCTAATCCTCCCTCAGCTTAGTGGCCATTGGATTCTAATTGACAGGCGATGCTTCCACACTGATTATCCCCACAGAGTATATTTATATCTGATTCTTTAAGAAAGAGGGCCAGATAGATGGCTCGGTGGTCAAGAACACTGGCTGCTTCTCCCAGAGGACCTGGGTTCAATTCCCAGCACCCACATGGTTGCTCACATCTGCCTGTAAGTCCAGTTCCGGGGCTTCTAACAGTCTCTTCTGGCCTCTGCTTGCACCACGTATGCACATGATATACATAAGTTTTGCAGGTAAAACACTCATAAACATAAGATAATAGGAATAGTTTTTAAGCAAAAAATGGGAAAGAAGGAGACTGAAAAAAAAGAGCAAAGTATTGTCAATATTGAATGTAGATTAAAAATACCTTGGTATTCATCCTGCTATTTTTAAATTTTCTTTTACAGATAAACTTTTCTCTAAATAAATTGGGAAACTGCTTCACGTGAACCATCATTTGCACAGACAGGGGTTGGTGACATTTACAGGAAGGTTTTAATATAAAGTGAGAGACCTTAGTTCCTCCCAGGCAGCCCTGACCTTCATTTGACCTCGGAAGTCTCCCACTGGCTGGTTTCTCTGGACCACGGTTGAGTAGCTTCTGAGAAGCCTGCTCTCCTCCTGAGCTGACACCAGCCAGACCCTGCCTCGCCTCAGCTAAGCAGACTGTAGAATTTTGCTGTCAGATGTATTCCACTCTTTGCTTTGGAAGAGGCATTAGGTCCTTCTGTCACAGGAATGTAAGTGGCTGTGTGCTAAGATGAGGTGTGTGCCTGGCGGCTTTATTATAACATTTCCCACTGCTAGCCATGGTGACAAAATGGTTTCCAATCAGTCAGAACTCCTAACACTCCTCAGGGGCGGGTAGACAAGCCCACATTTAATCCACTTCCCCTCTCTTAGATGAAGCCTCTAGGCCTCTAGGGCAGGCTGGTACATCTACCTTCCTCTATCTGCATAGCAATCAAGTTCAGATCTGTCTTAGGACCCACTGAGCTCTTCTGCCACCCACTGTCTCAGTCACTGTCTGCTGCTATGAAGAGACCACGAACACAGCAACTCAAAGAAAGCATTTAACTGGGGACTTGCTTGGTCTCAGAAGAGGGACTGGAATAGTAGCTGAGAGCTACATCCTGGTCCATATGCAGAACCTGGGTCTAACACAGGGTTTTAAAACTTCAAAGCCCCAATGACACAGTACTTCCAAGGCCACACCTCCAAATCCTTCTAATCCTATCAAAGAGTTCCACTCCCTGATGACAAAGGATTCAAATATATTGGCCTATGGGGGCCATTCTTATTCAAACACACACCTACACAGACTTCAATATTCTTTTTACATCTTTTTTTTTTTTTTTTTTTTTTTTGGTTCTTTTTTTCGGAGCTGGGGACCGAACCCAGGGCCTTGCGCTTCCTAGGCAAGCGCTCTACCACTGAGCTAAATCCCCAACCCCCTTTTTACATCTTTGATCAAGGAAAATGACTAAAACTCTAAGGCATAATACTACAACTTTATTCAGGAAATTATTACACAGGACTGAGGCAAAACAGATATGCACGGAATTTTATAAATCTGATAGCTACATTTCCAGAAGAGACCCAGTCACTGTAAACAAGAAAGAAACCAGAAGGGTGTCGTGAAGACTGCAGTGTTTTAAGCAAGTGTCCCCATATTCCCCTGTGGTGGAGGTGGTCCACTGAGCAGGAAGAGAAGGTGGCCATGAAGAATCCATGCTTCCTGGTTCTGCCTACATTCAACTCAGCGGTAGGCCTTGCTAAACTCCTGGAGGGCCCAGCGCTTGTTCTCAGCTGCCAGTTTGAGCTGGGTGTACTCCTTCACCAGGTTCTCAAAGTCTTCTCCCAGGACCTCATAGGTGTGCAGGGCCAGTCTCGATTTCTCCATGTCCTGCTCTTGGAGGCGAATGGCTCCCTCCAAGTGGTCCCTAAGAGCCCCGGCAGAGAAAGTTCAATAGAAGATGTGAGTCGCCAGAAAACGGACAGGTATAGAGACCTGCCAACGGGGACAAGTCTGAAGAGTGTGGGAGAGGCCGTGAACAGTGGCGTCCAGCTCTTGGGGTTCTTACCTAATGAGGCGATGTACTTCCACTTTCTCGGCACTGTAAGTGTCAGACAAAATCTTCAGTTCCTCCATCCTGATAGAGGGAAGGAAGAAATACAACATGGAAAAAACAAAAACAAAAACCACAGTCAAGGTACAGGGATGAGAGAGAAGTCACTGGGAATCCCCAAGCAACTGACCTCACAGTAAAACACCTACTTCACAAGACTATAAAATAAATACTTAACAGTGTTGTAAGTTTTTGAATCATACACTGCTGTGTGACACTTCCTGGGACCCACCGGTCCGAGCGTGGTGGAGAGTGATGAGGAACAGGGCTGGCGTGAGAGACAGTCTCTTTGATCCACTGGGCTCACAGCTCACCTCATCTTGAGGATCATAGCACTGCACTTGATCTCCAGGTACTGGGTGTTGATGCGGTCCAGCTCCGACTGAGTCTTCAGCCGGTGCTCCTGAAGAAGCCTCTGCAGTAAACTGAGGCAGCGGAGAAGCACCTGGACCCCAAGACAACAAGCAAGCCGTAAGAGGAGGAAGCTCTGGCTTAGCGGAAGGAGCCCCGGCGTCAAATGGAGGAGACTAGGCCACCGCCCAGCACACCTGGGAGTACGTGGTCCTCTTCTTCTCCAGCAGCACCAGCTGCTCCTTCTGCTGGCCCTTGGCCTCCATGCACTGCTGCTTCTCCCTGACTAGGACCTCGGTCAGCGTCCAGACCTTTGCTGCTTTCAGCTTGTCTCCATCAGTATCTGGGCACAGATAAGGGGACAGGGAAACCCCCAATGGACACTGCTCTGCAATGTCCACTGCATGTCTCTCCCCTGCTTCTCTAATGGTGCCTGAATCTTAGAGTTAGGCTCTCACTGGGTGCTCCAGGATGTCCAAGGAATTCAAAGGACTATGTCTGCTGTAGCCCAAGTACTAGGTAACCCCTCAGCTTTTGTTTTGTTGTTGTTGTTTTTGATATTGATTTGAGATGAGGTCTCACTGTGTAGCCCTGGCTGGCCAAGAACTTGCTATGCAGACTACTAGGCTGGCCTCAAAGTCAGAGATCCATCTGCGTCTGCGTCTCAGGTGCTAGGATTAAAGATGTGCGCCATTACACCCAGCTTATTTGGATTTACTGTGAGTTATGTAATTGTGGGAGGAGGGTCCATGCAAGGGAGTGCACAAGGCACTCCCAGGCATGGGAGTGCATGCAGAGACTAAAAACTTCCCAGTCCTCCTAGAATGTCTGGGAATGTCTTCTGCAAGAGCCTCTTAACTGATCAGTCAATTCTCCAGCCCAAGCCTCGAATTCCTTTCTTTTCCTGGTTTTTATTTTAAAGATTTATTTATTTATTTTATGTACAGCATTCTGCCTGCATAGGTGAATGCAGGCCAGAAGAGAGCACCAGATCTCATTACAGATGGTTGTGAGCCACCATGTGGTTGCTGGGAATTGAACTCAGGACCTCTGGAAGAGCAGTCAATGCTCTTAACCGCTGAGCCATCTCTCCAGCCCCTGGTTTTTATTTTAAAATGATGTGTGTGCATGTGTCTATAGCGATGTGTACACCTGAGTCCAGAAGAGGGTGCCAGATCTCAGGGAACTGGAGTCATAAGCACTTGTGAGCATCCTGAAATCCAGGGTCCTCTGGGAGACCAGGGGCCTCTCAGCCACTGAGTACCTCTACAGCCTGCAGTCCTACATGCTTAAACCACAAAACAATAAGGGGGACCCGGATACATTGAACTTCTCTCTTTGCCATTCTCACCTCCTGAGGAAGCAATTCATCTTTTCCTGAAGCGAGAGATCACCCAGCTCATTGATTCCACAAGTAAAGGAGTCCTGACAAAGCCTGTTCCAATCCCACTACCAAGGAAATAATCAAACGTTTCTGATTCTGAAGTCTCAGAGTAGTCTAAACCGGGCATGGTGGGTCATGCCAATAATCCCAATACTTGGGAGGCTGGGACAGGATTGCCACAGGTTTGAGACCAACCTGGGTAACACAGTGAGTGAGTTCCTGGCTAGACAGCCCGAAACACAGAGTAAGATTTGCCTCAGACCCACATCAAACTGAGAAAGCTGGCCAGCCAGGGAACGGAGGGCACAGAGCAGGCCGGGGCGGCTCGCACCTGAACTGGGGTCATGGTAGCACAGCAAAGAGAAGCATTTCCTCTTGAGCTGCTCCTCCACCTCCTGCTGGAGCCGAGCCTTCATCCACACGAAATCCTGGAGGCACACAGATGGTTAGCACGAGGAAGACCTTCCAGTAGGTGTGAGAACACAGACAGCCTTACAACCAAAGAAACAGCACCAGGAGAGCCAGGAATGGTGACTAACTCATCCTAACATTTGGGAGACTGAGGCAGGATGGGGAATTCAAGGCCAGAGACCACATGAAACCCTGTCTCAAAAACACAAACTAGTAACACTAAGCAAATTGTGTATATCCACATAGTGGACCCCTACCAGGCGTTGTTTATTCTTGTCATACCGGGGATTGAAATCAGGACCCTGGGCATGCTAGGTACGGGCTCCACCACTGAGCTATGGCCCCTTCCCCGGGAGTGCTTTAAGCTGATACAATGAAGCTATCAGTCACCCTCTGCCCACACTAATGGAAGAAGCATTTTATTTCTTTATGTTTATTATTGTTTCTTTGGGGAAAGCGGTTTGTGGTGGTTTTGTTTGTTTGTTAGCTTGAGACAGTCCTGGTACTCGCTACGTAGACCAGCCTGGCCTCAAACTTACAGAGATCCACCTGCCTCTGCCTCCAAGTGTTAGGATTTCTTTTTTTTTTTTTTTTTAATTGAGTATTTCTTATTTACATTTCGAATGTTATTCCCTTTCCCGGTTTCCGGGCAAACATCCCCCTAATCCCTCCCCCTCCCCTTCCTTATGGGTGTTCCCCTCCCCATCCTCCCCCCATTGCTGCCCTCCCCCCAACAATCCTGTTCACTGGGGGTTCAGTCTTAGCAGGACCCAGGGCTTCCCCTTCCACTGGTGCTCTTACTAGGATATTCATTGCTACCTATGGGGTCAGAGTCCAGGGTCAGCCCATGTATAGTCTTTAGGTAGTGGCTTAGTCCCTGGAAGCTCTGGTGATTTCTTTTTTATTAAAGATTTATTTATTATATGTAAGTACACTGTAGCTGTCTCAATACATACCAGAAGAGGGCATCAGATCTCATTATAGAGATGGTTGTGAGCCACCATATGGTTGCTGGTATTTGAAGTCAGGACCTCTGGAAGAGTAGTCAGTACTCTTAACCACTGAGCCATCTCTCCAGCCCAGGATTTCTTGTTAAAGATTTCCTTCTATGTTTATGTCTGTTTGGGGGAATGTTCACAGGTGAATGTAGGTGCCCACGGAGTCCAGAAGTAGGTGGACCCTGGAGCTGGAATTATAAGCAGTTATGTTCTACCCCAGGTTGGTCCTGGGGACTTAACTCCTAAGCAAGAGTGTATGTACTCATAGCGACTGAGAGTCTCTCCAGCCTTAGCCACTACTCTTCAACTACCTCTGTTGATTGGAGTCCTTTTGGTTTTTAAAGGCAGTCTCCTGTAGCCCGAGCTGCCCTTAACTCACTAAATAGCCAAGGATGATGTTGAACTTGAGGTCATGAGTTCATGGCCAGTCTGAGGCCAATGTGGTCTACAGAGTGATAACCTGTCTAAGAAAAGCCAAGGGGATAGGTCAAGGGTAACAGAGCACGCTTTTGTTCCCAGTTCTCACTCAGGAGGCAGGGGCAGGTGGATCTCCCTGAGTTTAAGGCCAGCCTGACCTACACAGAGAGTTCATCCAGCCACAAGAACAGGGTTAGAGTTAGGCCTGTCTCCTAAACGAGTTTTTAAAAGGGAGAAGACTGCAGAGATGGCTCAGAGGTTGAGAACACTGGCTGTTCTTCCAGAGGACCCAGGTTTGCTTCCAACTTTACAACTGTAGCTCCAGTTCCAGGACATCCAACCCCATCACCCCGTCATGCCTCCGCAGGTATGCGGTGCATAGACATATATGCAGGCAAAGCATTCACATATGTTTAAAAATGAGCGTGAGCAAAGAATAGAATACCGTTAGCACGCGTTGTTTACAGTAACACTGCACTTCACCCAGTCAGTGTCTGGCTGAGAGGCAGAGCAAGTAGAGATTGTGTCTGCATTGGGAAGTGTCTCAGTAAGACACACACATCGTGTGGCCATGGTAACTGAGGTCTGCCACCTTCACAAGTTAGCCTGGTGCAAACAGGGCTACCCCAAGGAAGTGGAGCAACAGAAACACTACCAGGGCTGGGCAAATCATCCAAAATTGTCTGTCACAGACTCAGAAATGGACTCCGAGAAGGAACACCAGCTAAACAAAAGAGGGTAGTGATGCAGTGCCCAGCTCATCCAGTCTGTGGAGATTTGCATATGCTTGGCCCAGGGAGTGGCACTATTAGGAGGTGTGGCCTTGTTGGAGGAAGTGTGTCACTGTGGAGTTGGGCTTTGAGACCCTCCTCCTAGCTGCCTGAGGATGCCAGTCTTCTGGCTGTCTTCAGAACAAAATGCAGAACTCTCAGCTCCTCCAGTGCCATGCCTGCCTGGATGCTGCCATGTTCCTGCCTTGATGATACTGGACTGAACCTCTGAGCCTGTAAGCCAGCCCCAATTAAATATTGCCCTTTATAAGAGTTGCCTTGGTCACGGTATCTCTTCACAGCAATGGAACCCTAACTAATAAGATACAGTCATCATATAAACAAGACAGAATGCAACTCTAGATGTAGCACTTCAGGCCTTCTAGTCTTCTGTATAATATTTTCCTTGAGTCTGACCACATGGTCTGTAGCATTGTTAGAAAAACAGTAAAGCTTAATAAGAAAATATTAGGTGCTGGAGAGATGGCTCAGCGGTTAAGAG
This sequence comes from Rattus norvegicus, assembly GCF_021556685.1. Taxonomy (NCBI): domain Eukaryota; kingdom Metazoa; phylum Chordata; class Mammalia; order Rodentia; family Muridae; genus Rattus; species Rattus norvegicus. The sequence goes on from NC_141548.1 coordinate 31,578,552, forward strand.
CACTGGCTGCTCTTCCAGAGGTCCTGAGTTCAAGTCCCAGGACCTACATGGAACTCCACATACATTGTGCATAGACATACAATTAGGCAAAACACACATTAGCTGATGAAGAGGAGGAAGAAGATGACTTGTTTGAAAAGGAAAAAACAGAGAAAATGTTAGCATACAAGAGGCCTTGGGTTTGATCCCCTAGCACCTCATAAATCAAGCATGGTGGTGCACACATGTAATCCCAGCACTTGGGAGGTGTAGGCAGGTGGATCTAAAGTTCAAGGCCAACCTGAAATAAATATGTGAGATCCTGCCGAAAAGGATGAGAGACAGACAGACAGACACTTGATACACAAGAACCTAATGTTTGATCCAGGGTCCATTCCCAACCTGTGAGGGAGGCATGAGCTCCAGGAGATCGGCCTTCTCCAGCCCTAGCAGTGGGGGCATCTCCTTCTCCCGCCCAGGACCGGAAAGTTGTGTCAGCTCAGTTACAAGCAGTCGCTGTTCAAGGGTCTCATGAAACTGAAAATGAAAAGAAAGCAAGAAAAAATAAGACTGTAAGACTTCTGACTTAACCGGGAAGTGGTGTCCCATACCTTTAATCTTAGCACTCAGGATTCAGAGGCAGGAGGATCTCTGTGAGTTCCCGGTTAGCCTGGTCAACAGAGGGAGTTCCAAGGCAGCCACACAGAGAAACCCTGTCTTGTAATAAAAACGAACAAACAAACAACTTTTGACTTGGCCTTTCATCCTAGTAACCTGGAGGCAGAGGCAGGCAGATCTCTGTGCGGTTGAGGATAGCCTGGTCTACAAAGCCAGTTCCAGGCCAGCCAGGGCTACCCAGTAAGGGCTACACCATCTCAAAAGAACAAAAAAGAACTTCACAGCCATGTCTCCATCCTGGCCATCTCCTCACACATTTCAGGGTCCTCAAGCAAGTGACCACCTCAGAGAACTGAATTACTGGGGTTCCTTCCACCTCCCTGTACCCCTGTCCATTCTTCCTTTCTTTCCTCCTTCTCTCTCTCCTTTTCCCTCTTCCTACAGGGGCTCCCTGTGTTGCCCAGGTTAGCCCCAAATTCCTACATTTTAGCTCTTTCCACAGCCTCATATGCTGCCACAACTGGCTAGCCTGGTTGTCCTCATCCCTGGACCTAACACCTACCTCATTTCTCCGGCCTCACCTTTTTGTCTTCGGAGGTTAGGTTTGTATCTTGGGCCTTCACATAGTAGTCCACCAGCAGCTCTTGGATAACTCTCTGTAAGATCTCGTACCTCAGCCATGCTGTCTTACGAAGTCGAACTTCACTCCACGCCTCAAAACAAAACAGAACCCCTGTCTGAGACGGTGTGTCTCTCAAGGACTTTACCCTCCTCTTCCTGCTGTCGTCCCTCCTCCCGGGGGCTTTACCTGAGCCTGCTCCTTGGCCAGCGGGAGGCTTAAGCCACTCTCGTCCACGTGCTGGGAAAGACTGAGCAACAACTTGCTGAAATACGGATTCTGTATGAGGTCCTCCTCCGTCAGGGCACACGGAGGAAACTGCTTGTCACACACTTAAAAAATGACACACAAAGGGGTTGGGGATTTAGCTCAGTGGTAGAGCGCTTGCCTAGGAAGCGCAAGGCCCTGGGTTCTGTCCCCAGCTCTGAAAAAAAAAAAAAAAAAAAAAAAAAAAGACACACAAAGCAAATACATGGACGCCTTGCTTTAGATAACTGGGCATAACATTGCTTATTTCTAAAAACGGAAAACAAAATCAAACCCTGTGATTTCAGTAGGAAAATTCTCTAAATATAATGCAACTTAAATGGAAAACGAGGAGAGCTAGGAGCAACGACACACACACCTAGTAGTCCCTGCTACCAGGAGACCAAGGTGGGAGGGTCCTTTAAGCACAAGAATCTGACATCAGCCTGACAGCATAGTGAGATGTTGCCAAAAATAAATAGTTGCTGGGGTTGGGGATTTAGCTCAGTGGTAGAGCGCTTGCCTAGCAAGCACAAGGCCCTGGGTTCGGTCCCCAGCTCCGAAAAAAAAGAAAAGAAAAATAAATAAATAAATAAATAGTTGCTGGCTGTTTAGACAGTCCGGCGGGTAAAGGACATGTGCAGCCGCGCCCAGTTGGTCAGAAACCACAGGACAGAATGCAATCACCAACTCCCGAAAGGAGTCTTCCCAGGGCCTTGCGCTTGCTAGGCAAGCGCCCTACCACTGAGCTAAATCCCCAACCCCAGGTGTCTTCTGAACCCTACACTCCAGAGCTCACAGGAACAAACAGATAAAACAAATATTTGGCTGTGGTAGCACACACTTGGCATCTCGGCATTAGAGTTGGGAGTTCGAGGCCCGCTTGGGCTACATGACCTCCACAGGAGCCTGCGTTACATGGCAAGACCCTGCCTCAAAACATAAATCGCAAATAAACCAGAAACAACACTCAGATTAGAAAGCATTTACTTTGTACAGAAGGATGCTAACCAAAGGGAGGAAGGGAGGAACTAAGGATGCTGCGTATTGCCAGGGACTTGAACATGCCAGGCAAGGGCAGTACTGAGAGCTGCAGCTCTAGTGGCAAAGTCAAGGTCTTGGTAAATAGAAATGTAAGGGTGGGGGTCAGTGGCAGAGCACGTGCTTGCTGTGGACTTGGTTCTCTCCCCAGCTCCAAGAGAAAAAAATAAAAGAGAGAGATCTTTTAGTATGGGTCACCATGGTAGCCAAAATACTCCATCCATGCATGCGTTTACTAGAAACTTTGCTTTTTAAGTTTTTCTATGTAGCCCCAGGGTGGCTTTGAATTTGTAATCCTCCTGCCTCAGCCACCTCAGTGCTGGGATTACAGGCATGTGACACCAAGCGTGGCCAATATCGTCAGAGTTCTTGAGGGAGAAACAGACATGCGAGTTCCAACTGTGGATAAGGCCTCACTCATTCACACCAGCAAGGCTGAGGAATGAGAAGGGAGAGATTACCCAGCCACTTAGAATTCCCTCCGTGTAAGCAGAGCTGAGTAACCCTTGTGCGCAGCACAGGTACAAGAGAACATGGAGAGGTCGGTGTCCTGTGGTTACCTCATCTCTCTCCCAGGGGCTCTGCTGACAGCTTCTACCGTTATCTACCACACACACATTTATTCTTGGGATTATTATATCCATAGTCATTTTAGAGAATAAGAAATAAATCTTTTACTTTCATTTGCAGGCACAAAACTGGGTGTGGTAAGGCACATTTATAATCTCCAAAACTGTGAGGTGGAGGCAGAAGAATCAGAAGTTCAAGGCCAGCCTGGGCTACCAGAGCAACATGAAAAGACAAGTAGGAAAGAAGCCTTTAAGGGACAGGCCAGCCGCACTTACCTTGGCAATAGATTGCCAGTGCACCATGGCATGCAACATCTATTGTCCAACCTGCTTTCTTATTTTTTTTTTTTTTTTTTTTTTGGAGCTGGGGATCGAACCCAGGGCCTTGCGCTTCCTAGGCAAGTGCTCTACCACTGAGCTAAATCCCCAACCCCCAACCTGCTTCTTATTAAAGTGCCCCAGAACCTCCTAGATTCTACTCTCCTCAGAAATGGGAGGGGGAGGGTTGTGAGTGAAACCGTTCTTGTGGGCTTTGTGAACCTTTTTCATCTCAGGAGACAAGGATCTGGACAAGACCTCTGGAAAAGTCATCAGGCCCTTTGCAGATATCTATCTACCTGTGGTGGGCTGAATAGATTTGGTCCCCATAGATTTATGTGTGTGGATGCTTGACCATAGGGAGTGGCACTATTAGGAAGTGTGGCCTTGTTGGAGGAAGTGTCACTGTGGAGACAGACTGTGAGGTTATATATATATATATATATATTTTTTTTTTTTTTCAAGCTATGCTCAGTGTGAGACACAGCCTCCTTCTGCTGCTTGCAGATGAAGACGTGGAACTCTCAGCAACTCCAGCACCATGTCTGCCTGCAGGCTGCCATGCTTCCCACCATAATGATAATGGACTGAACCTCAGAAACTGTTAAGCCAGCCTCGGTTAAATGTTTTCCTTCATAAGAGTTACCGTGGCCATGGTGTCTCTTCCCAGCGGTGAGACCCCACCTTGGACACGACCCTTACCTTGCTGCAGTATTTCCACCCCTTCTCCAGGCGAGCAGAAATCTCCGGACGCCATCTGGGTCTTTTGGTATTATCTGTATGGAAACAAATGGAAGGAAATGCAAGTTGAACAACCCCCTGGCTGTTCCAGCTAAAGCTACCTTAGGCGGTCTCACAAGCCCAGCCTGGGCTCCAACTCTGTGCCCCTGAGGCAAACTTTGAACCTTGACCCTCTTCCTCCCGCGCCACCTCTGGCTCAAAGATGTGTCTTATAGAGCAGGGCTATATCAAACATCAGGATCCCCAAATTCTTCAGCATTTTATGGATAAACTTACAAATAAATACCAGAATACCTTACATTCCAAGAACAAAAGGTCTCCCAAGCAGTCCAAAAAATGGCTCTACTTCACCCTACCCACCCAAGTCCACTAAGTTCAAATGGAAGGTGTCTTCCTTCCACTACCATTGTGCTACGAGCTACAAACTGCTGCTCTCATGTTCCCAGTAAACTGAGGGGTGTAGGTGCTGGTGGGGAATCCCAGTGTGCCTCTGCCCAGTGACAGCTCAGCTATGGCATATCACACTGGTTTTCTGGTGCTTCTCTGACAGTGTCATCTCAGGGAAGAGCTGTCTGTCTGGGGGTAAGAGTGACAGACACTTGAACTACAACAGCCTTTCCAGTAACAATGTTCCTAGAGAAGGCCCTACAATGCCCCACAGAGCTGAAGTTATGGGGACATAGCTATGGGTGTTTTGCCAGAACCTGGTGCACCTTGAAAAGAATCAACAGAGAGCGATGAGCCCGAAAGAAGCAGCCTGAAGCTTATTAGGACTTAACGCTTCACGTCCACAGAACATTGGTTTATTCGCTCCTTTTATGAGTCACATGAAAGCAACTAGCCGTTTGTTTTGTAACGTGGTGTAGGGGAATCAGCTGAGGAGGCGCAATGCTAAGGCATTAATTTGTGGCTCTGCCACCCCAATGTTTTCTGTGTGAGTTTTAAGTGAAACGCTCGCTTTTCTGGTGCCAACACTGTTCCACCTGCAAAGCCGCGATAACGATTCCTGCCTTGCACGAAACATCAAAAATTAATAACAATCCACTTGTCAACAAAAGCTATTTAGTTAAGTTTTACCAATAAGTTCGGTTTTACCAATTCAGAATGTTGTTGAACTACACCTACAAATAAAGTTTTGCGGGCCAGTTAGGCACCCAGCCACGAGGGTTTCAACCGCCCTGGGGTCCTCAGCAGAGCCGCCCGCCTTCTGCGACCACAGGACGTGACCTCTGGCTGCACCCCCACCCTGCGCAGGCAGCGGGGGCCACACGCGCAGGAGCGCCGAGCTCTGACGCAGGCGTGCTTGAGCCCTCCAGCCGTCCCTGCACGCTGCACTGGACGCAGATTGATCGTGCCGACTGTTTTCACAAGAGGTGACCCTTCCAAGGCCGGAGATGATCAAGATGCAGAACGCGCTCTCCGGCGCCGTCCTACCGTCTGAGCCGCCAAGAAGTCCTAAGGGCGAGCGCGGCGTGGCCGCGAGCTCCGGGTCATCGAGCGCTAACCTGCACACCTCGCTGCCAGAGCCCTGAGACCCAGGCCTGCCCGGGATGGGCGCTCCCGCCAGCGTAGACACAACCGGTCTTAAATCAGCCGGGCGCGGGACGGGGCGGGGCCTTCGTTCCCGCCTGGCGTAGCCCCGCCCTGGGTGCGCGCGCTCCGCGCAACTGCCTCGGAGGCCGCTCGGAGCCTGGAAGTCGGAACTTTACCCATTTAATGGAGGATAAGATTTAAGGCACGGAAAGGTATATGGAGGTGACGGCCCAGCCCGGAAGCTTAGGCTTGCCACTGTGGTGCTCGAAAATCGAGCAGATGGCACCTTTGCCAAGGCGTTGTTGGTTTCGAGATCTTCCTGTCTCTGCCCACTGCATCCCAACTGATTTGTTTTTATGTAGAGATGTTGGACGAACGCATGCGCCATGTGTGGGCAGTGTCCACGGAGGCCAGAAGAGGGAGCCAGAGCCCTTTGAGCTGATGTTACAGGTGCTTGTGAGCTGCCAGATTTTGGGTTCAGGGACTTGAACGCAGAGCCTCTGGCCATCGCTCCAGCCTCACCTCTTGAATTTCTTAACCTGGGCTCCTCCGCTCTCCCTTTATTATTTTTTAAATCACGTTTTTACTTACTGTGTGTCCTACGTGTGCTGTGGAGGTCAGAAGACATTGCGGGAATCAGTTTTTTCCAAGCTACAGGTTCTGAGAGTGAAACCCGTATCATAGGCTTGATAGCAAGCCCTTTACCCATTGAGCCATGTTAACTGCCCTGCCCTCCCCCTTATTTCTCATCCTTCCTTACCCCCTACACTGGTTTTGTAGAACTAAGGGTACTCAATCAAGAGGTGACTTATTTTAAAAAAATAATATGTTTACCTGAACCTGTACTATTCATCCTTCATTCCACCTACTCTGGAAGTTGAGTTAGGAAGGTCTAGAGTTCAAAGCTAGGCTTGGACACTATGCTGAAGTTGCCCATCTGAAAAAAATAAAAAGTCTTATAAGAAACTGCTCCAAGGTTGTTAGAGCTCTTTTTACATTTTTATTTATTTCACTGTTGTTTACATGTGTGGGTGTTCGGCCGGCACGTATGTCTGTGTACCACTTGTATGCTTGGTGCTGTGGGATCCTCTGGAACTGGTTCCAGTTACCACCCATCTAGGTGCTGAAGATCCAACCCAGGTTTTCTTGAAGAGCGATCGATGGTTGAGCCATTTCCCTAGCCCAGTGATTAGATGTCTTGCATCAGAGAACAAACTGATAGGATGGGGCAAAAGTGTGCTAGGAAATGGGGCTGTCTAGCTTTTCCTTTGAACAGCAGTTCTCAACCTGTGGTCAAGACCCCTTTGGTTGGTTAAATGACCCTTTCACAGGGGTCACCTAAGACCATTGGAGAACACATATTTACAATTCATAATGGCAGAATTCCAGTTATGAAGTAGCAATGGAAATAATTTATGGTGGGGGGGGGTCACCACAACATGAGAATTTATATATAAGGGTTGCAGTGTTTGGAAGGTTGAGAAACACCCACTTTAGAACAATCTAGGGCCAGTCGTAGTGTCTCGTGCCTTTAACCCCAGGTTTGGGAGGTAAGCAGATTTTTTAGTTTGAGGGCAGCCTGATTTACATAGAGGGTCCATCTTAGAGAGAGAGAGAGACAGAGAGAGAGAGAGAGAGAGAGAGAGAGAGAGAGAGAGAGAGAGAGAGAGAGAGAGAGACTTCCACTCGTGTACACAGAGGGATGATCTGGGGCAGAAAGCTTTTATGCCCTTGGTCAGCATCAGCTGCCATGTGTCGTGTTTAATGCTAGAGCGCAGTCATTTCCCAAAGCTTTTAAAAATCACTTATGCATCCTTAATTCTGCAGCCTCATTGAATGCCAGGCCTACCCACGCACAGTGCTCAGAACAAAATAGCGGGCGTGCTTTGGTGATGTTTCAGCTGATCGGAGGTTTACTGAAATTCCATCTCCTGAGTCTTCGAGGTCTTAAATACTGAACTCCAAAGCTCTGTCTTAGCGTCTGGAAAGGACAGGAGGCCCTGGGCGGCGAAGGTACAGAGGCTGCCTCCCAGAGGAAGATCGGGAAGAAAGCGGTGGAAACCTCTCATTGGACAGAGCTCCCTGTGCAATTACCTCTTCCCTTTGTCCCTTTCAAGCCGTGAGACCTTGGACTACGGCCCTCCTTCCTGTCAGAAGGGGGTGGTGGTGGTGGAATACATATTTCTTGTTCCTCCAATCTCTTAACATTGGTGTAATGATCAAATGAGGTAAGGGCTAAGAAAGTGCTTTGGGAAGACTATGAAAGTGAGGTGTTTTATTAAGTGCCTGGGGAAACAGGGAGATAAATGTGACCTAATTCCTACCCTGAGGAAATTCACAGTCTATTGAGAAGACACACATGAAAAGAAAAGAACCCCAGGCAGTAAATAGGTGTCGAAAGGGCAGTTTAGATTATAAATATCAGAGAAACTTAAAGAAGGGACAGACGTGACATTTCTCTGCAGAAATAAATAGGAAAGACTCAAATTAATCTTATTTTCACTATGCCTGAAAAGAGAGGAAAAGTTAAGACACTCTGTATGAGAGAGTCCAGCAAATTGAAGCAGAGACAGGTCTGGCTGCACTGGAGGTGTCAGGATACTGACCCCAAAAGTGGAGGGGAAGGGGAGAATTCATACCTGAGCTCTTTGAGACTAGAGGGTTAACAGTTTCTAGTACAGAGTACAGAGCATCCTAGCAACCAGAAATGCAGCAGAGATGCACGGCTTTAATCCCAGCACTCCTCAGGCAGAGGCAAGCCAACCTCTGTGAGTTTAAGACCAGAGTAGTGTACATAGTGAGTTCCAGGACAGCCAAGGCTATGTAGAGAGACTCTGTTTTAACAAAAACAAGAAAACCCAACAAAGGGTTTCAAAAAGAGCACTCAAATCAGACCACACAATGTTCTGAGCCAGAGCTCCACCACCAACCTCCTTTCTCCCAGATTATTTTTTTAAAGAAAACAGTCCTATTGAGGTATTTTAGTATAAACTAAAGAGTTTTGCTGTAGCTGTTCATTACCGCAAATCAGCTAGTGAGCACCCTTCGAAATTACTCATTGTCCAACGTTGCAGCCCACATCACCACTCCCAGCATTCAGAAGTGGGAAGGATTCCAATCTTGAGGACAGCCTGGGCAACTCAGAATGATCATGTCTCAAAATTAAACAAAAAAGAGATTGGGGTACTGCCAAGTGATAGAGTGCTTACTATGAAAGTATAGCATCCTGAGCTCAGTCTCAAGTATACACACATACACACACACACACACACACACACACACACACACACACACACACACACACACAGATACACACACAGACACATACATACATACACACATACACATACAGACACACACATACATATACACACATATACACACAGAGACACACATACATACACACATGCACACACATGTACACAGGCACACGAACACACATTTGTGGTTGTTTTTAATTTTTTGAGACAGGCCTCAAGTATTTTAGGCCTCAAACTTAAGCTACCTTTGAACTCCTGATTCTCCTGCATTCACCTTCCAAGTAAGTAATCAAATTTAAAAATAAAAATATAATAAAAATAGTGAACATAGAGGAACATACCTTTATTCCTAGCCCTGGAGACTTTCCATGAGTTCAAGCTTACGTAATGAGTTCCAGGACAGCCAGGGATGCATAGAGAGACCCTGCTGATAAACAGTGCCAGGGAGATGGCTCAGCGGTTAACAACACTTGTTGCTCTTTCAGAGAACCTAAGTTTGGTTATTTATTTATTTATTTAATGTACATTGGTGATTTGACTGCATGCATGTCTGTGTGAGGATGTCAGATTCCCTGAAACAAGAGCTACAGACAGCTGTGAGCTGCTATATCACATGGGTGCTGGGAATTGAACTCAGGTCCTCTGGAAGAGCAACCAGGGCTCAACTGCTGAGCCATTTCTCCAGTCCCCTAAGCTCGATTCTTTTTTTTTTTTTTAATTTTTTTTTTAAAGATTTATTTATTTGTAAGTACATTGTAGCTGTCTTCAGACCAGAAGAGGGCATCAGATCTCACTACAGATGGTTGTGAGCCACCATGTGGTTGCTGGGATTTGAACTCAGGACCTCTGGAAGAGCAGTCAGTGCTCTTAACCACTGACCTAAGCTCGATTCTTAGCATCCATTTCGGCATATTTGAAACTCCAGTTCCAGGAGATCCAACCCCTTCTTCTGTCCTCTGTAAGCATCCACATGAGTGTATACACACACACACACACACACACACACACACACACACACACACACATGGATCCACATAATTTATGTGTCTATGCACGTAAATTGAAAATCTTATCTGCTGGATCTGGTGGTGCACACTTTTAACCCCAACCCTTGGGAGGCAGAGGCAGGCAGATCTCTGTGAGCTGAGGCTACAGAACTCTACAAAGTAAAATTTTCTAGAATCATACGTTAAGTGTAATAAAATTAAGATGTGCTCTTCTTGGGGATCTGATCTTTTACTCACCATAGCTGTCTTGGGACTCATACAGATCATTACTAGTTTCAGTAATGTAACTTACTTGAGTTCACATCTCCCTCTCTACTCCAATCCCCACCCTCAGCCCCCTACTCCTATTCCCTTTTTCTTTCTTTCTTCTTTTCGGAGCTGGGGACCGAACCCAGGGCCTTGCGCTTGCTAGGCAAGCGCGCTACCACTGAGCTATATCCCCAACCCCACCTACTCCTATTCCCAATCCCCCATCCACCCCCACTCCCCTCAACCCCCACCCCCACCCTCACCCCCACCCCCACCCCTGTCTAGCTGTATAGCCCAGGTTACTGAGATCAAGGGTATATGCACCAACAGAGCCAGCCTGCTCACAACTTTTTTGTCCCTCAAAGGGTAACAGGAAATCTCTGAAAGCCTTAGTTTGTTTGGGTTTATATTCAAGGAAGTGCTTCCTCCTCTCTCCCAGGTTCCCCACCTCCATAGGCTGGATGTGGTGGCCGATTCCTGGTTGACTGAATGAAAAGATTGTGAACACTGCCTCAGCAGTGATCCACTACCTGTGTTAGTGGTCCATGCAGTGTTGGGCCTTTATAGGCCGGTCTTCTCTTTGCTAGGCAGTGGGGGAGTGCGGGACAGAGAAGGCAGAGCACCTCTTCTCAGTTCATCTTTTCAAGACATTGCTCTAAAAAGCTCCGTGCACCATGTTAACTGCATGATGCGTGTAAATGGGAACCTGAGAAAGGACTCCTTAACCTCTCAGACTTCGATACTCCTTGGCTGCATTGTTTAACATTGAGGAGAAGAGTGGAAATTTACAGGATTCCTGCAGCCACTCTGCCTCCCACACTCTAGTCAGGAAAAAGAGAGGCCCAGCCAGTGTTTAGTTTGTTTGGGTGATTGGTTTATTTTTATTTTGTTCTTTTTTTCAAGAGCATTTCTCTGTGTAGCCACGGCTCTTCTGGGACTCACAGTGTAAACCAGGCTGGCCTGGAACACAGAGATGCCTTTGCTGAGATTAAAGGCCTATGCCACCACTGCCCAGCCAGTACTCAGTATCTCCCCGCCCCCCAACCGCAAGAGTGTAGAACCTCCTTACTCTAGAGGGCACTGCGCACCCCCCCAAAGGCAACAAAGCCCTTTTCTGTGTGCACCACTGGTTTTCAGTGTTTTATTAATTTATTAATGATACTCAAGGGTGCCTGTGCTCTGACACTGAAGGTATAGCTTTAAATGACTGGCTGCAAAGCTGGGACAGCATGGCGGTTCTCACCTGCCGTCCCGGAACTCAGGAGGATGAAGCCCAAGATTGCTGAGAATTCCAGGCCAAGGTGGACTGGTGAAACTCTGTCTCAAGAAGACAAAAACAAAAAACAAAGGACAAACAAACAAACAAACAAAAACCCCAGATTCTCTACAGCAGCTGAGAAGACCGGCCAGACTTAGTGGCTCCCAGTGAACCAAATCACTGACCAAACGGATTACAACAATTAATGATAAGAACAAGTATCCTTCAGGATGTGACGGCTTATTAAATCAATTGTTCAGAAACAGTTCAAAGCACGGGCCGTACCACTCTGAGAGTATCTGAATTCGGGACGGATGGAGGAACAAGTTTCCGAGATGAAAACACCCTTGCGGTCCACTTTGGGATTGGTTTCAAGGCATTCACTGGAAATGAGGGTATTCAGAGGGACAAAGATTCATGATTAAGCTGGAAAATGTCACGGCCGTTTGTAAGTACATGATTTGAGAAGAAAACAAGAAGATAAAAGAAAATATGTAATCAACCTATGACACCGAATGGAAATTTCAAGACAAATGTTTATAATGTACCATTTTTGTAAGAACTTAGCACTTCTGAGGGGATTGTCAGCCATGGTCCTTAGAGCCTCTCAGGCCGGCTGAGCATTCACGGAAACTGGTTACACAGATTGCAGCACACCAGGGCTTTACGGAGACACTACCGAAAGAACTGGAGTATAAACGGACTCTGATAGAAATTTCAGAGCTCAAAGAAAAGTAAAGAAATTTGGCTCCAAAATAGGACAGATTGGAACAATTTCTGCCAAAGTACTATGAGGCCAGGAAGGGAAATTATTCGGGAGAGGAGAGCTAGGAGCCTTTTGAAAAGCCGGGCATGGAGCTGAAAGTACCCAGTTCCTGCTGTAACTGTGTGTACTCCTGTGGCTGGGTTGAAAACGTTGTGCCGCGCTGATGAAAAGTTATTTCCCTGGGGCCTAGAGAGATGTCGAGAAGCTGGTAAGAGCACTGACTGCTCTTCCAGAGGACTCCAGATCCTTCCCAACACCCACATGGTGACATCTGTCACTCAAGGGCGAGCCAGGAGATCCAACACCCTCTTCTGGCTTCCATTGCAGTTACTGCATACATTAAGTGTACAGAATCACCTGCAGATAAAACACCCATATACATTAGATAGATAGATTATGGAGAGATAGACGACAGACAGGCAGGCAGGCAGTTAGACGGCATCTATTTAGATAGAAAACAAGCCAAGTTGCTGATGAAAGAGGTTTAAAAATTCATACACTAATACTGGGAAAAGTGGGTCACCCCAAGGGCATTGGGAGTTTCATGCCTGAGAAGAATTTACATGGTGATCTGGAAACACCTCCTGACACTAAAGCCTATGGCAGGAAAAGTAAAAGCAAGGGAAAGCCAGCAATTGTAGGGTACTTTCCATATTCTATTTACCAGTGAGAAATTTGGATCAGCTGATTTACAGTACATGCCCACGGTAGCTAAGGAGGCTACCACATTTAAGCCCCCCCCTCCCCGTGACTGACTCCCCCCTATTAAAAAGACTCAAGCACAGATGATTCTGGAGTAAATTTTTGGGGTGTGATCAGCATTGCAAAACGAACTTATCGGTTCCTTCGAGTGATTAGTAACAAGCTGAGCACTCGTGCTTTTAATCCCAGTACTCGGGGCAGAGGCAAGCAGGTCTCTGAGGTTTGAGCCCAGCCTGGTTTACACAGCTAGTTCCAGGCCAGCCAGATCTGTCTCAGTGAGATCCTGTCTCAGAAAAAAACACACAAAACAATTAAAGCAGTTAATAATGGAAGGTTTTATCCCTAGGAAGCTCATTAAGATCATCCAAATCAGGAGCTACTGACCTAAAGTCTACAGGGACCAGACAGGTCTGTACTATGTGAAAGGCAGACTTTAATCTATGGGAACTATGTATGACAAATGACAAACTAAAAAGAGGGCACATGAAGCAGCAAAAACTCAGGTTATAAGCCGACTGGACTTGGCAGTCAGGGCACATAAATAGAATATAGAAAGTAAAGCTAAGCAGGGGTGGCACATGTCTAATCCCCTGCACTCGGGAGGTAGAGGCAGGCACATCTCTGTGAGTTCAAAGCCAGCCTGGTCTAAAGGGCTACCCTGTCTCAAACAACAACAAAAAAAGTGAAGAAAAGCTGTCGTCTCTACCTGCTGCTGACAGCAGCTGTGGACCCCTTGGGATTCCTCAGAATCTCACTATGTAACTCACACTGCTCTCAGTTTACAAGACACAGACTCTCAAGTGCTGGGGATGCAGTACGGGCCAGCACGTCCCCTAGTGCCTATTTTTTCTGTTTTGTTTTTTATTTGTTTGTTTATTTTTTGAGACAGGGTTTCTCCGTGTAGCCTTGGCTGCTCTGAAACTGGATATGTAGACCAGGCTGGCCTCGAACTCACAGAGATCCAGTTGCCTCTGCCTCCCCGAGTGATGGGATTAAAAGTGTGTGCCAACCTGACCCTTCCCGGTATTTTTATTTCATAAATATACAGATGTTTTTTTTTGTTGTTGTTGTTGTTGTTGTTGTTGTTGTTTGTTGTTTTTCGAGATTTGGGCTTCTCTGTGTAATGTTGCCTGGAACTCACTCTGTAGACCAGGCTGGCTTCAAACTCAGAGATCCCCCTGCCTCTGTCTCCTGAGGACTGGGTTTAAAAGCTTGCACCACGAACCCCTGAATAATATGCAGACTTTAAGAAAGCAAATATTATATTCTGTATTTACAACTTTGGTATATGTTTATTATTAATGATTTTTGCTTTTTTGTTTGCTTTGGGGGAACTTTTTAGAGCCGTGGGTCTTAGGTAGCTCAGTCTGGCTTTGAACTCACTGTGTAGCCAAAAACAACCTTAAATTCCTGATCCTGCTGCCTTGACTCCTCTAGTGTCCCAAAGGGGTGCACACCGCCACACCCAGTCACCTCTGAAACTTGCCCATTGCCTTCCTCAAGAGCATTGTTTAGAATATCATGTCACCTGGATTAATCCTCTTAGTTCTTCCAGAGTCACTGTGACCTGATCCAGAGAAGCAGATGCATCCACACAACACACACACACACACACACAGGGAGAGGAGAGAGAGAGAGAGAGAGAGAGAGAGAGAGAGAGAGAGAGAGAGAGAGAGAGAGAGAGGGAGGGAGGGAGGGAGGGAGAGAGAGAGAGAGAGAGAGAGAGAGAGAGAGAGAGAGAGAGAGAGAGAGAGAGAGAGGATGCATTGGCATTTGGGTTTTCCTGAATCACTGTGCCCCAGGCACAGATAGTCTGGCTGTGTAACCCAGCAGTAGAGTTTGGACTATCGTGTGCAAGGCCTTGGGTTCAATTCCCAGCATGAGTGATAACGATAAGACTCCCTCCGTGCAAACTGCACACTTGGCCACAGAGTTTATGCTGTGGGCTGCACGTATCGGCAGTCAAGCGGCGTAGCCTCCCTCATCAGCACTCTGTACCCCGCGATATTAGGTCTTTTATTCATAACAGTCAATTACTTCACACTCTCCTTGATGAACGCTTCTACTCTCAAGTCATTCCCTGTGCATCTGCCCCGTAGGCCGTGCCTCCTCAAGGGCAGGAGCCTTCGCAATGCCCTTCCTCTCTTCTGTTCCAAGGTGCTTTCCAGGGTGCTAACAGCACAGCAAACACAGGCCAAAGCAGAGTTTTAATTTGTTGTCCATGTCCCTAACAAAGTGCTTTTCTCACAATGACAAGTAAACCTGTGTTGTTTACCTATGACGTCACTGCAGGAAGGGCGATGGGAAGAGGTGAAAGACACTGCATTCACCTCCAGGACCGTGCAGCCTTGTGACCCTGCAGGGGCTGCCTCACCAAAAGATGTTCTTTTGTTTCTGGTGTATATGATATGTGTGTATGTGGTGTATATTATGTGTGTGATATGTGTACATACATATGTACCTGATATGTGTATATACATGCATGTATGTATGGTGTCTGTATGTGATGCGTGCATATGTGGTGTGTGTGCCTATGTGTGTTGGATATTGTTTGTGTGATATGTATATATATGTGTGGTGTTTATATGTGATGTGTATATATGTATGTATGGTGTTTGTATGTGATGTGTGTATGTATGTGGTGTATGTATGTATATATATGTATGTATGGTGTTTATGTGTGATGTGTGTATGTATGTGGTGTGTGTGTATGATGTTTGTATGTGATGTGTGTATGTATGTGGTATGTGTGTATGTGTGTGTGTATGGTGTTTGTATGTGATGTGTGTATGTATGTGGTGTGTGTGTATGTATGTATGTATGTATGGTGTTTGTATGTGATGTGTGTATATATATGTATGTATGGTGTTTATGTGTGATGTGTGTATGTATGTGGTGTGTGTGTATGGTGTTTGTATGTGATGTGTGTATGTATGTGGTATGTGTGTATGTGTGTGTATGGTGTTTGTATGTGATGTGTGTATGTATGTGGTGTGTGTATGTATGTATGTATGGTGTTTGGGTTTTTTTTTTTTTTCAGAGCTGGGGACCGAACCCAGGGCCTTGCGCTTCCTAGGTAAGCGCTCTACCACTGAGCTAAATCCCCAGCCCCGTATGTATGGTGTTTGTATGTGATGTGTGTTTGTATGTGTTGTGTGTATGTATGTGGTGTGTGTATGTATGGTGTTTGTATGTGACATGTGTATGTATGTGCTTTGTGTGTGTATGTGTGTGTGTTTGTATGTGATGTGTGTATGTATGTGGTGTGTGTGTGTGTTTGTATGTGATGTGTGTATGTATGTGGTGTGTGTGTTTGTATGTGATGTGTGTATGTATGTGCTTTGTGTGTGTATGTGTGTGTATGTGTGTGTGTATGTGTGTGTGTGTGTGTGTGTGTGGTATGTATGCATGAGTGTGTTTCACGTGCAACAGGACACAGGGTGTCTTCTTCTATTACTCTCTGTCTTACTGCCTGCAGGCAGGATCTCTCACTGAAGCAGAAACTTGCTGTTTGGCATAGGTTTACCGGCCAGCTATCTTCAAGGATGCAACATTCTGTCTCCACCATGCTCGGGTTATAGTGCACACAGCCATGCCTGGCATTTACCTGGAGGCTGGGATTGGAGCTCAGATGCCCACTGGTAGAGCAGGTGCCCCCACCCACTGCACTATGTCCCCAGGTCACTTGTGTCTTCATTCAAGAAGGAAGGAGATGGGACTGTCTAAAATCATGCTTTCCCCCGCTAAAGCTAACCACTGCTCTTCCTCCTGACACAGCCAACCCCATCCTTTCCAAGTCAAACTGGAAGCAAAATAGTATTTAATACACAGTAAAAAGAATTTGCTGGACCAGCAAAATGGCTCAGTAGGTAAAGGCATTTGACCTGATGACCTGAATTCAAGAGGATGGACCTCTGACCTCTACATGTGGGTGGTGGTGGATACATGCCCCTCTCCCATAAAGAAATAATTGTAAAAAAAAAAATTAAAATAGAACCAGGTAATGAGTGGTGGTGTACCCATTTAATGCCAGCACTCAGGAGGCAGAGGCAGGTGGATCTCTGTGAGTTTGGGGCCAGCCTGGTCTACAGAGCAAATTCTAGGACAGCCAGGCTACACAGAGAAAACATCTTGTAAAAACAAAAATGAAAATGAAAAAATAAGGGGCTGGAGAGATGGTTCAGTGGTTAAGAGCACTGACTGCTCTTCCAGAGGTCCTGAGTTCAATTCCCAGCAACCACATGGTGGCTCACAACCATCTGTAATGGGATCCGATGCCCTCTTCTGGTCGTGTGCATGGAGACAGAGTACGCATATAAAATAAATAATTAATACATTTAAATGTTTTAAATGTATTAATGTATTAAATGTACTGGAGAGATGGCTCGGTAGGTGAGAATGCTTATTGCTCCTGCAGAGGGCACGAGTTCAGTCCCTAGCAGTCGCATCAGGTTACTCACCACTGCCTGTAACTCCAGCTCCTGGAGGGAGGGCCTGACACCCTCTTTTAGTCTTTTTGGGCAATCATGCACACACATGACACTGACACACACACACACACACACACACACACAGAGAGAGAGAGAGAGAGAGAGAGAGAGAGAGAGAGAGAGAGAGAGAGAGAGAGAGATTGAGATTGAGATTTAAAACAAGGACTAGAAAGGTGGCTCAGCAGTGAAAACACTGGGTGCCTTTTCAGGGGATCCAGATCGGATTCTCAGCTTCAACATGGCTGCTCACAGCAGTCTGTAACTCCAGTGCCAAACGATCTGATAACCACTTCCTGTTTGGAGTCACCAGGAACACAAGATGCACTTAAAGGCAAAAACATTCATTAAATTAAAAAAATTCTTTTTGGGGCTGGAGAGACGGCTCAGTGGTTAGGAGCACTGACTGCTCTTCCAGAGGTCCTGAGTTCAATTCCCAGCAACCACATGGTGGCTCACAACCATCTGCAATGGGATGTTCTCTTCTGGTGTGTCTGAAGACGGCTACAGTGTACTCACATATAAATAAAATAATCTTGAAAAAAAAAAACTTTAGGGAGCAGAAGTCAAGCGTGTTGCATGCCATTTTACAATGACACGCAACACAAGAGTTTATAAAAGAAATAGGAAGCAGCCCTGTCTCAGAAAAACAACAGAAAGAAAACAAAACAGCAAAACAAAAAGAAGAAAAAGGAAGAACCATTCGAACTTGCCCCACCTCCATCTATAGTGACAGAGTACACGCAAATGTTCCATTGAGCTACATTTTAGCCTTTAACCCAGGTTAGCCCCAAATTTTTGAATCCTCCTGCCTCAGTCCCCTTCATATCCCCCTCCCCCAGTGCTGGAAGTACAGGCACATACCATTGTGCTAGAGACCAGAAAGATTTTAAGTATTTATTCGTATGTATATGGATGTTTTTGCTATGTGTTTGTGTGTCTGTGTACCATATTCATGCCCAGTGCCTGCGGAGGTCAGAAGTGGGTGCTAGGAACAGATCCTGGGTCCTCTGTAAGAGCCACGAGTACTCTTAACCTCTGAGCCATCTCTCCCGGGCCTCAGTCTCAAACTTTTGTTCTCCTGATTCCCATCCTTGAATGCTGGACCCACAGGTATGAGCCTACGTGCCCAGGTCTCCTGATTCCCCTCCAGGAATGCTGGACACACAGGTATGAACAAGCCTATGTGCCCAGGTCTCCCTCACACCCTTTGGTAATGTTTCTACCCTCTGTACTTCAGCCACCACAACTCCGGTGGAGATCAGAAGTCATCTTGTGGGATCCGGTTCTCTTGTTCCATCATGTGAGTTTTGGGGACTTAGGTCATCAGGCTTGGTGGCAAAGTGCCTCGACCTGTTGAATAATCTTGCTCCCCATCCCCCATCCTCCTTAACCTATATTTGAGTTCTTGGTGACCTGAATTTGTCCGGAGCCAAGAACATGAGACAGCTGTCAAAGCCTGACCCTTCCTAATCTTGGAGCTTTCAGCGGACAGAGAGGTCCTTACTTGCCACCCTCCCTTCTCCATCTGACTAGTACTGGTTAGTAAAGCGGTGTCCAAGGGTGCTGCATGCATGAGGACTACCTGCTGCCATACCCTTGAAACCAGCCCAGCAATTACCCGAGACTGCAAACAGTAAACATAAACATCAAGGGTAATCTAGCAAGTGGAATATGGGAACCTGTGCTGATACAGGGGGCTACTGGGGTTACTTCTCTGCTACAGCCTGCCCCTCTAAGGTATTAAAACTCATTTCCTCACAGGGAGAAGAGAACCACTGGTTAACAACTCTTGGGGAGCCCCAGGCAGTACTAGACAGGAATGAGCCAGCTGGGTGCTAGAGAAGGAAGCCACAAGCACAGTGACTGATTCCTACACTAAACTCAGAAGCTAGAGGCTGGGCATACAGCTACACAAGTTTGCCTTTCCCCCAGCCTAGTGGGAAAAAATGTCAGTCTCGGGACTCTTGTGACTTATTCCATAATAGCTCAGAAGATTCAGCTGCAGAACAAGCAATCCAAATTTCAGGAAGTTCCTCTGAAAATACATTTCTCTGAGTTCTTATCCGACTGTGTGGGTCTGTTCTCATCTCCACTGAGACCCTGTTCGTGTGACTCCCAGAATGGCTGGCACGGTGGTCTTAGAATAACCCTCAAGGCTGGATCTTCTCTCCTCAGGAGGTCAGACTCACTTGTTTATGGCCCAATTCTATTTTAACAATATGAATGGAGGACCCAGACAAAGGCAAATCTGTATGGAGTTCCTTTACATCCTCAAGGCATGCTTATGAACACATAATGAATACCAAAGAAACACAATACACTCACATCTGTATTATCAATTGTATTTATTGCTAGAATTTAAACTTTTTTTTTTAAGTGTCAAGAGAAGTGATAGCATAGGAAGACACCCAGGACGTGACGGCAGGGTGCAAGTGTACCACAAAGTGCCACAAAGTTGATAAATGTAGGTTGCTAATAGCTCTGAAGGACTCTTGATGAACAGGCAGAAACCACTGAACGCTCAGTGTAACGAGAAGAGCAGAACGTTTAGGCAGCTATAAAAACACTCCATAGTGGGTGGAACTCTTGGCAACCTGGTCATCCAAGGAACCTAACTTTCAGCCAGCAAGGGTCCTGGCTTTAAGTCCTCCGGCTTAAGGTGAATTCAAGTTTCAGCCAAGTGGCTAGAACCAAGTCAACCTATTTTCTTCTCTCCAGCTTCCCCAAAGCCTTGAGTTGTGGGGTGGTAAGCAGATCAGATCCAGTGCAGGATCCCTTTAAGAAATGGGTCTCAAAAGATAGGCTACTGCTAGGGAACTAAGTGTAAGTCACCTGAGAAAAAGAGTACAGGAGGGAGATGCACAGGCTCACACGGATACAATGTATCCACATATGCTCGGCTAGAGGGCTCAGTGCACTTAAACCCCGGGAGTGGGGGAAGCTTCTGGGACAGCCTATTCATGGGGCAAGTTTCACATCCAGAAACCTGCTCATTACCAGCGGAACAAAACAGCAACCAAGGACAGGCCCCAGTTAGCCTCCCCAGGTCCCTGAGAAACAGGCAACACAGGCAGCAAGGCACACCCCATCCTGCCCCCAGAGCTGGTCTCAGTCCCAGCAGACAGATGGGGGAGCTCTCTAGTCCTTAGGGAGATAGCCAAGAAATGACTCATCATGAAGTCCAAGGCTTCCAGCCCTTCATGCAGACAAAGATAGGATACTGTGGGAAAGGCCAAGCTAACCCTATGTGAAGGGTACAACAGACTGGGGTGGTTTCTGTGATGCCCTCTCATGTGATCCAGCACCGGAACATTGTTTTGATTGGTACAGAAACATACACTGAAAAGATACATTATAATCTGATGTTCAGGAAGTACTGAAACCCACCGTGCCTGCCACATCACATCTGCTGTAGCACAGGCTGCCCGCGAAGAAGGTTCCTCCTCCACAGGTCATTTGGAATGTTAGGATCTTTGGGTGTCTGGCCTTCGGGGCCTCCCCAGAGACCTCTTCACAAGGATTGTAGAGCATGCTCCTTGCCTCAGCTGGCCAGAGAATTTCTCAACAGTGGTGATGGCAGCAGTAACTACAGCTCAGATATAGTTGGTAGGGGGCTGTCGGGCACTGAGGCGCTGCATGTGACAGCCGTGGCAGAGCAAATGTCCGTCAAGGGGGAAACAGCAGCAACCTTCCTCGTCACTCAGCTGCATGCGGCAGTCCTAGGGAGGAAGGCAACTAGTTCACGTCAACCCAGGCTCCTGACACCGGGGCCATCCCTGGAGTCTGCTCTGGTCCATACCAGACTCCCAGTTACCAGAAGAGAGAGAGAGAGAGAGAGAGAGAGAGAGAGAGAGAGAGAGAGAGAGAGAGAGAGAGTGTGTGTGTGTGTGTGTGTGTGTGTGTGTGTGTGTGTGTAAGGGGTGTATGGGTGGACCTGAACTGAAAACCCGAGAAATACTTCTTCTGGCCACCAGGTGTCACTGCAGCAGCAGAAATAATGAGACAAGACCCATCCCAGCAGTTCAGATGCTGGGGAAACCAGATTCCAGATTTAAAAACAACTAGGATCAGAAAGAGAAGCTAGAGGACAAGCGAGACTGGACATAGGTCACAGCAGTGTCCTGGTTCCCTGTAGATGGTCCCTTCCATAGATGCCCAGCCATCCCAAGACAGATTCCCCCCCAGTTCCAAATTCTGATTTTCTTACCCCAATACATACCTCACAGTGGTAGCACTCAAAGTGATAATCACGGTCCATGGATATCACCCTCACAATGTCCTCACAGCCCTGAAACACGGAGAGTCTCGTGAGGATAAGC
The DNA here is from genome assembly GCF_021556685.1 of Rattus norvegicus. Classification (NCBI taxonomy): domain Eukaryota; kingdom Metazoa; phylum Chordata; class Mammalia; order Rodentia; family Muridae; genus Rattus; species Rattus norvegicus. The sequence continues at coordinate 31,600,267 of NC_141548.1, forward strand.
ACAGCATGGTATCCCCAAATCCCCATCTGATACCACAGAAACCCTGGTTCCACGGAGCAGATCCCACAGAAGCCTCTCTGCACTTAGATACTATGTGGCTAACATGTATGTAGCAACTCCTACCAGAAGGCTACCTGCTACCCTGGCATTGTCCCAGTACACTATGCCTCCATTGGTGCAGCTCTCCTCCACAGAGGCTCAGCCTTACCTGCTAGCTCCCGTGTACACAGAAGCAAGGGAGGGGGGGAGGGGCAGGGAAAGGAAAAGGCTGAGCACAAGCCAGTCTAAGAGGCCAGTAGCTTTTCCTCTAGGCACGCCCAATCCACACACAGTTTAAATAATCCCTATCCCTGTTTTCGCCAGTTTAAGGATAGTTTTACCCTTTTTCAGTCCCTGTATCTGGTGACCTTCACTTCCAAGAAAGCCTTGTTCTCTGTACAGGGACAGAAGATATGGAGCCCAGGCCCAGCATGTCTGGGTCCGGATGTTTAGGTCAGGGTACTGACCCCAAGAGCAGAGTCACACGGGAATCTCTCACGGAATGTACATTCCTCCGGAGTGCCACTTCCCAAGGGAGGCCAGGCTGCCTGTCCCCATCTCCTCCCAAGAGGCCACCCCGAGGAACTCTGATACACTGACCTCTGAGGGGAGGATGGGCTGTCCACAGGCTGCACATTTCGGGGCGTAATTTCTAAAAAGGAAGGTAGTGATGAGTTGAGGACTCACTCCCTGGGCCCAGGCCCACATTCCACCCCCCGGGGGTCGGACTCACTTGTGGTAGTCAGTCACACAGTACACCTGGTTGGAGAAGTCCACAGTGAAGGGGACGCCGTCCAGGCACTTGTTACAAACGATGCACCGGAAGCAGCCTGGATGATAGGACTTCCCCATGGCCTGGAGGATCTGGCTCGCAGGGTGGGAGGAGGATCAGTCTCCGCTCCGCCTCCGCTCTCCAGCTACCTATTACGCTCCTTTCCAACCCCCTCCTGTCCTCCTAGAAGAATGCTACACAATTTGAGGGGACCAAGGAGTCTTAAAATGAAGGCATAAAACCCCGGGAAAGGTCAAAGAAACTTCCAGGTCTATGAATTTTGGTGTTTTTTTATCTCTTGGAGACAGGGTCCAAAGTATTTAGACTGGCCTTAAGAGCTCTATGGAACCTGGCAGCAGCCGGGCAGAGCTTTAGTGCCAGCACTCGGGAGGCAGAGGCAGGCCGATCTCTAAGAGTTCCAGGACAGCCAGGACTTTTTTTTTTTTTTTTTTAAGATTTATTTATTTATTTAAGTACACTGTAGCTGTCCTCAGACACACCAGAAAAGAGCATCAGCTCTCATTACAGATGGTTGTGAGCCACCATGTGTTGCTGGGATTTGAACTCAGGACCTCTGGAAGAGCATTCAGTACTCTTAACCACTGAGCCATCTCTCCAGCCCCAGCCAGGACTTTTTTTTTAAAAAGCCCCAAACCACACCACTATGTAGCTGAGGATGACCTTGAACCCCAGATCCTCTTGCCACACTATGACTGGTTTGTGCAGGGCCGTCCCATGGCATTCGATCGACTAACAGAACTACAGCCCCAGGCCACACCTTTTTTATTACAACTGGAGGTGGGTGCCGAAATTTCTTTTTTCAGTTCTTCCCAGGTTATCTACTAGAAAGCCACAGTCAAGAATCATGGTTCCTGTAAACCATAATCCCATTCCATTTTCTTTTTTTTTCTTTTATTTATTCATTTATTATATATAAGTACACTGTTGCTGTCTTCAGACACACCAGAATAGGGCATCGGATCTCCTTACAGATGGTTGTGAGCCACCATGTGGTTGCTGGGAATTGAACTCAGGACCTCTGGAAGAGCAGTCGGTGCTCTTAACCGCTGAGCCATCTCTCCAGCCCCCATTTTCTTTTTCATACAGAAAAGAAAACTGTGTTCCAGTTGTTTCCAACCAGTAGCAGAAGAGGGAGCCTAATCACATAGCTCAGGCTAGAAGGTGGCTGTGTCCATAATCGGGGAGGGGACAGATCACAGAAGCCCAGGAGGCTCAGACTATGGCCTTGCTCTCACAGGGGTAGCACTGTGAGGCAGCTCTGGGGAGGAATGGCATGAACGTGATCATTAGCAACAGGCTCCCTATTTTCAAAGTCACCAGCTCTTGCCCTTCAGGCCGGTGGCTTCCAGGACTCGGCTGAAGCTGCATTTCTTACCTTCTCTAGAATCAAGTGGCCACAGACACAGCACTTCTCAGCTGCCTCCTGAAACCCTGAAAACTGGAGCGGAGACAGGACAGTTACCACACTGGAAACGATGATGGAACCTGACGGCCACCAGTGTCCCAGCACAAAAGCCAAGTCTAGGCCCTTCGCTCACCAGATAATCTTCCTCACAGTAGACAGAGCCGTTGACGCTGTAGAAAGCCTTGCATCGCAAAGTTCGTCCTAGAAGCAGCATAGAAGGCGCTGGAGGTTAACTCTGGAGCCCACACACAGGGCTGTCCTCCTCTGGTCCCTGTCCCCCAACATTGACAGGACATCTGGACTTCAAAGCTTCTCTTCCTAACTGTTGTCTATTCTATTCTCCCTTCTCAAACTAAAACCCCATATCCATGTGGACAGAGACAGAAGGACCAAGAGTTTAAGGTCAGCTTGGCCTACATAGTTAAGCCCGCTTCAAAGAGGAAAATGTCCTGTACGATACAATTCCAACTGGCTTTGGCCTCATTCCAGCCAAACGACATTTCTGCTCGATCCTCCTCTAGCTCCTGTGTCTTCAATAGCTGTCTGCCACCCAAACCCTCAGGACCCAGTGCCTGGGGAGCCACCTAAGAGAAGGCCACGGTCAGCCAGGCTGGGGCACCTGGTAAGAAGCTCTGACTAGAAATCACTCAGATTTGCATGGAGTACTGGCCCCAGGCCTTGGCCTCTAGGGTCTTTTAGCCTGGGTTTCCTTGCTTCCATGGAAGGTACCCGATTCTCACGTATCTGCCCAGCTCCTTCCTGGCACAGCCTCTGTGGTGGTCAGGGTATCTTTGGAACAACTGCTTCATTGGGGAGCTTAGAGGAACGCAGGAGTCTTTGGGGTCAGAGGCTGCCTGGGATTTTCCCCCAGCTCTCCATGGCAGACTTTAGCTCTGAGTGGTCAAAGATAAGCAAGAAGAAACAGAGTGCAGAAGGGGCAAGTTTCCCATTCAATCTAGTTCCGGTTCTGCCGGGGGAGGGAGAGGGTCCGGGGAGGGAGAGGGTCCTCAAGAAAGGCTCACTTACTGACATGGGAAAGGAAGAGGGGGTAGGGGGAGGAGGAGGGGGTGGGGGACGTGGGACACCAGGAAGAGGCAATGAAAAGGACAGCCAAATCAGCCCAGAGAGACGCAGGCAGAAGCTGGGGGAGGAAGAGAGCTGAGTGGTAGAGTCAGACAGGCAGAGATAGGAGATTAGAGGGTTAGCGAGGAATCAGAATGGGTAAGCAGTGTGGAGCGGATAATGAGAGGTGAGGGAGGGTGTGGTGGGGGGAGCACCCCCACAGAGGGCCTCCTGAGCTAACAGCAGCGGCAGACATTCCTCCGGTGTGATGTCATCAGCTTGGCATGGCCTGATGGCCTCCACTCCAGCGAGGTGGCTGAACTCTGACCAGCCAAGAGAAAACCTCCCCCCCCCAGAACCCCCCACACCTCCCCATTCCCCCAGCCCACACCCGCCCTTCCCACATTCCAGTCTTTCACCGTCGCCCCAGGCAACTCTGCTGCCCAAGACCAAACCTCACCAAAGAAGAGGTGGGGCTGGAGCCCAAAGCTGGGCCAGCAGGGAGGCACAAGAGAAAGGGAGGTTCAGAGGAAGAGCCGCCACAGGAGACTAGAAAGCTGACCCAGCCCGGGGAGGCAAAGGCAGGTAGCGCTCAGACTAGGGAGTGAGTGGGACAGCTATGGGCTGGGACAGGTGCTCCTCTGCATAGGGGTTTGGCTGAGTGGGGGCTGGGGGGTTTGAGTAGCAGGTACACTCACCACAGGAGCAGCAGACAAAGCACTGGGTGTGGTAGAGGCTGTCCAGGGCCTGGCAGGCATTGCTCTGCCCATAGATACCTTTGTTGCACTTGATACAGGTGCCTGAGACAAGAAGAGTTGGGGACAGTCACACTCCATTTCCCCTGCCCAAACCCAGGGATGCCCACGCTTTCTTGACTGCGAGTGCCCGATGTGCCAAGGGACACAGTGTCCTTTGGGGAAGATAGGGCAACTAGAAACGGGATGCAGGGGGTTGGAGCTGTAAGCTCAACCTGTAGAATGCTGGCCTACCATGTACAAAGCCCTGGGTTCCATCCCTGGCACCAGATAAATAGGTGTGAGGGTATGAGCTGTAACCCAGCACCCAGGAGACAGAGGCAGAGGCTCCCGGTTTCCTTGGCTACACAGCAGGTGAAACCTGAGATCGAGCTACGACCCTGTCTCAAAAACATAAAAAAAACCCCAAAAGTAGGATGCTGTAAGCCCTTGACCAGGCAGAGCCATTCTTACTAATTTCCGGATAGTCTCCGAATGCATCTTTTGTGCTTAGCATACAACCTAATTTTTTAAAAAAATGGCTACGTTCCGAAAAAAAGAATAGAAAAAAAATGGCTACGTTAAAGACCCTTTGTTTCTTGGGAGGTGGGAGATGCCAGTACAGGGGGTCGGCCGCACCTGGGAAAACTTCCTAAAGGAAGCAATCCAGGCCCCGGAAGTCTTCCTGGGACTTCAGTTTTATCATCCATAAAACTTGGCCTGGCCTAGCAGAAGGTCTTTTATGCAGATGGGCCATGCGAACACTCCTGTGTTTACTGCTAAGAACATAGTTGGGTTTTCTGGGACCAGGACTGTACAGGATTTTGGAGGTTGGGGGCAGCCAGTAGCAGACCCTACCTCCTCCCTGCCCTGTGGAACAGGGCTCAGCTGCTCTTCCCCGACACTCTCCACTAAAGTACTTGCACACACCTGGTTCTGGAACCAGCCTTTCCTGGGTGTGTTCTTCCTTCCCTCCACTCCCCAATTCCAGGCCCATGACTGAGGGCTAAGACCTGTCTTTGGGGAGCAGATCCCAACGGGCCTGCCCCACCTCTCCCCCTCGGCACCCTGCCACACTCCCTGCCTGTTGGGGCCCATCCCAGTCTTTGCCCAGGGGCTCTGGGAGCTGGTGCAGCAGCTGCAGCAACTGATGGGCCCAGGCCTGTTCTGCTCCCACCCTCTGGCAGCTGGGCAGAGCTGAAGCCAAGGAAGAGGGCCCCTTACCAGAGGCAGCAGGAAAAGGGGAGCATCAGGCTAGCACTAGAACACAAAGAGTCTGCTTGTAGGGGCTCCGTCAGAGGAGGCAACCTGGCCTCATTTCTGAGTTCAAAAGAACCAGGACCAGGGAAATGTGCCTCAGGTTGACATACCAGGGGGTCCTGGCAGAGCCTTTCTGCGGGAAGCCATGGGCATTGTGTTAAGAGGAAGCTGCTCAGGTATCTTTGCCTCGCCTCGCCTCACAGAACATCCACCTAGCTTCTTCCTGCTATTGTACAGCACTGAGTCTTTCTCTCTTTGGGCTCTGATGGTTTAGCCAGTGAGACTTCTGTTTTCCCAGCTCTCTCTTGGGTCTCAAAAGGAAATTCCTAAATAGGCCCTGCTACTGTTTCCCTCGATCGGAGTGATTTTCATCTCTGCTCTGCATCCCCTCTTTCCCAGAAGGCAGAAAAAAAAAAAAAATGTGTGTGTGTGTGTTGAACTCAGTCTCTTCTAACCCACTAAGGTTCTGCCGCCACCTTTGAATTTCCAATTGTCCTCTGAGTTCTTATTTCTAGACATGGGGGTCGGGGACAGGGGAGGAACATGAATGCTGGGAAAACCGAGGGTACTTGAAAAACTGAAGACCTTCCTCCCCATAGTCCAGGGGTGTGTGGGAGTCCTCCACATTCAAATCCTAACTGCTTTTTATAATTAATGACTATGGGTTTTGATAAATCTAGCTCTAACCACCGATCAGTGCTTCTTTAAAATTTCGAGTACTGGAGAGAGTCTACGGCCAGGTTTCCTCAACAGGCATGGGGAGGTAGGGCTACTTCCTTCTGGATGCTGGTCAAGTTATGGAGGTAATCAGTCAGGTAAGACATGGTACTCAGGAGGGTCCCTGGTTTTGCCTCCACTTCCGGAAGCTGGTGCAAATAGGCGGATAGGTACTGGCCTATTTTTAAAGGCCACCAGCACACACCTCACCATCAGGACTGGGGCGGGGCAGGACTTGAGTCTTGCTTTCCATTCTAGGTTGTCCAGGCTTCCCTACCAGGTTCCATTTCCCCGACAGCAGCCAGGAGCGCGCGGGAGAGCTAGCAAACATCCCCCAACGCAAGCACACGCTCCCCACCCCTCCGCCTGGCGGGCGTCGCCCACGGCACCTGGAGCGCCAGGGCAGGAGTCGGCACGCACGCGGCCGCCCGCCCCGCCCCCCGCGCATTCCCCGAATTCCTACGGGTGGAGCAAGGAGCGGGTGGGGGCGCGGCACGCCGGAGCTTGCAGGAGCCCAGCCGCGAGGGGGGCGCGGGAGGATGCTCTCCAGGCCCCGCAGCGCCTCCTCCTTACGAGGCCTCCTACTGCGACAGGCCGGTGTGCCACGCTGCTTGAGAAAAACGGGACTTCTGAGAAAAATCAAGAGTTGGGTTTGTCAGGGATCATGAGCCTGGTCCCATAAGAAACCTGGCTGGACCGAGCAAGTGCTCTAGGGTTCGCCCTTTTCCATCCCTCTGGCCCCCTTTCTAATCCGGGGTCTCCACCTGCAACTCCCGGCCCCCAGCAGTTTGTGCCGTCGGGGCGATGGGTAACCGCACGCGTTGACGGGTCTGGTCTGTCGGTCCCCTAGCCTCTTCTCTCCTACTTACCAAAGTAATCTTCTCTGGCCTCTGGCTCCCGTATCCGGGATCGGGAGGCCTCTGGAACGAAGGAACCAGGAGACTCCTCCAGACCCGACGGCTCAATCCCCAAGGGTTCCCCGCGGGCACCGGCTTCTCGCCCACCGGTAGCCACCGTCAAACGCAGCAGTGCTGTTAGCTCGTCCTGGTAACGGGCTCCCGCGGCGCAGTCCCCGTAGCCCGTAACCGAGTGACGTCCGGGTTGCGTCCCACGTCTCTCCAAAGGACCCGCTGTTCCCACCACGGCTCCGGTTAGAGCTCCGGGGCTGCCCAGGGCCGGGGGGTAAGAGTGACGGCTCTCCTGGCAGCCGAAACCCACCGGCCGATGAGCGCATAGTCGGTCGAGGGCAGCGTGGAGTTCCGGATAGGCGGATGGAACCCCTCCGGAGGAGTAGCCCGAAGGAGCAGTGGTCAGGGGGAGGCCAAATAGGCACGGCCCCGCAGGCAGCGGGCTCCCGTGGCGCTGGTCGTAGCCCATGCTGATGCCGCTGGTCCGATTGCTGCACGGGCGGCTACCACCGGCTCCGCTGGCCCCCGCTCCGTCCAGCAGCAGGCTGCCCCGGGGGCTGGATGGCTTGCTCGCATCGCTGGCCGAGCTACTGGCGAAGCTGGAGCGAGGGCTAAGGGCTGGAGCCGTGGTCTCCAACCGAAAATCAGGAGGCGACGACAGGGGCAGAGGCAAGGCTCGAGTGGGCGGCGGCCCCCCGGGAAAGGACCCTTCGAAGCGCTGCGCTTCAAAGGAGCCGCGTGCGTTCCGCTCGGCGTCCAGGGGCCCTTGCTCCCTGGCCGGTTCCAAAGCTTCATCCCCAGGCCCCCCATTCGCTCCTCGGTGTCCTGATTTCCTAGGTCCCCCTAGCCCACTCAGGCGTCCCTTGCCTGCTCCGGGGGTCCCATCAGACCCAGACCGGCTCGCTTCGCCCTTTCTGCGGCCGAACTTGGCGCTGCCGGAGTCCGAAAGTCTCAACTTTTCTAGCAGACGACTGGCTTTCTCCCCTAACCGCTCCATGCCCACGGATCTGGGGCCTGCAGCCCCCTCCTCGCCGGGCACGCTGCACTCTTTCGGCCAGAGGCCGGTCTCGGGTTCCCCGGGGCTCGGATTCCTGGGATGCAAGCCACGCACCGGGGCTCAGCGAACGGCCCAGGTGCCGGGCGCCCGCGATCCCGAAGCATGCCCCAGCGAGAGGGTCCGCGCGTGGCTGGCAGGGCCCACGGTAGCCGCTGTCTTCGCAGGTCTGTCCACGCGTCGGCTCGCGCCACCGCCCGGCTGCCCGGCCCGCCCCCCTGGCTCTCACTTGCACCGACCCAACTTCTCCAAACTTTTGTCTGCCTGGCCGGATCTACTTTCCGGGAAGGCGGAGCGCGGTGTGCACCCGGGATTGAGGTGTCCGCGTAAGGATTTCCTGCGCATCGCAGGAAGGGCACCGTAGTACTGCCTCCGAAGTGGAGGGCTGAAGACAGGACGTGAAGGGTCAAGGGGCAGACTGGGCAACTGCGTTCACAAAACTCAAGAGTTTAGACTGGGGGAGGGCGAGTGAAAGGGAACTCTTTGTTTACAGTTGGAATGTGCGGAGGGGCACTGTGGAATGTATCCATCAACGTTGGGAAGAAAAGAGCATGTTCTACACAAACGTCGTGATACTGTTCCTAGGGTGAGGACTGAGGGGGTAGATGGGGAGAGGTGTCACAGAAATGATAGGACAGAAGGCCAACCGTAAGAGGAAGATGAAAGGTGGATACGTAGGAGGTCCAGAGACCGGTGTGTTAAGATAGCTCTGAGAGGAGGCACAGGCTAAGAAGTGTGGGAGCTGCAGGGACCGACGAATGCATAAAAGAGGAAAAGGACAAGTTGGTCCTGAGACTTCAGAGACAAACAGATAAGCTTCAATAAAAAGCACTTTCTAGACCCATGGTTCTCTGATGGTGGAGTGGGAGGATACAAGATTTATGTGCTTATATGAAAAAGAGCGAGGAAAATAAGGCTGATCCCTGCCTCTGGAGGGACAGAGAAAGATTTAGAGTGTACATAAAAACACGGAGAAAGGTTTGGGACTAATGCAACCTTAAGGACAAGACACACACACACACACACACACACACACACACACACACACACACACACACACACACACACACACACAAACGAAGAGACACCCCCTGGTGTTGGGAAGTGAAACTTAGCAAACATTTTAGGTGGCTAGAGATCAAAAAGTGTGATTTTCTTTTTTCAGGCAAGCTTACACCCTCCTCAACTCCGACCCTTCCATGACTTCCAGAGTGGACTGCCATCCTTAGAGGGACTGTATAAATGATGAGGTGGAAAGGGGGGAAGCCTTAATAATGACCAATGATCAAGAATAGGGAAAGAAGACAGGCCTGACTAAAACCAAACATCAGGCAGTTGATTTTTTTTTTTTTTATCCAAAATAACATCTCAGATGGTGAGAGACAGGAGACAGGAAATGGTGGGAAATTAATTTTTTTCTTCCAAAACGGGTTTCTCTTGGTAGTCCTGGCTGTCCTAGAACTGTCCGATAACTCAGATATCTGCCTGCCTCTGCCTCCCAAGTACTGGAATTAAAGGTATGGACCACCACACCTGGCTTCCTTTTGTATCTAGGTTCCAGGAAAATTACATGCACACAAATCGTGCATATTATTTTCATCTCAATATTTTGAGAATTTTTTCAAAATTTTATATCCATAGGGAGTGAGGAAGAGAAGACAGATATAGTATTGCATACCTACATTCACAGCACTTAGAAGCCTGAAGCAGGGCTGGAGAGACGGCTCAGTGCTTAGAGCACTGACTGTTCCTCTAGAGGTCCTGAGTTCAATTCCCAGCAACCACATGGTGGCTTACAACCATGTGTAATGGGATCCGGATGCCCTCTTCTGGCGTGTCTGAAGACAGCGACACTGTACTCACATAAAATAAATAAATCTTTAAAAAAAAAAAAGAAGAAGAAGAAGAAGTCTGAAAAAGGAGAACAGATGGCTTGAGGTCAGTCTGGTCTGGGTTATGTAGTGAGTTGCAGGACAGTCTGTGTTACAAAAGCCTAAGGCCAGGTGTTCTAATACTGTGATTAGGGAGGCAGAGGCACGAGGATCTGTGAGTTCAAGGCCAGTCAGGGGTATGTGGAGTCTCAAAACCACCTCAACCAAAAAGATTAAAAAACCAAAACAAAAACAACTGCCTCTTTTGCCTAAGTTTTATTTTCACTCAGGATTGATTTCTCTAGATAGTCAGCCTGTACCTGCTCAAGACTACAGTTTTCCTCTGATCTTGAAATTTTCCTCTGAGGCGACCTATTAGGTTGTAACCTGTTGTGGGCAACCTCTTCATAACTATCATGGGGGTCCTGCCCCAGCCCCAGATGGAAGGATGACTGAGGGTCTTCCAGGGATGTCTGAGGTCTCTGCACACCTCTCATATTTAGAAGTTTTGACTTTGGGGGATGAAGATAAAAGAGACATTGTCTCTCTGTGTTATCCTAAAATGATATGTAGACCAGGCTAGTCCCAAATTCAGAGATTCTCCTGTCTCCGTCTCCCAAGTGCTGATTAAAGTCATGTAGCACCACCCCAGATCAAAGAGGAAATCGTAAGAAAAGCCCTGAAGCTCCTAAAAAGGCTCACCCAAAGCCTGGCCTGCCCACAGTGGGCACAGCTGAGACGAACAGCTGTTTACAAGGGACAACAGGAAGCAGAAACTAGTCAAGGGACAGTGAAGTGCCCTGATGGAGCATGCCCAGTAGGCTCAGGACCTCAGAAGTCTAGTCTGGTTCTGGAGCTCCATAAGCCCTCTCTTATTTACTTTATCATTTTATATTTGTTTGTTTGGTGTGTGTGTGTGTGTGTATGTAGAGTGTGTGTATGTGTGTGTGTAGTATGTGTGTATATGTGTGTTTGTATATGTGTATGTGTGTGTAGTATGTGTGTATATGTGTGTTTGTATATGTGTATGCATGTGTGTAGTGTGTGTGTATATGTGTGTTTGTATATGTGTATGCATGTGTGTAGTGTGTGTGTACAGTGTATGTGTAGAGTGTGTCTGTGTGTATGTGTGTGTATGTAGAGTATGTGTGTAGTATGTGTGTATATGTGTGTTTGTATATGTGTGTGCATGTGTGTAGTGTGTGTGTATAGTGTGTGTCTGTGTGTAAGTGTGTATGTAGAGTGTGTGTGTAGTGTGTATATGTGTGTTTGTATGTGTGTATGCATTTGTGTAGTGTGTGTAGAGTGTGTGTGCACTTATGTGTGTATAGAGTGTGTGTCTGTATGTGTGTATGTATGTAGTGTGTGTGTATAGAGTGTGTGTATGTGTATGTGTGTAGAGTGTGTGTGTGTAGAGTGTGTGTGTATGTGTGTAGTGTGTGTGTATAGAGTGTGTGTATGTGTATGTGTGTAGGGTGTGTATATGTGTATGTGTGTAGAGTGTGTGTGTATGTGTGTAGTGTGTATGTGTGTAGAGTGTGTGTGTGTATATGTGTAGAATGTGTGTATGTGTGTAGAGTGTGTGTGTGTAGTGTGTGTGTATGTGTGTGTATGTGTGTAGAGTGTGTGTGTATGTGTGTAGAGTGTGTGTGTATGTGTGTAGAATGTGTGTATGTGTGTAGAGTGTATGTGTGTAGTGTATGTGTGTAGAGTGTGTGTGTATGTGTGTAAAGTGTGTGTGTGTAGTGTGTGTATGTGTGTAGAGTGTGTGTAGAATGTGTGTATGTGTAGTGTGTGTGTGTGTAGAGTGTGTGTGTGTGTAGAATGTGTGTATGTGTGTAGAGTGTGTGTATGTGTGTAGTGTATGTGTGTAGAGTGTGTGTGTATGTGTGTAAAGTGTGTGTGTGTAGTGTGTGTATGTGTGTAGAGTGTGTGTAGAATGTGTGTATGTGTAGTGTGTGTGTGTGTAGAGTGTGTGTGTGTGTGTAGAATGTGTGTATGTGTGTAGAGTGTGTGTAGAGTGTGTGTGTGTGTAGAATGTGTGTAGAGTGTGTGTGTATGTGTGTAGTGTGTATGTATGTGTGTAGTATGTGTATAGTGTGTGTACTGTGTATATGTGTATGTGTGTAGAGTGTGTGTGTGTATGTGCGTAGTGTGTGTGTGTGTGTGTGTGTGTGTGTGTGTGTGTGTGTGTTTGAGCCCCTTCATGCTCATCTGGAGGCCAGAGGACAACTTGCATTTCTCTTGCTACCATGAAGATCTTTGGGTTGTCATGCTTGCTAGCAGAGCCATTAAGCCACCAGGTGCCCCCCCCCTTTTTATGACTCAGGATTTAACTGTTAGGGGAGCCGTCCTCAAACTCAAAATCCTCCTGCCTCTGCCTCCTGAGTGCTAGAGTTACAGGCCTACTACCAGGCCTGACATTTGCAAGCCGCCTTCATCTCCAAAACTGTAATAATAATTACTCTTCATACACAGCTGACTTTTTTTTAAAAGATTACTGCCCAGGGGAGGAAGTAGTTAACTATCAGCTGGAGAACTTAGTGTGGCTCTTAGCATAGCATCCTTTTTCTTTTAATATATTTATTTATTTTATGTATATGAGTACACTGTAAATTCAGACACACCAGAAGAGGGCATCAGATCCCATTACAGATGGTTGTGAGCCACCATGTGGTTGCTGGGAATTGAACTCAGGACCTCTGGAAGAGCAGTCAGTGCTCCTAACCGCTGAGCCATCTCTCCAGCCCCCACAGCTGACTTCTTAACCCAGACCTTTTTCTTTTCTTCTTCTTTTTTTTTTTTTTTTTGGGGTTCTTTTTTTTCGGAGCTGGGGACCGAACCCAGGGCCTTGCGCTTCCTAGGTAAGCACTCTACCACTGAGCTAAATCCCCAGCCCCCTTTTCTTCTTTTTTTAAAAAAAGATTTATTTACTTTATCTATGTGAGTACACTGCTGCTGTCTTCAGACACACCAGATCATGGAATGTCTGAGGGCATCAGATCCCATTACAGATGGTTGTGAGCCACCATGTGGTTGCTGGGATTTGAACTTAGGACCTCTGGAAGAGCAGTCAGTGCCCTTAACCACTGAACCACCTCTCCAGCCCCCAACCCAGACCTTTTTCAAAGGACAGGGGCTGGAGAGCTATCTCGTCGGTTAAGAGCACTGATTATCTCTCTTCCAGAGTAATTCCCAGCAATCACATGGTTGCTCACAACCGTCTGTGATGGGATCCGATGCCCTCTTCTGGTGTGTGTGAAGACAGCTACCATGTACCCTTATACATAAATAATTCTTTTTGGTTCTTTTTTTTCGGAGCTGGGGACCGAACCCAGGGCCTTGCGCTTCCTAGGTAAGCGCTCTACCACTGAGCTAAATCCCCAGCCCCAATAATTCTTAAAAAAATAAAAAATAAAAACAACAAACAAACTCAACTGACAACCTGGTGGTGGTGCCTTTAATCTCAGCACTCAGGAAACAGTGGCCAGTGGATCTGAGGTCAAGTCTAGCCTTGTCTACAGAGCAAGCTACAGGACATCCAGGGCTACACAGAGAAATCCTGTCTTGAAACACCAGAAAAGCAAAACAAAACAAAAACATATCAAATGACTGGCCATGTATGACCATGGACACTTGTAGTCCTACTATGAGAGAACTGGTCATAAATTCAAGACTTGCTCATAAGTTCAAGCCCTTGCCTTGTATCGAAATAAAAAGAGAGGGCTGAGGATGGTGGTGGTTGTTGCTCTCTGTATTTGGTCCAAAGGTCAATCTCTAGTGCCACAAGAAACAAACCAATGATAACCACCCCATGTTAATGCTAACATCTCTACTTGACACCCTCAGAAGCACCCAATATTTTTGTTAACTTGAGCCTCTCTCCCCATCCCCACAACCACTCTTTGCCGAGCAAGATCCATACAGTTCTCTCCCCTCCCCTCTCTCTCTTCCTGTTACTATGATTTTACTTACTGTGGTGTGTGGGTGTTTTGCCTGCGTCTATGTCTGTACACCATAAGCCCACGGAGGCCAGAAGAGGGCCTTTGGAACTGGAGTAACAGGTGGTTGTGAGCAGCCAGGTGGGTGCTGGGAAATGAACCTGGGTTGTCTGGAAGAACAGCCAGAGCTAACTATTGAGCCATATCTCCAGACCCTTTTCCTTCTCGGTTTCAAACCTAACCGATTCTGCTTCCTAAGTACCTCAGTGGCTTGCCTGCCCACCCCCACCCTCCATTACCACAACATCAGTACAGTCAAGGCTTCCTGCCAGCCATCTTCTACCCTGAGGTCAAGAGATTCCTATGATACACAAAAATGACCATCTCGTCATTTAAAACTTTGCAATGAGGGCTGTGATTCAGTTGGTAAAATGTTTGCACAGTATGCTGGAGGCTCTGGGATAAACTCCCAGTGCCACGTAAAATCAGCATAGTAACATGAGAGGAAGAAGTGGAAGGACTGGGAACTGGAGGTTATTTTGGTTATGTGATTTCAAGGGCAAGCCTGGGGCTGGAGAGATGGCTCAGGGGTTAAGAGCTCTGGCTATTCTTCCAGAGGTTCTGAGTTCAAATCCCAACAACTACATGGTGGCTCACAATTATCTGTAATGAGATCTGAGGCCCTCTTCTGGTGTGTGAAGGATAGCTACAGTGTATTCATATAAATAAAATAAGATTTAAGAAATGGGCAAGCCTGGGCTACGTGAGAGCCCATTTCTAAACCAAATTAATTCCTGTGATTTCTTTTTTTTCTCTCTCTCTCTTTTTTTTTTTCTTTCTATTTTTTGGAGCTGGGGACTGAACCCAGAGCCTTGCACTTGCTAGGCAAGTGCTCTACCACTGAGCTAAATCCCCAACCCCATCTCTGTGATTTCTCGCTGCCCTTGAGCCAACACCTGAATGACTCTATGGCTTACAGTCATCTCCAGGCTCTTTCCTCAACGTTGTGTCTGCCTCTAACTGTCTACAGCAGAAGCGACCCTTGTGGCGCGCAGTCTCTTGCCTCTGGACTTTTGTGCCTGTTCTGTTTGGCTTGTCCTCCTGGCCTTTGCCCCTCTCCTGGTTAATGCCTCTCCCTCTTCCAGGTATTACTTGTAGACCTGTCTCTGATAGGCCATGCCGAGCTACAGGGCATGTTAGCTACCCCAGCTGTAAGCTGTTGTCCTCCCCACTTGCTCAGGGTCACCCTTGCCACAGGTCATTTGCTGTGCTTCCTGACTGTACAATGAAACCTAACGGTCTGAAATCAGCAACTCCATAGCCCCTAACATAGTGCATAACAGTTGACTGCTGCTTGCAGACAGGGTCTCATGTAGCCCACGCTGGCCTCAGCTTTGCTGAGCGACTGAGGAAGACGTTGATCTCCTGATACTACTGCCTCTACCCGCAGAGTCCCAGGGCTCATTCCTGTTTGGGTTTGTTTAAATTTGTTTTGTGTCCCTGAGATGGTGTCCTCACACTTGTAATCCTCCTGCCTCAGCCTCCCTATTGCCAGAATTACAAGCAAAGACCACTGTACTCAGTCTTAATGTTTGTTGCATGGTAAAATGAGTTTAAAGCCATTTTACTTCTTAATTCATCTGGAATGTTTGTGTGCACATAGACCCACATCTTCCTCAAATGCGGCTTGGCTGACAGGACTAAGAGATGCCTACAAAGCTGTGTGTTCTTGGTCATAAGAATGGAAGAGGGGTTGGGGATTTAGCTCAGTGGTAGAGCGCTTGCCTAGGAAGCGCAAGGCCCTGGGTTCGGTCCCCAGCTCCGGAAAAAAAAAAAACACTAATACCCAAATGCGGCTGGCAGTCCTTTTGGGGCTGGGGATTTAGCTCAGTGGTAGAGCGCTTACCTAGGAAGCGCAAGGCCCTGGGTTCGGTCCCCAGCTCCGAAAAAAAAAAGAACCAAAAAAAAAAAAAAAAAAAAGAGTGGTTTTGTTCATTTGTGATGTTTGTTTCCACTGTTGTTTTTATTAAGACAGTGTCTCACTTTGTAGACCGGGTTGGCCTAGAACTCATAGAAATCCACCTTCCTCTGCCCCCTGAGTGCTGGGATTAAAGGCATGCTTGACTAGTTTTATTTTTCGTTTTGAAGACAGGATTTCACTATATAACCCAGGCTACCCAGAAACTCACTATGTAGCTCAGGTTGGCCTGGAAGCCACAGCAGCAGTCCTCCTCCAACTCAGCTTCGAAATGCTGGAATTCTAAGCATGAGTCACTATGCCCCACAGCATGAGAAATGTTTAAACTTTAATTTCCTCACATGTAATATGGAAATAATAAAATTTTCTCATATAATGCAACAAACAATAACTATCATTTTAAAAATCCAAACAATAACTATCATATCTACACCCTAATTCCAAATAGCGGTAAGCCCATGATCCCCTGCTCAGACTAGAAACTTCCCACCAGGGGGCAGTATCACCCTGGACTGCTCTGTTCGGCCTCCGCGGCAGCACAAGACCAGCAAGTGTTTCTCCTGAGCTATGGGTACAAGTGGGATGTGGGGGACAAACAAAGTCAGAGATGGGACGTGGATCAAGGCCTCTCGTTTCTCTGGCCCATCTTCCTTTGCATCCCAGGCTCCTCTGAGGCACTGTTTATGCTTGGGAATAAGCATTTTCTGGGTTGCCGTTCACCGGGATGGGTAGGTGGGTGGTGGGTCGGGGCGGGCAGGGCTGGCCACCCTCCCTTGCCTTCTATGTAAGTCCTACTACCCCACCAGAGTCTCCAGCTCCGCTTCAAGTGGAAATATTAAGAAAAGCAGAGTTTCTTTTCTAGGCTGCCGGAGGCGCCTCCGGATCTGAGCCGTCCATTTCTGGGACGTAGGAGTGAGTGACAGGAGCCGGTTATCCTTGTTATAGAGTGTACTCGTCCTTTTCCACCTTGATTTCAATGAACGAGTTCAAGTCAGAACAGGATGACTTGTGGGGCTGGTCGTAGGATGGAGAGACAGGCCCTTTCTCATTGCCTCCTCCTTCCTCTTCTTGGAAATTGGGGTTGTAAAGCTCGGGAGGAAGGAGCTGGGCTTCCACAGAAGGCAGTCTGTCTGAGGGCGGCCCGTACACACGGTTGGCTTTGGTGCCGTGCTTAGAGTTAGCATCCAGGTGATAGCAGAGCTCCGTGAGGCGCTGGGCCCTGAATCGGGGAGAGCGGGCCACCCACACCCCTGGCTCATTAAGACTGTCCTCCTCGTCGGACATCAGTTCTTCTGTCACGTCCTTCCACAGGTGCTGGTCCTCGGGTCCAAAGTGCCTCATGATACTGGACCGATTGGCGAAAAGCTATGGTGGGTTGCAGGGCAGAGATTAGGGAACAGACCATTGGTTAGTAGAAAGGGTTTATGTCGGTATGGAGGAATTTAAAAATGTGTGCCTGAAGGAACCCAGTGTTCAAGTCCGATCCTGGTTGGAGTAGGCTCACCCTCCTCCTGCCTGTCTACTCTCCAGTCTGCCAACCCTGTTCCCAGATGCTGTACCCTTCGATCTGTCCCCCACATTACAGCTCATTAGGGTTTCAGATCCTGAAAGGAAGGCCTGCAGACTTACCCGATATCGGCGACTTCGAAGTTTTTTCTCCTCTTTCTCCTTTAGACCTTTGAAAGGGTTGAGAGAGTTTCGGTATTCTCGCCTCTTGGTAAGGAAGTAGGCCACACAGGCTCCTAGGGAAGGGAGACAGCAAGAAACGATCTTCTTGCAAAGGTCCCCGGCCTGTATGCTGCTCGCTGAGTGGAAGGTTCGAATCCACTCCGCAGTCTGGGCTTTCCTGAATAGGCAGATGCACGGTTCCACAGTCCAGTGCTCTTGGCTTAGGGCCCTTTGAGTGTCTTCACCTCTAAAACTAACTCCTCCCAGAAATCGCTCACGACAAACAGGTAACTCCAGCTGCTTCTATGCATTCAACTCTTGCCTCAAACGCACTGTTGCTACTCTATCAATCACTCTCAGGATCTGCAGCTGCACAGCACCTCAGTAATAGCTTTAAATGACCCACGGGTAAGGAGTAGAAAACTTAGGCCACAGTGGGTTTTTTTTTTAATGTATCTGGGTGCCTTGCCTTCCTGCATGTGTGCACCACATCTATACAATGCCCTCAGAATCCAGAAAAGGACATCAGATCCCCTGGAACTGGAGTTACAGACTGTTGTGAGCTGCCATGTAGGTTCTGGGACTTGAACCCAGGTCTCCTGGAAGAACAGTCAGGGCTCTTCAACTCTTAACCACTGAGTCACATCTTTGGCCCCAGGACGTAGTATTCGGGGTCAAAGGGGCTGGCTTCTGGTTTGGCAAGATAGTTTATACGGTAGAGGCTTGAAGTGATCCTCTGAGGTACCATACCATGACCTAGCTACCAGATGTAGCTGTCATGAGCTACTTTTAAAAGGATTTATTTTCTTTTTAAATATGAATGCTCTATCTGCACAAACACCTGAATTACATAAGAGGGCATCAGATCCCATATGGATGGATGTGAGCTACCATGTGGTTACTGGGAATTGAACTCAGGACCTCTAGAAGAGCAGACAGTGCACTTACCCGCTGAGCCATCTCTCCAGCTCACATGGTATGTTATTTGAACACCACCTAAATCATCCCCATGCTTCCTCCCTCCCAACCAAGGCGGAGAGCCAGAGCAGAGGGAAGCCAGTACCCTTCCTTACCTTTCAGCTCCTTGTCAGTGTAATTGTGGGGACTCGCCATCAGCTCCTGCTTGAGCTTTTCCAGAAGGAACTTCACTACTGAAATATTCCAAGACGACTTAATGCTGACAGAGGAGAAAAAAAACGAAGTAAGGCAGACGACATTTGAAGAGCAGGAGGAGACAGATGCACTTCGAATGAGTTAGTTTTGCAGTGAAGACTTTGGCATGATACAAGCATCTCCCCTGTCCCGCTTCCCTCTCAGCAGAGCGTCCTATACGCTTCTTCCCCTCAGGAAACCATACCTTTCAGACCCATTGAATCTCTTGTCATTGGTGATGTGGTTGTGCACATTGTGGACCAGTTTCTAGGGGAGGGGAGAGAGAATCAGGTCAGGAGTAGACAAGAAAACTTTCCTCTGGTCCCCTCAGGGATTGTCCCCATGTGTGTGGGTTCTCTGGCTGAATCATTTCTACATCTTAGGCACCATCTTTTACTACGTCCTTTCTTTTTTTTTTTTTTTGGTTCTTTTTTTCAGAGCTGGGGACCGAACCTAAGCGCTCTACCACTGAGCTAAATCCCCAGCCCCGTCCTTTCTTAACGAAAGAGCTAAGTTAGGATTTACATTTTTGCTTTTCTTTTTTAAGCCAAACTCTCATGTAGTCCAGGATGCCTGCAAACTTCTTACATTGTCAGGCTGGTCTTGAACCTCTGCTCTTTACACCTTAGTACCCAAGGGCTGGGATTATAGGTACATGCCACCATATCCGGCACATGCCACCATACCCGGCTATCTATATTTGAGTACAGGTGTATTCTGAAATTATCTATTAATCGATGACCCACTACTTAGATGTGGTGGCACCAGCCTTTAACCCCAGCACTCAGGAGGCCTCTGAGTGCCACTGAGAGGCAAGTGGCCAGCCTGGTCTACAGAGCAAGTTTTAGGGCAGCTTGGAAAGAAAATGAAAGATTATCCCAAGTCTGAGAAGTACACACAGGAGACTTGAAAACCACAAATCTACAATGGCAGAAACGCAAACTGGGAAGAGCCTCAGGGAGAGCAGTTCTGCCTTTTTTTTTTTTTTCCCCCCGGAGCCGAGGACCAAACCCAGGGCCTTGAACTTGATAGGCAAGTGCTCTACCACTGAGCTAAATCCCCAACCCCCAGTTCTGCCTTTCATGGCACCAAGCAGCTGTCAATTTTGCTCATACGCATCTCTCTTCTTTAAAAGATGTGCATTGGGGTTGGGGATTTGGTTCAGTGGTAGAGCACTTGCCTAGCAAGCGCAAGGCCCTGGGTTCGGTTCCCAGCTCCAAAAAAAAAAAAAAAAAAAAAAGATGTGCATTTACTTGTGTGTGTGTGTGTGTGTGTGTGTGTGTGTGTGTGTGTGTGTGCATGTACACCCCCCACGTGTGTGCGGGAACCCACAGGGGTCAGAAGAGGCAACAGATCAGGAACTGATTGATGTTATAGGTGGCTGTGAGCTATGTGGGCGTTGGGAATCCAGCCCATGTCCTCGGCAAAAGTAAGAAGCATCCTTAATCCTGAGCCACCTCTCCAGCCACCTATCTCCTTTCTAAGTCAGTTTAGTCTACTGGGCATTTCCTTTGGCTTTGTGGTTTTGGGGTTTGTGTAGCCCTGGCTGGCCTGGAACTGTCTACGTAGACCAGGCTGGCCTCAAACTCAAGACTTCTGCTTACCTCTGCCTCCCTAGCACTGCCACATGGGTCCTACCGGACATTTTTGTTTTCTTTTTTTTGTTGTTGTTTTTGAGACAGGATCTCTCTACATAGCCCTGGCTGTCCTGGAACTTACTATGTAGGTTTTGAACTCCTAGAGCTCTGCCTGCCTCTGCCTCCTGGGTGCTGGGATTAAAGGTGTACATCATGGCTGGCCTCCAGATGAACATTTTTAGTTAAAAAGTTCTGTTGGAGACTGGAGAAATGGCTCAGTGGTTAGAACACTTGGCTGCTCTTCCAGACAGCCTGAGTTTGATTCCCACCACCCACATGGCAGCTCACAACCACCAGCAACTCCAATTACAGAAGTTCAGACGCCCTTCTGGTCCTCCGAGGGCACTGTGTATACATGGTGCACAGATGTATGTGGGCAAAATACCCACAGGTATAAAAATACATAAATAGGTTTTTTTTAAAAGTTTTATTGGTCCCAGGGTGGTGGTGCATGCCTGTAACCTCAGCACTTGGAAGATACACGTATACTCATTCACACAATGTATACACAATAATAGTAATAAAATACATTTTAAAAAAAAATCAGGGGCTGGGGATTTAGCTCAGTGGTAGAGCGCTTACCTAGGAAGCGCAAGGCCCTGGGTTCGGTCCCCAGCTCCGAAAAAAAAGAACCAAAAAAAAAAAAAAAAAAAAAAAATCAGTGGATTGGGGAGATGTCTTCATGGGTAAAGAGGTTGAGGGCCTGACTTCAATGCTCCGTAGCCACATGAAAATTCCAAGCCTGGCATGGTGGCCACACCTTTAATGTCAGCACACAGAATTGAGAAGCAGGCAGATCTCTGAGTTTGAGGCCAGCCTGGTCTATATAGAGTTCCAGGATAGCCTGAACTACATAGACCATCTCAGAAAAAAAAGTCTTCAGAACTCTGACCCCAGTTTTGCTAATGCCACATGAGAGTTTGAAGACAGCTTTCAGTGAATTTCCCTTGTCTTCTGTCTGGTCTAAATAGCCTCCGTCCTGGTGATTTTCAGACGTTCTAGACAGAGGTCTCATGAGGTGTAGGCTTTGTGATAGCCTGTGTTTCTTCTATTCTTTTTTTTCGGAGCTGGGGACCAAACCCAGGGCCTTGCGCTTGCTAGGCAAGCGCTCTACCACTGAGCCAAATCCCCAATCCTGTGATAGCCTGTGTTGAAGTGAAAACTTAAGGTTTCTTTGGAAAGTCGGTTGGATGGTGTTTTGCTGGGGCAAACACGTGAGGAACATTTAGCAGAAATGGACACAGGTGGAAGGCTAAGGCAGACTCGTGAAGGAACATTTCGCTGAAGCAGACACGTGAAAGGACACATGATGAAGGATTCTTTGCTAACAACAAGCATGTATTGGTCCGCCTTACACTGCATAGTTGAGCTGCAGTTGATGGGACTCCATAGAAAAAAAGGCACCAAAAACCTTCTGGTGGTGTGCTGCTCCTGGCAGCTTCTGTGGACTCAGGCAGATTGGATGTGTGTGCCAAGAGAAGCTAGCCGTGCAACACTTGTGGGGCTCAAGTTTTTGCTGATCTTCACTTCCCTGAGAGAGAGGCATATCAAGAATTTCTCTTGGTGTTCCTGTTGGTCCCTCTGGCTGACTCGAGCCAAGGCTGAGGCCTGGCTGTCTCTGCTAGGTCGTGTCACTACTGATGCTATCCCGACTCTACCGAACTGGACTGCTGGTGTATCCGTGAGGTGTTTGCAAGTGGATCAAGCTGCCACTGCCTGCTAACCTGTGAATTGAACTGCTGATTTCCAGGGGAGCTGCCCCAAAGAACCTCTCTAAACAGGTCTGCTCCCCCTGACCCCCGTATCCTTTCTTTCCCACTACTTCTGGAAGGTTGTGGGCTGCAACGGAGATAAAGCATTTAAGAACCATCATTAAAAATAGGATTTGAGGGGTTGGGGATTTAGCTCAGTGGTAGAGCACTTGCCTAGCAAGCACAAGGCCCTGGATTTGGTCCCCAGCTCCGAAAAAAAGAAAAAGAAAAAAAAAATAGGATTTGAAAAAATTAAGGGAGAACGGGAACTGAGTCTGTCATCTGGATTGAGTCAGAGAGAGCATCACTTCCTGTGCTTGGGAGTAAATCTGAAGATAGCATTATATTACCTTCCTTAGCCACACCTCACCACTCAAAGTCATAGGCTCATGCTGCAACTGAAACTCTGAGCTTCTGTTGTTGTTGTTTTGGATTTGGTTTTTAAGAGAAGGTTTCTCTGTGTAATAGTTCTGGCTGTCCGAGATCTCACGTTATAGATTGGGCTGACCTTGAGCTCACTGGGATCCGCCTGCTTCTGCCTCCTGAAATTACAGGCGTGTGCCACCGCACCAGGCTGACTTTGAGCTTTAATGCAAGGTATTTTCTTCTGTTACATTTAGCTTTGTCTTTTTTTTTTTTTTTTGTTCTTTTTTTCGGAGCTGGGGACCGATGCTTTGTCTTTTCTAATTATATTTCCATCCCAAGCCCCTGCAGCCAGTGGAAGCTACCCAGTTCCAAATGGGTATCTCTCTATTTGCAAATCCTCAACTTATCCCCCATCTTTACTGAGTGATCATAGAAAACAGGAAAGTACTACCAGCTTTTTGTGGTTCCAGGCTCCCCTCTTTAAAGTGCACTGGTGCTGTATTAGCCCCGAATACCACATAGTTTTACTTTATCACTTTGAAGTCAGGTATGGTGGCTCAAGACTGTAATCTCAGCATTTGGGCGACAGAAGGAGCTCTTGCAGTCTGAGGCTGTCTGAACTACATAGAGCATGGGCTAAAGAGATGGTTCGTCAGTTTAAGAGCACTTGGTGCCTGCCCTCCCAGTGGACTTAAGTTCAGTTCTCAGCATCCATATGGTGGTTCATAACCATCTCTAACTCCAGTGCCGGGGGATCCAATCCCCTCTTCTGACTTCCATGGACACTGTATACATGTGGTGTAGACATACAAGTAGGCAAAACACTCACACATGTCCACACACATAACATCTAAAATAATAAGATAAAATATTAAAAAAAAAAAACACAGAACAAAACCAGAGGCCAGAAAGGTAGCTCTCAGTTGATAAAATCATTTGCCACACAAGCCCAAAAACCTGTTGGATTCCTGGACCCTGTGTAAAAGCAAAAAGAACTGACCTCATAAAGTTGTCCTCTGGCATCCACATATTCACGGTGACATATGTGTCCCTCCATCATATATAAATACTTCTTGTCTCTCTCTCCTCACACCTCCCCACACACACGGCAATGTAAACAGGAATGCAGCTCAGTTTAGGGTGTTTGCCTAGCGTGCTCGAAGTCCTGGGTTCCATCCTAAGCACTCTCTGAAACCAGGCAGGGTGGCCCATACTTGTAAGCCCAACACTTGGGAGGAAGAGGCAGGACTAAAAAGGTCAAAGTCAGCTTCAATCCCATAGGGAGTTTGGAGCCAGCCTGAACTGCATCAAACAGTAATCTTACAAAAGGGGGCTGGAGAGAGCTTAGTAGTTGAAAACACCAGCTGATGCCGCAGAGAACCAGGATTCAGTTCCCGGCATCCACAGGGATTGGCCGATCCCCATGCTCTTTGGCTCCTGTGGGCACCGGGCTCACACACAGTGCATCTGAATATTGATAGAAAAAAAAAAGATCCTGGCCTTTAGTCCTAGCACTCCAGAGGGAGAAGCAGGAGGATCTATTCGAGTTCGAAGCCAGCCTGGTCTATGAAGTGAGTTCTAGGACGGCCAGGGCTACACAGAGACCCTAACCTGAAAAATTAAAATCAAAACCAAAAGGAAGGGCTGGAGAGATGGCTCAGTGGTTAAGAGCACCGACTGCTCTTCCAGAGGTCCTGAGTTCAAATCCCAGCAACCACATGGCGGCTCACAACCATCTGTAATGGAATCAAATGCCCTCTTCTGGTGTGTCTGAAGACAGCTACAGTGTACTCATATACAAAATAAATAAATAAATCTTAAAAAAAAAAACAAAAAGAAACAAAAACCTAGAGACTAAAGTCCAAATGTTCGGGATCACAGCGGAGTAACAAATGGGTTCATAAGGAGTGTGAGTTCTCAGAAAAGGAAAGCAGCTACCCATCTTCTCTACCCATCTTCCAAGGCTTGGAAGAGCTCAGGTGATAAAAATCAAACCCGGCTTGAAGTGCAAAGGGAAGTACTCTAGACAGTAGGTGTTACTGCAGTAAAAGCTGCTGGCTCATCTATCTCCTGAGTGAGCTAAAAATAAATACACTTCCCCAGGGGTGGCCAGCATCTGTACCATTCCAAAGATGTAAACATCCGGACGGGTCCTTTCATCCACAGGGTCCCTAGCAGCGATCCACAGGCATCCCAGCAGATTGAAGAGGAGCTCTTGGGCTCCTTCCAGAGCTAAACATTGGCACACACAAGGTAAGGCCCTGTAGCCATTCTTTCCTTGCAAGTCAACAGTCTTCCTCAATCATTTTTTTTTCCTTTATTTTTTGGAAATAGTCTTGCTATATTGCCAGTGCTGGCCTCAAAACTTACCTTGTAGCCTAGGCTAGCCTCAGACTCAATATTCTCCTACCTTGGCTTTCCACATGTTTTCCGAGAATTCTCAACTCCCCCCCCCCCTCCCAGTACCTTCCTTTCTTTTAATACTAGTACTTGAAATCTAAACTAAAGGGCTTGCTGATCTTCCAGAGGACCCAAGTTCAGTTCCTAGCATCCACATCAGGTGGTTCACAGCTGCCTCAGACTGCAGCTAGAAGGGATCTGAGGGTACATAAACATATGTGGAACACACACACACACACACACACACACACACACACACAAATTTAAAAAAAATTAATTCATTAAGAAGGACTGGAGAGAAGCTGGAGATGGCTCAGCAGTTAAGAGCATTAATTACAGGGCTGGAGAGGATGGAGAGCGGTTAACAGCATTGACTGCTCTTCCAGAGGTCCTGAGTTCAATTCCCAGCAACCACATGGTGGCTCACAACCATCTGTAATGGGATCCAATGCCCTCTTCTGGTGTGTCTGAAGTCAGTGACACTGTACTCATACAAATACAATAAATAAATCTTATTATTATTTTTTTTTAAAAAGTCCTTGTGCGCAAGGCCCTGGGTTCTGTCCCCAGCTCCAAAAAAAAAAAAAAAAAAAAAAAAAGCCCTTGTTACTCTTCCTGAGGACCCAAATTTGAGGGCTATCATTCACACTGAGATGCTCACAACTGCATATAACTCTGGCTCCAGGGAACAGAACACCTTCTGGCCACTAAAGGCTCCTGAACACACCCGGTACACACACACATACATATAAATACAATTTAAAAATATTTAAAATCTACATGAAAGTCCAGTAATGCTGGCACATGCCCTTTACCCCAGAATTTGGAAAGCAAAGTACCTCTGTGAGTCTGAGGCCAGCTTGATCTGCATAACCAGTTACAGCCAACCAGAGCTTCTACAATAAGACCTTATCTCGTGCTAATTAATATCTAATAAACTCCAACTGCATCTAGATACAAAAGTAAACAAAATTCATAGGAAGCTGGGTATGGGATATGCATATGCTTATAATTTTAGCCAGCGCTTATGAGGCAAAAGCAAGAGGATCAGGAGTTCAAGGTCAGGCTCAGCTAGGTAGGGACTGAGGCTACTCTGAGTTTCATGAGACCCCGTTTCAAACAAACAAACAAAAAAACCTCAAATCTTCACAAAGCCCTTGAGCTCAGACTTGATCCAAGAGACTCCATTCAACCAGAAGAAAATCTCTCAAGCTCAGCACTATTGACGTGTTTAGCTGGAATGTGCATCTGGGGTCCCTCAGCAGAGGGCCTGGCTTCTATTCACTGGAAGTAAGCAGTTTCCCCTCTACCCACCCACCAGCCTGTGGCCCTGGAGGGCTGTTACTCCAGGCTGAGAACCACTGCTCTCTAAGTTCTCCAGGTTCCAGTCGGTTCGCTCAGCAGTGTCCCTTAAGGCTCCCATCCTCTCCTCTCCTCTCCTCTCCTCTCCTCTCCTCTCCTCTCCTCTCCTCTCCTCTCCGAGAGAGTGTTAGGCAGTCTTGCTAGCCAGTCCTGCTCCGCCTGCCGGGAGCGAGCTCTGGGGTGACTGGATTCTCCAGGGCTCTGTGACTGGTGGGGCAGCCTGCACTATGCTTGGGGCTCCACATCTCTGTGGGCTTGAGACTACTTAGAGATGATCTAGCTTTCCTGCCCAAGATGCTCCAGTTCCTTAGCCTGAACATTGGCTAAAACATCACCCTTTGGTGATCAGCATGCTTGATTCTCAAAAATCTTCCCATCAGGATGATGGCAACACAAAAAGAAAAAGTTCTCTTCTCTTTAATGGGAAGACACCATTCTGCCTAGACAAGCCTGAAAGACAAGGCACTGGGAAAGGCTTTGCCGGTGCTCCAGGTTATGGAGTAAGGCCTCTTTATCCCTCCCATTCTTATAGGATTTAGGATGCTATTCACTCTATTTAGAGGCTTAAAGTCAACCCACTCTTTATTTCTCTCTTCAAACTGAAGAAGAAAAAAATGACTGAAACTGAGTTCACTTACAGAGAGCACCAGATCTCGCTTACGCCTGGAGTTTTTCTGCCCAGTTCCTCGGATCCTGCACGGGGAGCCAATAAATCCCAGAGAGCGGCTCAATTCCCCAGTGCCTCCGGGGCCTGACTCCTCCAAGGCACTGTCCAGCGCTGCAGATCCAAGCATGTCCTCGGGGCGGGTTGCTGGCAGCTTGGTTCCACCTTCTGGTCCTGGCTCTGAGGATGCCCTCTGGATAGCCAGTTGTGTGGCTGGTGACAGCTGTTTGGCATAAGCAGGGACCAACACTCGTTGTATTGAACCCTCAGAGGCCGCATAGTCGTCCGCCGCCATCTAAGAACATAAGAAGAGCAGGCTATCACTAGGTAGGTGGAGGAGGAACCTGATTAACCACCATTGGCCAAGAATAGTGAAAAGAGGAGGAGTCCAGGCAGCAGTCTTCCGTGCCAGTGGTGCTTCCTGGGCAGTCTATGAGCACACAGGGCACATCGTTCCTTCCCATACGTGTATGAGTGTTTTGTCCACATGTATGTGTGTGGACCACATGCATCCAATGCTTGTAGAGGCCACAAGATGGTGTCAGATCCCCCTGGAAATGGAGTTACAGATGGCTGCATGTCATCCTGTGGATGCTGAGGAATTGAACCTGGGTCCTGTGGAAGAGCAGACGGTGCTCTTGGCCACTGAGCGAGCCAACTGAGGAAACTGTTCTTCTGAGAACATGACCTGGAGTGTTGGGTTCTTATCACAGAACATCTTACATGAACTGGGCAATGTTTTGACTGTCTTCGTGACCGCTTACTTACGGTATGTTCTTGAGTATATGTGTCACCAAACTGGGGTGGTGCTCGGGAGGCCGAGGCAGGGGGACCTCTGTGGAGTTCCAGGCTAGCCTGGTCTACAGAGTGAGTTTCAGGACAGCCATGGCTGTTACACAGAGAAATCCTGTCTCAGAAAACAAAAAAAGTCAAGAGAGAAGAGACGAGAGGAGAGGAGACAGAGAAATGTATCCAGATAAGCCTTTGTCTGGATGGAAGCAGGGGAGGAACTGATGACAAGAAAGGGGAACCATTGGGGCTGGGGATTTAGCTCAGCGGTAGAGCGCTTGCCTAGCAAGCACAAGGCCCTGGGTTCGGTCCCCAGCTCCGGAAAAAAAAAAAGGGGGGGGGGGGAACCAAGCAGTTCAAGAAAGAAGACAAGTGAAAACAAAAAGAAACAAATAACAACAAAGAAAACAAAAAAAAATGAAAAAATAAAAAAAAGAAAAAGAAAAAAGAAAAAAATAAAATAAAGAAGACAAGTGAAGAGAAACAACAATAAAGGGGATGAGAAAAAAGGCAGAATAAAGCAGGGAGAGGCAATGAACCCCTGGAGAGGCTACCACAAACATAACAGACACCTCACCTGCCCTCAGGTGCCCTGGAGGGGCCAGTCTGGGCCGCCCCCCCCCACACACACACATTCACACGATCTCAGACACACACACACACACACACACACACACACACACACACACACACACACACACACACACTCACACGATCTCAGCCCTAACATCCAGCCGACTGACTGTGCAGTCAAGGGCGTGCAGGACAAGGAAAGGAGGGAGCAGGGCTGAGGGGAAAGGAGGGAGTGGAGATTTTTTGCAGCCAAGAAAACAAAACGGTGAAACTGGGGGGAACCACACACATACAGAGAGAAGCGGAGGAGGAGGCTGAGATTTATAGACCTGTGAGCTGCCTGCTTTCTGTGCTGTGAAATCTAAAAGCTAATTCCATCCTGTCAGCCTGGAAGCCTCCCTGGTGGAAAGAACCCCAATGCAGAGAGCAGCTGGCCCGGGCTCGTACCCTCCTGTCTCCTGCCTCTCAGGCGAGCCAGAGCTAGGCAGAGCCCGAGGAACAGTGACCAGGACTACAAATGGAAGCCTTTAGGAGAGCAAGAGCCAATTGTGGTGATAGGCTAGCATCTAGGCGAGAGGTCTAAATGCTCACATTCCTCATACCCAGCAGATGGCCTGGGAGGTCCCACCCTTTCATTGCCCTGTGCATTTTGCTCTTTACTCCTTACTGGGTAAGGTTACCCAGCTGGGTCAGGAGGGAGGAGAGTGGGCAGTTGGAGGGAGGGGGAGAGCTAAGACTCTGCTCAGGCTGTTGAGTGCAGTATATTTGCTATCCGCTGTCTCTATGATCTCTGCCATCCTTCCATCTCCTTCTCTTCCCTGCGTGCCTTTCTGCAGTTCTGATTCTATTTAGCTGGGCTTTTCTTCTTCAAATGACCCTGGAGCAGTGAAAAACTGAAAGCACAATGTATTTCTATGTCTTTTCCTGTCCAGAATATGGTTGCTTCCCCTCCTCCTCTGCTCTATGACACACTCTTATTGTTTTTAATTATATATATGTGTTTCTGTGTGAATATGAACATGTGAGTACAGGTCCTGGCAGGCCAAACACTAGTGTTGGAACTGAACTCAGATCCTTTGGAAGAGCAGTCGGTGCTCTTAACTGCTGAGCCATCTCTCCAGCCTCTCCCCTTCCCCTTTTTAGATAGGATTTCTATATTTAGTTCAGACAGGCCTGGAACTCCCTACGATGAAGCCCAGGCTGGCCTCAAAGTCATGTTGATCCTCCAGTGATGTCCTCTTTGTTCCTGCTCCTCCCTGCTTTTGAGACAGTATCAATACATGGTCCTGGCTGGCCTAGAACTCACCATGTACACTGTGATGACCTTCAGCTCACAGAGATTCACCTGCCTCTGCCTCCTGGGTGCTGGTATTAAAAGCAAGTGGTGGTGACACGCGCCTTTAATTCCAGTGCTCAGGAGCAGAACTCTGAGTTCAAGGCCAGTGTGGTCTACAAAGAGTTCAGGAATAGCCAGCGTTACAGAGAAACCATGGTCAAAAAAAAAAAAAAAAAAAAAAAAAAAAAAGAAGAAGAAGAAGAAGAAGAAGAACAACAACAACAACAACAACAAGAGAGAAAGGGGGGTGGGAGACTGAAGGAGACTGGAGAGATGGCTTAAGAGTATACACTGTTCTTCAGAGGACCTGAGTTTGTATCTCAACCCCCATATTGAGTGGCTGATAACAGCCTATAACTATAGCTCCAGGAGATGGTACTCCCTCTTCTGGCCTCCCTCTGCAATTGCACTCATGTGCGCATGCCTCCTATCCCCCATACACGTAATTAAAAATTAAATATGTCTTCAAAAGCAATTAAAGGTAAGAACCGGGGTTGGGGATTTAGCTCAGCGGTAGAGCGCTTGCCTAGCAAACACAAGGCCCTGGGTTCGGTCCCCAGCTCCGAAAAAAAGAAAAAAAAAAAAAAGTAAGAACCACCATGCTCAGTACACTGCTCACATTTTATTTCCCTTCCTCAACTCCCTGCCCCCCACTTTGTCTTTTTCTAAATAGATTCTCTTGAAACCAAGTATGGTGGTTTACATTTGTACTGCCAGCACTTGGGAGTCTGAGGTGGAAGGATAGCTCCAAGTTTGAGGCCAGCTTGGGCTAGAGAGTGGGGTCCTGTCTATCATCATCACCAAATAAACAGCCTCCCCTTCCTACGTAGATCCACCTTTCTTTTATGTTCCTTCCTCACTTTTCCCTCCTTCCTCAAACCGCTCATTTCCACTTTTCTTCTCTGCACCTGCGGTCTGGCATCCTTCTCTTCTCCCTCTCTCCACCTTTGCCTCTCTTCCCCTCCACACTTTCATCTCTGTACTGAAGCCCTTTTTGGCAAGCGAAGGCCGTGATAAAATATGAATGAGCTGTCTGTGCATGGCAGGCATTCTCGCCAGGAAAGTCGGAGTTGGTGGAATAGGCGAGACAGCTGCGGAAAAGACGCCACGCGGAGCTGTTAAGAAAGCGAGAAGTGGGGCTGGGGATTTAGCTCAGTGGTAGAGCGCTTACCTAGGAAGCGCAAGGTCCTGGGTTCGGTCCCCAGCTCCGAAAAAAAGAACCAAAAAAAAAAAAAAAAAAAAGAAAGCGAGAAGCGCCACATCGCCACACGCACCAAAAATGACCTCCTGCTAAAAAGGCTCAGGGTGGAAACAAGAGTGCTGCCTACCCCTGAAAGGGGAGGAACTTTGGTGCTTTCTGTCTTATCACAGATACAAATCAAAGGATGGTTTAAAGAGGGAAAGAAAAAGAGGCAGCAGATCAATCCCACTGGGAGTCACTCACTGGGTTTAGCAGCGGGGCTCCCTCTACCGCAGCCAGAGTGCATCCTGGAAGCCGCGCATCTCTCTGGGGGGCTGCAAAGAAGCCCAAGGGTCCTTGTCCCACGGTGGAGGCAGCCCCCAGCTGCCGCAGCTCCTCAATCACCACCTGCACACCACTGCCCACGCTATCACACTCTTCCTCCATGGCAGGCACGGTCTTGGAGGCTTCTCCTGGACTCCCCTTGAGCACTCCAGGCTCTTCGGGTGGTGGGCTGCGGGCCCTGCTCTCACCATCTTCATCAGCGGTGCACATTTTTCCCTGCCGTAGCTCACCCACTTCTTCCTGGAGCTGTTTTAACAACTCATTGTTGGCCCGCGCAAGCCCCAGAGCAGCCTCAGCCAGACCCACTGCCTTGTCCACGCGTTGGTAGATAATGTGCAGGAGCTGTTCGGAGCTTTGGACTGCCAGGCCATGTCCAGTCACTGTGATGGGGGTACCGGCAGGAGGATTCCCGCCCTGAGAACCCGTGCTGCCCTGGCTAGTCTCGCTCTTACAGGCACAGCAGCAGCATCTGGCTTCACTGCCGCTGGGAGGGGAGAAAAGAATGGTGGCACTGAAGGACATAGTTGATGGACCGGGTAACTGTGTGCACACTGCCAGGCCGCTTCACCAGTGCTCCAGATAACTGGCCTTCAGCAGGGAAGTGCTTGGAATTCACAAGGAACGTACTTTCCTTTCTCGTAGAAGGTGGTCAGAAGAGCTGGGGCTCCAGGCTGTGGGTTCTGTGGTGGAGGAGTGGGCTAGCGGGTGAAGACATACACAGTCCATGGCTGCTTCTCCTCAGCTTAGTGGGTCCTGTGCTCCCTAAGCGCACAGCACACTGGTGTCCCACAGCCTTCACTGAAAGAGTGAAAACAAAAACAGAGGTCTTACTGACACAAAGTTTGAGGGAATTCAAGGCATTCTTTTTACGGTTAAGCAAGGACATTCCCAAAGCCCACTGCAGTCCAGGGGACAGAAAGGGGACACCAGGAAAGAAGATTAGGAAAGTGAAGGTCTATTTCCTCTTGTCTCTCTGATACCCATCATTACTCTAATAACACTATCGAGATGCTCAGAACACTTCACACAGGTTGTGTCATCAACACAGATCTAGGGAGTCAATAGCAACCAGGTCCAGAGAAGAGAAGTGCAGGGAAGTTGTGTACCTTTTTTATCAAAGAAGAAAACAGACCCTGACTATTGTAGTTCTCATAGATATTTAAGCGGATATCTGTAAATGTCTCTTTTGTTTCCTCGGATGAAGGGATGAGAACAAAGCCATTCCCAGGCTGTGCAGATACACGACTCAGTCTGAGCCCAGAGGGTTTCACTCTGTTCTAACTATCCCTAGGCCTAGGCCAGAAGCTCCTGGTCTCCATACAATCTGATCTTCCCTGCTGACTGATTATCCAGTTTCTCGAAGCTTCTGGCCTCACTGCTCTGCCTGACCTCATATGGTACACCTTTTCTCTGTTTTCTCTTAAATAGTCTCTCTCCTGTGTTCTTCCTTATTTCTGACTCATTCTGTCAAATCTTTCTCTGATTTGTCACTTTGTCTGCCCCTCAGTTAGACGTCACTTCCTTCTATGAACTAACCTAGCTTTGTTGTTAGGAATTAAGGGTATGTACTAAAGGTGTGTCTAAATTCCAACTGGATCTACAGGAATCCAGGGCTCATCTGCCTTCCAGCCAGATCAGACAGACCTAGGTCTTGGATGTGGCCTCTTGCCAGAACGTTGCTGGATTAACATTCCTCTACAGATATCAAACTTCCGGTTGACGTAATTACTTATTATTATACCCTATAATTTTCATACATGTGCACTCAGAGTAAGTCTCCTAAAGAGACAACTCAGCCATTAAAAGCACTGACTGACTGCTCTTGCAAAGGACCAGGGTTCAGTACTTAGCACCCACATGTGGCTCATAACTGGCTGTAACTCCAGTCCCAAGGGATCTGATGCCCTTTTCTGACCTCTGTGGTCACCAGGTCGATACGTTGGGGACAGACATACAGGCAAAATACCCATACATATTAAAAATAAAGGAAATTAAAAGAAAAAAAGCTGGTGGTGGTGGCATATGCCTCTAATCCCAGCACTTGGGAGGCAGAGGCAGGCAGATTTCTGAGTTCAAGGCCAGACTGGTCTACAGAGTTCCAAGGCAGTCAGGGCTACATGGAGAAAACAAAACAAAACAAAAAAATTCAGTGTAACAGAAGCTGGCTTTAAACACAGGATAACTCCTGCCTCTACCTCCCACACACTAGGATTACAGGCATTTGCCACCATGCCCCTACCTTGTTTATTTATTAGTAGTTTGACATAAAAGTCTCACTACAATAGACCAGGCTGGCCTCAGTCTTATAGAGATCTACCTACTCTGCCTTCCGAGCTGGGATTAAAGGCATGGCCACAAAGCTGGTCTGTTTCTGTCTTGCTATGTGGTTAGCCTGGTATTCATCAGGAAGTCAATCCTCCTGCCTCAGTCTCCTGGGTGTGTTGGGATCATAGGAACATGGTGCCACCTCCAGTCGACCTCCCAGTATTGCATCTTCAGTGCTGAGGGGCGGGATAGGGAATGAACTTCAGTCTAGGTCTAGGGGCTGAGCTGTCCAGGAGCAGTCTCAGAACTACATCCTGGGCCTCAAGACCCCTTAAAGGA
Source organism: Rattus norvegicus (assembly GCF_021556685.1). NCBI lineage: Eukaryota > Metazoa > Chordata > Mammalia > Rodentia > Muridae > Rattus > Rattus norvegicus. Next base: position 31,633,856 of record NC_141548.1, read on the forward strand.
AGCCAGATATCTTGAGTTCACCATTCAGCAACCACCTAGGGGTTATCTCCATTTCTTGGGCTCCTTAAAGGAGGGTCTAGCTAGCCAAGGACTTACCCTACAGAAAGAGACAGGGATGGCAGCAGAGAACCACATTGTCTCTCTCTGGAACCACTCTATCTAAGTAACTGAACTACTACAGGAGTGGAGGGCTGGGGGCTAGGAGGTACAGAGTCACTGAGAACACGTGAAGGAACCCAAACATTGTTATTTTCTTTTTTTTTTCTTTTCTTTTTTTCAGAAAAAAAAAAAAAAAGAATCTCACTACCAAAATTTTAATAAATAAATCTTAAAAAAAAAAAAAAAACTTCTGCTCTTTGGGGCTGGAGAGATGGCTAAGTGGTTAAGAACTCTCACTGCTCTTTCAGAGGTCCTGAGTTCAATTCCCAGTACCCACATGGTGGCTCACAACCAACTGTAATGGGATCCGATGCCCTCTTCTGGTGTGTCTGAAGACAGCTACAGTGTACTTATATACATAAAATAAATAAATCTTTAAAAAAAAAAAAAAAACTTCTTTTTTTCGGAGCTGGGGACTGAACCCAGGGCCTTGAGCTTGCTAGGCAAGCGCTCTACCACTGAGCTAAATCCCCAACCCCACATTGTTATTTTCTAAATGATGTTTGATTACAGAAAAAGAATCTTTCAGCCTGAAGCTCTGTAAATGACAAAATCTTAAGTGTGTTTATAATTCCCTGACAAATACATTTCCATTCTGCACTGTAATTTATCATTACATCATAATTAAAATGAATCTTCTATATATTGAATTTTCGGTTTTTGTTTTGAAATCAGCTCGCTCCCTTTAGTTTCTTAGTTCTAGTTTATTATTTTCTTCTCTGAGTATGGGTGTCGTGCCTGCACGTAGGTCTCTATCTTGAGAGGACACTGGAGCATCTGGACTTGGGAGTTGCAGAAAGTTGTAAGCCTCCGTGTAGGTGCTAGGAATCAAGCCTGGGTCGTCTGCAAGAACAGCAAGTGTTCGTAAGCAGTGAGCCGCCACTATGGCATGTCACTGTTTGTAAGACTGGGTCTTGCTATGTAGCCACAGATGTCCGGAATTCACTTGCGCAGTCCAGCAGTCTGCTCATCCTAGCCTGTGAGTGGGATCACAGGCCATGCAGCAAGTGCACTCTTAAGAAACAAGAACAAGGGCTGGAGAGATGGCTCAGTGGTTAAGAGCACTGACTGCTCTTCCAGAGGTACTGAGTTCAAATCCCAGCAACCACATGGTGGCTCACAACCATCTGTAATAAGATCTGATGCCCTCTTCTGGTGTATCTGAAAACAGCTACAGTGTACTCATATGCATAAAATAAATAAATAAATCTAAAAAAAAAAAAAAAAAAAAAAAAACAAGAACAATGGGGTTGGGGATTTAGCTCAGTGGTAGAGCACTTACCTAGGAAGCGCAAGGCCCTGGGTTCGGTCCCCAGCTCCGGAAAAAAAAAAAAAAAGAACCAAAAAAAAACTCAGTGGTAGAGCGCTTTCCTAGCAAGCGCAAGGCAAGGCCCTGGGTTCGGTCCCCAGCTCCGAAAAATAGAAAAGAAAAGAAAGAAAGAAAAAAAAAAAGGGTTGGGGATTTAGCTCAGTGGTAGAGCGCTTGCCTAGGAAGCGCAAGGCCCTGGGTTCGGTCCCCAGCTCCGAAAAAAAGAACCAAAAAAAAAAGAAAGAAAAAAAAAAAAAAGAAACAAGAACAATGCTGACAGTGCCTCTGAGATACTGAACAGAAACTGGCGATGCATTTTCATTATATTTAGTTACTAAAAATAGCCTTTAGTCTATAGTGAAACTAGATCTCTGAGTTCTAGGCCAGCCTGGCCTATTCGGTGAGTTCCAGGACAGCCAGGACTAGATAGTGCGACCCTGTCTCAGACAAACATACAAACAAACAAAAATAATAATTAAAAAGTTTTAAGTTTGCTCTTTCGCCCTTTATATTGAAAAGGTAGCTTTCTTTAGCTACGTATTCACTATAAAAACTTCATTGGCTGGAGAGATTGGGCATTGATTAAGCAAATGGGCTGCTCCTCCAAAGGTCGTGAGTTCGATTCCCAGCACCCACATGGTACTCACAACTGTCTGTGACTGTACTCCCATGGAATGCAGTGGTCTCTCCTGGTGTGCAGAGGTACATGCAGACAAAACATCCATACACATAAATACTAAGTCTAAAGGAAAAGAAGACCTTACATCCATTACAGCTTTCCCGCCATTAGCCACGAAAAGCATAGCTAAAGTTGAAACTAAAAGTTAAGCCAAATCAAAGCTAAAGGATAAAGGAAACCAGGAGGCAAATCGACAGCAACTTGTGGATAGACCATTTACACAATGTATTCTTTTTCTTCCTAAATAAGGATCTATCCTGGGTGTGCATTCATGGGTATGGTTTATGTGTGGGTGTTCGGGGACTGTCTGCCTCCTCCATCACTTTCCACCTTTTTTTTTTTTTTTTGAGGCAGAGTCTCTCCCTGAAACTAGCACCTTGTTTTTTTGTTTTTGGGTTTTGTTTTGTTTTGTCTGTTTTTCCAGCTAAGGTGTCAGATAGCAATCTTCCTGTCTGCTCTCCACAATACTGGGATTACAGGTGCACCAAACCAGCCTGCTTGTTAGAAGGGTGCTCTGGTCTGAAATCAGGTCCCTCATGGTTGTACAGCGAGTGCTTTCCTTTACTAAGCTGTTTCTCCACTCCTGAGGGTTTGGGGTTTCTGTTTTGTTTTGTTTGTTTTTCTGTGTAACAGTACTGGCTGTTCTGGAACTTGAAACTCCCTTTGTAAACCAGGCTGGCCTTGAACTCATAGAAATCTGCCTGCTTCTGCCTCCAGAGTGCTGGGATCAAAGGCATGTGCCACCAGGCCCTGTGAGGTTTTTTTAAGCCAATGTGGTACAAAGATGTTAAACATGGATCTTGTGAGAAAAAGAAAGTTACAGGGTTTCTGTTTGACTTGAGACAGGTTCTTGGTCTCACTGTGAAGCCCTGGCTGGCCAGCTGTACTTACCATGTAACCCTTTACTTACAGCGGTTGCCCTGCCTCAGCCTCCTCAGGGCTAGGGCTATAGGCAAACAGAGGCATGTCTGAACTTATGAGGGCTGTTTTGAAGTCAGAATCTCACTATTCAGTCCCAGGCTAACGTCAGACTCCCTCTGCTGTCTAGGGTGCCTGGACCAAGCTTTCCCTGTCTTAGCCTCCCCAGGGGTCAGACTGCATGTGCGTACCACCAAGCTAATTTAAATGTTCCAAATATGGTTTTCTCATCTCTGCCTGCTTTGTTTGTATAAAGATTATCTGTAACAGGGGCTAAAGAAGTGGCTTGGAGGTGAAGACCACTTGATGCTTTTCCAGAAGGCCTAAGTTCACATCCCAGCACCCACATCAGGCAGTTCACAACTAACTTCTGCTCCAAGGCTTCCAGTGCTCTCTTCTGGCTTCCAAGGGCACCACCCCCAGCACACACATGGGCACATAAAAATGAAAAGTTTTAAAAAGGTTGTCCATCTATAGAGACCTATAAAATACTGACTCTGGGTCAGTGCTGCACACACAGCAGCTGGATTATTAGTAATTATTAACTAAGCTTTGTATGCCTATCATGGCCACCAACCCTGACTCTCTCTAATTTGTTTTCTTAAGTCAGTTTCTCTCTCTCTCTTTCTCTCTCTCTCTCTCTGTCTCTGTCTCTGTCTCCCCTCCCCCCCCCCTTATATATAGAGATATACAGACCAGGCTGGCCTTGAACTCATGGAGATCAGCTGCCTCTGCCTCTTGAATACTGGGATCAAAGTCATATTGTCATCATGCCCAACATGCATTTCTAACTTAAATCTAACATAACGGTTTGAAACAGTAATGCTGAAGACGTTTGACCCTAGCCTTTCATTTTTCCCCAGACTGGGTTTTTCTGTGTAACCCTGGCTGACCTAGAAGAAAAAGCAAATCAAATCAAACCAAAAATATCTTGGGGCTGGAGAGACAGTTCAGTGATTACGAGTACTTGTTACTCTTGCAAGAAGACCAAGGATCATTTCCAAGCATCTACATGGATGGCTTATGGTAACCTGTGCCTCCAGTGCCAGTGGTCCTAATGTCTTCTTCCCATTTCCCCTGGCTCCTACACACTCACTCTCTCTCTCACTCACTCTCTCTCTCTCTCTCTCACACGTGCGCGCACGCGCGCTCGCGCACACACACACTGCACATAAACTCTTGCAAGCACAACATATAAAAATAACCCCCCCCTTTTTTTGGAGGGGGTGCAGACAGGGTCTCTCTATTGTAGCCCTGGCTATCCTGGAACTCTGGCTACATAGCCCTAGCTATTTAGACCAGGCTGGCTGTCCTTGAACGCACGGAGATCCAACTATGCCTCCGGGAGTGCTGGAATTAAAGTTGTACACCACCAAGTCCAGCCAAAGTTATGAATCTTATGACCCACCAGCCAACCAACAAAAAACCCCAGTCTAACGATGAGTTAACAACATGAATGACAAGTGTTAAAAGGAGGCTTACTAAACACACTCAGGAGTAATTTCACCACTGTCCGATCTTACGTGTTTTTATGAGACAAGATGTCACGAAGCCCAGGCTGGCTTTGAACTTGCTATGTAACTGACTTGAATGCCTGATCTTGCTTCCTCCATTTCTCCAACACTGAGATCACAGGCATTCTGCCACCACACCTGAGAGTCTAATTTTAATACATGTGAAATGAATTTGGAAACTGTACTTTTCGGCTTAGGCGCAGGGACTCACACCTAAGAGCAACCGCTATTGGTTAGTGAGCAGCTTTAGCTGCTGAGTGAGTTTGAGGCTGGACTGAAGTTAACAGCAAAAAAATAAATGAATAAAAACCAAACCAAAATAGAATACAGCGGATGGAGCTGGTCATGTGACTCAGTGGGTAGAGTAGTGTCTAACATCCCTGGGCCCCATTCCCAGCACTACGTAAGACACCACTCAGGGTACTAGCCCCCAGTTATCCCAGAACGGAGGGGTGGAGGCAAAAGGGTCAGAAGTTCAAAGTTATCCTCCACTACACAGTAAGGTGACGTCCAGACAGAATAAAAAACCACACACACACACACAGAAACATGCCACCACCAACAATAACCACCAAGACCAATGCCGAAAACCCACAAAAAAAAAAAAAAGAAAGAAAACTTCATCTTTAAACATAACAGTTCAGGACATCCACAATCTGTCCTCCCAAGTCATACACTTTTTTTTTAAAGACTAAATACATCATATTCTTGGCAGTTTCTTTGCTTGCTCTCAAGCATTCTGAGTGAATTTTCTGCATGACTGAGTTTCCCTCCAAAGTATGAAAAATAGTTTTTTCTTATTGTTTATTGGATGGGTGTGATATGGTATTCTTCAGGTAAATGTTCTCACAATGGGCCTTGAACTCTTTAGGGTCAGGATAGAAATGGCCTTTCTTTACTGTGATAGGCAATTCCTATCTTCTTTGGAAATAAAAAGGAAAGAGTCCCTTAAAACTCCTCCTTGTCAGCCCTGTTTCCTCCATTTCAAGGTACAAAATGGCTCACCTGTTAGAAAGTCTTCTTAAAAACCTATTTCTATCAGAAATGAGTTATCACAGCAGCAAGTAAGCAGTTACCGTCAAATATGCTTTCCCTATATTGTAAGAGTGACCAGTCTAGGCTGGGCAGGGATGGTGAACGCCTTTAATCCCAGCACTCTGAAGGCAGAGGCCCCCAGGATCTCTGCCAGTTCAAGACCGGCTTGGTCTACAGGGCTAATTCCAGGACAGCCAGGGCGACACAAAGAGAGCCTATCTCAAAAATCAAAAACAGTGATCTAATGATCTGCAGAACATCTAAGACCTCATTATCAGGTACAAAACAGAACTGCCCAAACACTGGGCAGAATGGGCTCGTAAACAAATGCCTTCCTTGTGATCAGAAAATTATTTCTTCCCTCCTGGGAATGGGGATGCGTGCCTTTCCCCCTGCTCCCTTTGTTTAGCATGTAATTTCTTTTTAACTTAATTTTTTTTTGAAGATTTCTTTTTTACGTATATGGGTATTTGCTAGAATGCATGTTAGTGCATTGCAGGCCAGTGAGAAGTTGCTACGCCTGGTGCCCACGGAGGTCAGAAATGGTTCCCGTGGGAGATGAGTTACAGAAGGCTATGAACCACCATGTGAATGCTGGGTACTGAACCAGGGTCCTTTACTACTGATCGAACTCTCCAGCCCTCCCAGACCTGGAATTACGTAGACCTAGAAATTGTGGCAATATGACAGTATTTTTTAAAAGCTAACTTGCTAAAGTGCAGCTTGGTAAGATTAAACTTCCCGTTTTCCTAGACTATACCTGATACAGAGGATTTTACTGCATCTGTGAAGACACAGGAACTTGGAAAACTAAATCCCAGGGCGTTTATCACATGTGCACAGCGCCTCCAGTTAATGTTGATTATTACTCTAAGGTGACTCAGATGGGCGCCAGGGATTGCATCGCATTCCCAGTGAGATGCGTCCTCCGTCTACAGGCAGCGTGTCCCATCCAGCAGGAAGGGCCCCGGGTCCTCACTAGTGGAACTGAAGGGCAGCCGCTCCAGCCCACGCGGGGCCCAACTCCTGGCTTCCGAGACCGCCGAACCCGTGTGCCGCAGCCGCGCGAGAACGCGGAGCCCGTGTACCCGGCGGCGCGCGCAAGGGTGCCGCCCCGCCCCGCTTGCCCTCTGGCTCGTGCTGATAGGCGGTTGAACCAAAAGCAAGCAGGGCCAGGGACGCTATTGGCGTCCGCTACCAGTCACTCAACGAAGCGGGAAGGGAGGGGCCTCCTCAGGGAGGGACACGACCAAGAGAGGCTTTTTCAAGGACGCCAGGCGCCATTTTGGTTCTCTGTTTACTCGCCTTTGTGACCTGGTGCTCTACAGTTGTGTGTACACGACTGTAAGCACAGAGGCCGCAAGGCGCTTGCATACATTTGGTTGTGCTGATTTTTGGGCCCCTGCCTGCCTCTGTTACAGAGCTTTCCGGTACTAGTTGCAAAATAGCAATTCCTCCTTAATTCAGTTTGCATCAACTCAGTATTAATAGATTTGCTCTTCTTTGGTAAAACTAAACCAACCACGCCAACCCATGGGATGGATTCCTCTCTCACAAAGAAACTCAAGGCGACGACCTTGGCGATGAGCCTAGATTATGAGCCGTAAAGTAGTCTTAAGCTGGCAACTAACTACTTTTGAGGGTGCTTTCACTGTCTTAGGACTTTTGAGTCTTGTTAGTTAACAGCCTACAGTGGTGCCTGAAACTTCAAAAGGGTAACAAAAATCACCATCTCTTCTGTGATCATTAAGGTCGCTAGAATATAAACTTGCGGAAGGACCACCCTGGAGCCAGTATTCCTTGTGCACCAATCTGGCTGTATTGTTGGGAGATAATTCACTTACTATAAATAAGTCTAGCGAAACTGAGCCAGGGCATTCTCCTTATGAGTCTAAGACCCGGTACAAAGTATACGCAGGTGTTGTTTAGGTGCCTTTAAATGCTGTCTCTACAGGACGCTGAACTAAGGAGCGCAGAGGTTTGGTTGTAGTGAAAACTTGCACTTCAATCTCCCGGTAACAACATTGTGATGACCCTGGTCGCCATCCACATACACTAATGTTTTCACTCAGCCTTCAAACACAGACTGGATATGGGTAAATCTTGTATAACTCCTAATGAGGCTGTCTCAGCACACAGCTCTTATGGGAAGGGAGCCTCTGCCCCAGGCAAGTCCTTCAGTGCACACACTCTTTTCCAAAAATTGAACGATATGGGGAAAGCTTTGCATTCGTAGAATGCAATAATAACCACATTGTATTTCTTATCCCTCCTGTGTTTTGCGTTTGCCGCCTCTTGCCCCTACCCCCAAATTCAATAACCCAATACCCCAGTTCAATTACTAGACTAGAATATTTTCACATATACTTTCCCGGATGTGGAGTTTTCCAAACAAATTCCAACCAAAAAAACCATTTTGTCAAAACGCTAGAAAATTACCTTCTGATACCTCCCCCAAAACCACTCATAGAGGCTAAAATATACACAGCTGCACATTTAAGAAGGGAAAACAATAAAAAACAAAAGCACTCAAAAGTCACTAATGAGGCTTTGGACTACACATTCAGTAACCCCCTACCTTCACTTGCCAACCCCCTACCTTCACTTGCCAAACACACTGACTGCATGCTTTGGGGCAACTATTTAATTATTCGTTAATCTGATACAAAAAGAAGCAGAAAATAAGGTAAATTCTAATAGAATGAAAATTCTTAAGTATGCTAAATGCAGGATTTCCTCTAAGCTTTACTTTGCATTTGAAACCCTGTTTTGATCACGTTTGGGAACACAGAGGGGAAAAACGACATCCTAAGGTCTACTTTACACACATAAAATCAAAGAAAACACTTTTAAAATAAAATCCGATACAGCACATATACACATACTTTACATATACACAAAGAATAAACCCGAAGATGAAGCCATACGAAATGGTATGCTTTTAAGCGCACATACACACAAATGTCCTCATGAAATTGTGTGTGCAAGACACTGAGAGGACTTTCCCTTCTCTCCAGAGAAATGAGTATTCCAATTAAAATAACCCCGTATATTTAATCTATTGGCCTTGCACACTTGCCACATTCACAGCACTTGGTTTTTGGTTCTGAGGGAGTGTGTCTAAAAACGCATGCCAAAGGCTTTGTCAGGGTGCCTCAAATCTCTCGGTTGCCTGTGGTAGAAATTTACATTATCGCTTTAACCCGATTAAAAACAAATCTATACTTCCCCAAGCGACTAAAATTTAAATCCTTCAACCACAAAATTTACCAATTCTTAAAGTGTGATCCAAAAAGAAAAAAAATAACTCTGTAAATTTGTCTGGGCACAGTTGCACACGGCTTCTCAACTTGGTATATTTTTAAACCTCGACCAGGAAAAAGAAAGAGAAAGAGAGACAGGAAAAGAAATGGGGAAAAGAGCAAATTCCCCTTAGCAACAGTTTCCTCACCCCAGCACTGCCACAGATCTCTATTTTTAAAAAATTGGAAAACACATACAAGATGAAGGAGAAAAAAAAAAAATGGAAAAAGGATACCCGAAGGTCGTGTGGCTCTTTGTATTCGTGTGTGTGCAAAAAAGGAGGACTCGCGGAGCCGGAGCTCGCAAGCCCCGCCCCTTCCCGGACGCCCGCCCGGATTGGCCGCTGGCCGCCCCGCCCGCCAGCACACGCGCCGCGCCCGAGGCGTCCGTCCGGGGGGCCCCCGAGGGCCGCGGGCTCCCGGACCTGGCCGCTGTGCCCACTGCCCTTCCCTTTCTCGCTGTCCGCTCACCTTTCCTGTCTCGTTTTTTTTCCCCTAAAGCCAGGCTCTCAGAACAACAACCCTGTGAGTGAGCGCCCTCTGACTTTGCCAAACTGGGCTAACTAGCTTGTTACTTGGGACCTCTTAGACTGGGATTGAGCGCCAGAATTGGGGGGGCGTGGGCCTCAACCCTTGGTTTCCCAAGCCAGTGTCTCTGGGTCACACATGTTGCCTAGCAGCCCACCTTCACATGAACACTTATGAGTGTAACATTGTCCAAGTGAAAGGCCAAGTAACCTTACAGTTGGGGCTTGTTTTTGTACAGCCTGGGCCAGGTTTCCCTACTAGGCTAAAACCACATTCTGAAGAAACCAGAATGTCTGGCACCCCCTGCATCTAGACTGATGCTTAAACCTGGATTTTAAGCAGCCTATAAACTGGTCTCACCGCACCTACTTATTATAAAACGTGCACGCGGGATACACATAAACACACACACACACACACACACACACACACACACACACACACACACACACACCCCATATGGTGGAGGCTCTTGCAAGCTGCAACGTGAATGTGGCAGTTAGGGGTCAACTTGCAGGAATTCTCTCCACCTGGAGGGTCTGGAGGATCAAACTCAAGTCCACAGGTTTGGTGGCCTTCAGTTGAGCTATCAACCCTGCTGTCCAAAACAGGGTTTCTCTATAACTCTGGCCGTCCTGGAATTCTCTCTAGACCAGGCTGGTCTGAGAACTCAGAGATCCACTTGGCTCTGCCTCCTGAGTGTTGATTGGGATTAAAGTTGTGTGCACCACACCCGGCAGCCCCTTGATCTTGATCTCCAAGGAGAACAAAAAAAAACAAAAAAAAAAAAAACAAAAAAACCTACTTGGGGTTGGGGATTTAGCTCAGTGGTAGAGCGCTTGCCTAGCAAGCACAAGGCCCTGGGTTCGGTCCCCAGCTCCGGAAAAAAAAAGACAAAAACCTGCTTATACCTGAAACCCATGACTCTTCTTCTCAAGTCTTCCTGGGACTTCCTGGCTTTTCTTCCTCACTTGAACCCCTGACCTATGAGTTTATAAAAGAAATGAGAAGCGCTCTGACTGTGGTGATATATATATATATATATATATATATATATATATATATTTTAAAGGATACGTTTCCGTCTTTTTCCCTTTTTTACCTGCTTCTGTCTGTGGCCTGGCTGGGTGGAAGAGAGACTACAACCTTTCCAGCTATGCACAAGCAATGTTGACATAGCTTCTTGCAGATGGTAAGCGACTATGACAGTACAGGAGCACGACACAGAGACATGTGTCACTATGTGTGGCTGGAGGATGGATCTGTCTCCAGGGGAACACGCTTCACTGTGCATTAGCTTCCACTGTCACCGTCCTCGGTCTCCTTACTGCCGCCCCAAAGCCTCCTGGTCCAGCTCTGTCTGTCAGCATCCTCATCCGTCTTTCCCTGCTGCATCCTGCTCTCCCTCCATTACTCTCCTGTTCCTCTCTCTGGTCTCAGTCTTTGTAGTTTCCTTTCTCACACTTATTATCTTTAGGATACCAGCTTTCTAGGTACCTCACGGGGAGCGATAACTTCTCCTGGTTACATGAAAATCCATAAGCAGTGTATGGTTTTATTGATTGTTTTATTATCATGATTATTTAACGTTTGTGAAGTGGGGCTGGGGAAGTAGCTCACTCGGTAAAGAGCTTGCCGCTTAGACAAGACCTGAGCTCCATTCTCAGCACCCACACACACAAAGCTGGACATGGCTCTCTATGTACAACCACAGCTTTGTGGACGTGGAGGCAGGCAGATCCCAAGGTTGCTCTGGGATACTAGTGAGGGAGGGCCAGTCGCAAACAAACAAACAACAAAATACCAAAGTGGCCAGCTCCTGAGGGATGGCAGCTGATGTTGACCAAACTTTCTGTAAACTAAAGAAAACTTTTCTTTCTCACAGCCTTGCTCATGCTAAGCAAGCACACATTCTCTGACTGAGTTTCACCCTCCCAAGGCACAAAGTGGGTTTTTTTTTTTTCAATTGGGGGAAGGGGTAGTGTGGAGAGATGGCTCAGCAGGTAAAGGAACCCTGCCCAGAAGCCTGATGACCCAAGTTCTATCCTTAGGACCCAGATGCTGAAGGACTGAACCAGCTCTCTCAGCTGTCCTCTGACCAAGTTGTTCTCTTACATCTACATGTGCACTCTGGTTCTGGAACCCACACCACACACACAGAGGCCTGCAAGGTGCCGTCTGACCTGAACACACACCACACACACACATACACACACACACACACACACACACACACACACACACACACACACACACACACACACCACACACCGTCCCTAAACCCATGGTATCTTATTTCTTTTAAATAAACCAGGACAGGATAGGAATTGCTATTCCTATCTAGTGACAGCTTAACCTGAACAATGAAGGGTTAAGTACTGAGTTATCTTAAGCACCTAACTCACAGGCAAAAGCTTCTGGGAAAAATGAGTTGAGTCAAATAAACCCAAGAAGCTGACACGAGTAGAATTTCTTCTGCCTGACCCATTAACAAATGCAAAGCAGATATTTTAGTTTTTTTTTTTTTTTTTTTTTTTTTTTAAGCTTCAGTTGGGCATAGCCCCTGGAAACCAGAGCTTGGCTTTGAGGCCAGGCCTGGCAGAGTCCTGAGGGATGAGGACAGTCTGCAGGCTAGGGGAGAGGAGGGGCAGCTGGGTCAGAGAGGAGGCAGCAGCTGCTCCTGGGGGCAGCTCTGGTTGCTGTGTTTGCGATTTCTGCTTGCCCACTGTAATTAAAACTTTCCCAATATGATTCTGGCTTCCTAAGGAAAGTAGAATTTATTAAAACAAGCAAGAAATAAACACAAAACAGTGGAGATGCTTGGTTGCAAGATAGGTATATTTTAAAGCATAAAGCTCTTGTGTCCTAAGGTCAGTGCTTACTGGTCACTGTTATTCCTGTATTATGGCCCTGGCAGGAGGGGATCTTCTAAGAAAATAGCAAAATAAGAGAAAAAAGAAAAGTCCCCAAGAGTGCCCACTAAAATAGATTCTGACTGGCCCCAGTACTCCTTTTACTTTGGGCAGGAGGGGAGCACTCCCCTTAGATACTCCCCATCTGCTCCCTACCTCAGACTTACTCATTATCCTACCACTTCTGTTGCTGGCTTTTTATTTTATTTTATTTTTTAAGATTTATTTACTATGTATACAATACTCTGGCTGCTTGTATGCCTTCAGGCCGGAGGAGGGCATCAGGTCTCATTACAGATGGTTGTAAGCCACTATATGGTTGCTGGGAATTGAACTCGGGACCTCTGGAAGAGCAGACAGTGCTCTTACCCTCTGAGCCATCTCTTCAGCCTTTGGGTTTGTTTTTTGTTTTGTTTTTTTTTTTTTTCTTTTTTTGTCATGTACCCAGGCTGGCCTCAAACTTGCTACTGAGACAAGAATGGCCTTGAACTCCTACTCCTACCACCACCTCCTTTACTTGTTTTTCCAGACAGATTTTCTCCGCATAGTCCTGGCTGTCCTGGACCTTGCTCTGTAGATCAGGCTGGCCTGAAACTCACAGAGATCTACCCCGCTCTGCCCCGTTAGTGCTGAGACTAAAGGCCGGTGTCAACTGCCTCGGGTCTGCCTCTACCTCTAAGTGCTAGGATTTCGGGGGTCTACAGTGGTCCTAGGCTTCATCTTACCTCTTAATGCTTTCCAACATACCACATGGATTCTGTAGGCCAGAATAAATCACAGTTGTTTCATTTCCCCTCAAAGGATGTGACTTTCCTTTCCACAAATGGCTTTGACAGTTTTCTCATTTGCTAGCTGAGGATCTTGAAGAGACACGGACCTTCTGGTCTTGCCTAGGAGGGAACACTCAGTAACTATTACCTTCAGCCTCTGATGTGCTTAGCTGTCCTCTTCCCTCCTCCCCCGTGCCCCACCTACCTCTTCTTATCTCTTCACATTCTGCCCACCCCGCAGCACTTTCTACCCCCACTGCCCTGCCTTGCCAGATACAGAGATGCCATAAGGCACTCAGTCCTGACCCCCCCACGATGATGTTCTCTGCTTGCAAGAGAACTCCCAGGTCTCTAGGGGTGCTTGCCCTCTGTTTTAAACCTATTCGTCCCCAGACTAACCCAGAGGAGTCAGATTTTTGGTGATACTGAGCTGTATGTGGAGGGAGGGAAAATGTCAGCCATCCCTTCAAGAGCCTTGTCTCTTGGAAACAGGAACTGCCACGAGAAATCAATCTCTCGGCTATTTAAGGCAATTTCTTTTCCATCATCCTTTGTCAAGACCACTGTATTAGGAATGAATCTGGAGAGAGTCCCTGAACGAGTACATGCCATTCAGGGGCTGCATCAGCACCACGTGGAATCCATCATCTCTGTGATAGATCATCGCTACTGCAAAGCCATCCCCCACGAGGGGGAATTTACAAGCACACAGGGCAGCTACTGATGGCCTACAAAGTAGCAGTTTTTATTGTTTTAGGTTTATTTTCTGTGTATGACTGTTTTGCCTACATAGACGTTATGTGCAGGTGGGTGCCTGGTACTGGCAGGCGTCAGGAGTTGGGTCCCCGGAACAGGTATCGAAGATGCTCCTGAACCACCATGTGGGGGTGAGAATTGAACCCAGGTCCTCAGCAAGAGCAACCAATGCTCTTCATTGCTGAGCCGTCTCTCCAGCTCAGAAACCAATGACTAAATAAATATTCAATTTTATTCTTTGTTGGTTTTGGTTTTCTTTTCTTTTCTTTTTTTTTTTAAGATTTATTTTATTTATATGAATACACTGTAGCTGTCTTCAGACACACCAGAAGAGGGCATCAGATTCCATTACAGATGGTTGTGAGCCACCATGTGGTTGCTGAGATTTGAACTCAGGACCTCTGGAAGAGCAGTCGGGTGCTCTTAACCACTGAGCCATCTCTCCACCCCCTTGGTTTGGTTTTCTTTTTTTTTTTTCTTTTTTTTTTTGGAGCTGGGGACCAAACCCAGGGCCTTGCGCTTGCAAGCGCTCTACCACTGAGCTAAATCCCCAACCCCTTTGGTTTGGTTTTCAAACCAGGGTTCTGCTGTGCAGCCCTGGTTGTCCTGGGACTCACTCTGTAGACCAGGCTAACCTCAAACTCACAGAGATCCAACTGTCTCAGCCTCCCAGGTGCTTCGATAAAATGGCTGAATATTTTTTGTGGATGTGTGTCTGTCTATGTGCACGTAAGTTTAGGTACCCTCAAGGCCAGAGGTACTAGACTCACTGGAATGGAGTAAGCTGTAGGCTGCCTGAAATGGGTGCTGGGAACTGAACTGGGGTCCTCAGGAAGAACTGCAAGTCCCCTTAACCCAAGTTATCTCTAGCCTCATAGACACTAGCAACCTTTCCAGAAAATCTATCATAGGTTGTTGACCTCTCTCTTTTTTTTTTTTTTTTCTTTTTTTCGGAGATGGGGACCGAACCCAGGGCCTTGCACTTGCTAGGCAAGCGCTCTACCACTGACCTAAATCCCCAACCCCCCTGTTGACCTCTCTTAAATGGTACCACAGACCCAGGTTAGAGGAAGAGGAATATCCCAGAAAATAATAGGTCTGCAGGTTTCACATTCTCTTGTACAGGACTCTGCAGATTAGGTAAACAGACCACTGCCAAAGCAGTGTGAGGAAGAACGGGTGAGAAGCCCATCCGTTTGCTTACAGAGACCAGAGTTTTTTGTTCTCTAGAGTAATGAACTGCAATCTGTCTCCAGCACTTTCTGTCTTTAAGACACATCATTTTCAAATAGTGTTCTCTGGACCCCAGGGAATGTTACAGAGGCTGTAAAAATGCAATGGTGGGGGCTCTGTACCCCAAAACTCCACTTCAGCCTCTTACCTGGTTTCTTTCAGGTATAGAGATTTCTCCTTAAAAGTGAATTTGTCTATCCATCCATTTTCCACAACAAGGTTTCTGTGTAGCCCTGGCTAGCCTGGGACTCGTTCTTTAGGCCACAAATACAGAGACTCACTTGCCTCTGTCTCCTGAATGCTGGGATTAAAGGCCTGTGCCACCACCGCTTGGCCAAGTTGATTTTAAACATTTTTTTTTTTTTTTTCGGAGCTGGGGACTGAACCCAGGCCCTTGTGCTCCCTAGGCAAGGGCTTTACCGCTGAGCTAAATCCCCAACCCCATTTTAAACATTTTAAATTTATTTCTTAAGACTGGGTCTCAGCCCTGGGTTCGGTCCCCAGCTCCAAAAAAAAGAATAGGGAAAAAAAAAAAAAAAAAAAAAAAAGACTGGGTCTCAGGGCTAGAGAGAGGACTCAGCTTTTTTTTTTTTTTTTAAAGATTTATTTTTATATGAGTACACTGTAGCTGTCTTCAGACACACCAGAAGAGAGCATTGGATCTCATTAGATGGTTGTGACCCACCATGTGGTTACTAGGAATTAACTCAGGACCTCTGGAAGATCAGTCAGTGCTTTTAACCACTGAGCCATCTCTCCAGCCAATGGCTCAGTTTTTTTTTTTTTTTTTTTTTTTTTTTTGGTTCTTTTTTCCAGAGCTGGGGACCGAACCCAGGGCCTTGCGCTTCCTAGGTAAGCACTCTACCACTGAGCTAAATCCCCAGCCCCTATGGCTCAGTTTTTAAGAGCATTAAAAACACTCAGACTGGGAGCTGGAGAGATGGCTCAGCGCTTAGGAGCACTGACTGCTCTTCCAGAGGTCCTGAGTTCAAATCCCAGCAACCACATGGTGGCTCACAACCATCTGTAATGAGATCTGATGCCCTCTTCTGGTGTGTCTGAAGACAGCTACAGTGTACTCCTATATAATAAATAAAATATTAAAAAAAAAAAAACACTCAGACTGACTTCCAATTTATTATGTAGCTGAGAATGGCTGGGGTTTGAACCTAGGGCTTCCTAAATGCTAGAAATGCACTCTACCATCTGACTACATCCCAGCCCAAATATTCTAACTTTTGAAATGCACAGTGTGCTTGGGTCTATGCTAACGGTTCTCTGGCTCCAGAGGCTTACAGCAAAAGGAATCTCCTGAGGCAAGAGTCATTTGTTTCCCAAACTCTGTCCTCCAGGCTCACTAATCCACCATTTCCCCTGTACTTGACAAATGCAATTAGCAAGCCTCGATCAGTTCCCGTGGACAACCTCATCAATCAGAACACAAACTGCAGGGTACTGAGAAGAGAGCTGCAGCACAGGGGAGAAGGACCTACCTGACTTCTACATGACTCACTTGTAGTGTACAGTACATCCTCTGACAACCCACCTTGGCTTACAGGCCACCAGGCTGGGTGTGTGACGTCAACTGTGTGTGCACAGCGGGGACTTTTTTATTCATCCAGTCTAATAGCGTTGGGTGTGCACATCCATACCCTGAGAGAGCAGGACCACTAGGGCTTCCACTTTTTCAGGGCTTAGGCCCTCCCTTCCCCTCTCACTTGACTCCAGATCTGGCCCAGTGTGGTGGCACATACCTTGAATCACAGGGCTCAGGAGGCAAAGGCGGGTGGATCTCTGTGAGTCCAAGGCCAGCCTGTTTTACAGAGTAAGTTCCAGGATAGCCAGGGCTACCCCTGTCTCAAAGGAAGAAAAAAAACAAACAAACCATATTTATCCTGTTTATCATTCTACACTGTGTAGTCTCGTCGTACCTCAAACACAAGAGCCTTCCCTCTGCAGCCCTGCCTACAGCATCCTTGTGCATCTTTCCACCTCATCAACTTTTCATCTTTTCAAACTGAAGCAGGAAGTCCCCCCCTCCTCCCCGCCTCTCTCTTTTGCTTTGCTATTAGCTTCAGGACTGGGGACATTAATGTATTCACCAGACTTTGTCCTCACACCGTTTCCTGTAATTACAGTGCCTTCTCTCTCACTCTCCTGGCTTGACTGTAAAGTGCTTGAAGGAGGGACAGTGTGGACAAGAGGCTGAGAAACAGTACAATTTTAGCACCCAAGAGAGCAACACAAACAGCTAATGAATCAGGGGCTCATCAACTGGTAGTGTACACCAATGTTTCAGAGCTTTACCAAAGGTACTTAAATAATTGTGGACTCCACTATGGAACGGGTACTATTATTTATTATAACCAGGGCACTCCACCTTCCCTCAGGGGATAGATGAAGTATACTTGTCATGTAAGTCAGCTACATTGTCACTGGAGACACGGATCCAGCCATCCTCCCGCACATGGTAGAGGTTGACTGCTCCTCCGGAGTAGGCATCTCTGTAGGTGGCTTGGTAGATGGCTCGGCGGGCCAGGTCATAGGCCTCCTCCACTTGTAGGTCATAGGAGTAGCCTCGATCCATGACTCCAAACGCATACACGGAGCCAGATCCCACTGAGAAGGCGGTTCCAGAGATCCTGTTCCCCTCACTGTCTACATAGTAGAGGCCTGAAGATGAGGTGAGGAGGAAAACAAGAAAAAAGACATCATTTTCTGTTATTTTATTCATCTGCCAAGACAGACAGACAGAGACAGACAGACAGACAGACAGACACACACACACACACACACACACACACACACACAGGCTCCATCCCACCCCCTCAAAAATAGGATCTCGGGGCTGGAGAGATGGCTCAGTGGTTAAGAGCACTGACTGCTCTTCCTGAGGTCCTGAGTTCAAATCCCAGCAACCACATGGTGGCTCACAACCATCTGTAATGAGATCTGATGCCCTCTTCTGGTTTGTCTGAAGGCAGCTACAGTGTATTCATATACAATAAATAAAATCTTAAAAAAAAAAAAAGGATCTCAGCACACTTGGGAGGTAGAGGCAGGAAGATCAGGAGTTAAAGACTAGGCTTAACTATTAAGTTTGAGGTCAGCCTGGGCTACATAAAAACATGTCTCAAGGGTTGGGGATTTAGCTCAGTGGTAGAGCGCTTGCCTAGGAAGCGCAAGGCCCTGGGTTCGGTCCCCAGCTCCGAAAAAAAGAAAAAGAAAAAAAAATGTCTCAAACAAAACAAGGGCTAGAAAGCTTCCTCAGCAGTTAAGAGCACTTGTTGCTCTTGTCTAGGACCAAGGTTCAGTTCTCAATATACACAGGGTGGCTCATAACTAACTGTCTGTAACTCCAGTTTCTGGGGATGCAATGCCTTCTTCTGACTTCCGTGGGCACAGGGCATGAAGTGGTATACAGACACACAGGCCACACTTATATACACATAAGAACTCACAAAGAAACAAAGTAAACTTTCAAAAATTGAAGACAGAATCAGATTTACTCTTGAGATTTCCAGATTCCATATCATACCACCCACCTTACCTCAAAGTGTATATAAACCATCCCTCCTGTTCACACCACCCACCCTCTCACAGTATGTAAAACCATCCCTCCTGTTCACACCACCCACCTCATTTCACATCATATAAACCATCCCTCCTGTTCACACCACCCACCCTCTCACAGTATGTAAAACCATCCCTCCTGTTCACACCACCCACCTCATTTCACATCATATAAACCATCCCTCCTGTTCACATCACCCACCTCATTTCACATCATATAAACCATCCCTCCTGTTCACATCACCCACCTCATTTCACATCATATAAACCATCCCTCCTGTTCACATCACCCACCTCACCTCACAGCATGTAAACAATCCCTCCTGTTCACATCACCCACCTCACCTCACAGCATGTAAACCATCCTTCCTGTTCACACCACCCACCCTCTCACAGCATGTAAACCATCCCTCCTGTTCACACCACCCACCTCATTTCACATCATATAAACCATCCCTCCTGTTCACATCACCCACCTCACCTCACAGCATGTAAACCATTCCTCCCGTTCACACCACTCATCTCTCCTCACAGCATGTAAACCATCCCTCCTGTTCACACCACTCATCTCTCCTCACAGCATGTAAACCAACCCTCCTGTTCACACCACCCATCTCTCCTCACAGCACATAAACCATCCCTCCTGTTCACACCACTCATCTCTCCTCACAGCATGTAAACCATCCCTCCTGTTCTCTTGACAACTCCAAAAGGCAAGTATGCTGGATAATTCAAGCACAGAACTTCAGGAATGGTGGGAGATAACACTTAAAATATAACCCCAGGGTTGCGATAGTTGTCTCCTTTTAGGTCAAAGAAGAAACAGAACAGAAATGGCAACTCCATAGCTGAGCATTGTCGCCTGTGGCTACCAACTGCATGAAACTGACATCAACACTTAAAATGGTGCTACTGCCAAATACTGAGAAATAATTTGGGTATTTCATAAAAAAAAAAAAAAAATCAACTAATAAATCAAGCCCACTAGTTATATCTACTTCTGAGATACAATGTCTCTGTGTGCTTCAGGCTGTTCTACTGCTATATAGCTTAGGCTGGCCTCGAACTCTTGACCCTCCTGCTTCAACCTCCCTAGTGGTCTAGGATCACAGAGCATGTAGTTGTCGACTACCACCAGGCTTGATGTCCTGAGCCGGATCCACAGAACAAGAGAACCAACTCCCACAAGTGATCCTCTGAACTGCATGTATGCTCTGTCCACGCAGACACTATAAACTAACAAATAAATAATAACTTAAAAATTTAAAAAACGGGGCTGGAGGATGGCCCCAAGGCCACTCTCGCCGAGGACCTGGGTTTGAGTCTGAGCACCACACGTGGCTCACATCCCTCTGTGACTATATTCTACCCCTGGAATTCCCTCTTCTGGTCTCTTCAGGCACCAGGCATACACATGGTGAGCAGACAAAACATCCATGCATATAAAAGGAAACAATTCATGAGAATTTCTTTTTCTTTTTTTTGTTTTAGAGACAGGGTTTCTCTGTCCTTGACTCTCCCTCTGTAAACCAGGCTGGCCTCGAACTCAGAGAGCCACATGCCTCTGCCTCCTGAGTACTGGATAACCACGGCCTGGCTACTCATGAGAAATATTAAAATAATGTGGGTAGCTCATAATTTGTCCTGTCAAAAAATGCTAGCTAGTTTATCGATCAATTTAATTCTCAAGTACAAATGTTTTCTTGTCATTATTGTACGGGAAAGGAGGAGAACGGTCGCGCAGACATTATACTAATTGCTTTCTATGTACCGCACTTAACCATGGTGATGGTTTACTCAACCAATTGACAGATGAAGAAACAGGCTAAGGATAAAGGTTACCTCAGCAGTCAGTGACACAGCAAGTCTGACTCCCTGTCCTTTGCTATACAATGCCTTCCTTGGAAAGGGAGGAAGGGCTAAGAACACTTCCATCCTCCGCACCCATTAAAAGCCCTCAATGCGTCGATCCGTTCAACCCCTCCAACCGTGGTGTCAAGGATCACAGGACCACAGCACAACTCACCCGGGCCTCTCTTATCCCAGCCACAGATCATGGTGCCCATGGACAGCCCCATGCCTTTGTACTGATACACCATGTTGGCAAGCAGTTTGGAGGCCGCCGCGACCGAGATGCGTTCCTTGTTGCGAAGCTCATAGATTCGACACTGTCGAGCCAACAACCGCTCCCAGAAGCTGCAATCCGCTGCACCCCCAGCCATGGTGCCCAGAAGGTAAGGGTTGATCTCTATCACTTTCTTCACTGTCTGGGAAGCAATGTAGGCACCTGCGGTGGCCCGGGAATCCGCTGCAACAATGACTCCATGCTGAAACTAATTAAGGTCAAGAAAACAAAGAGGCCACATAAGACCACAAATACTCCCAATACTTATTTTTGTATAAATACAGAAAGATAATCTGGCTTGGCATCCCTTTAGTTTTACAATCGACTTCATATATTAGATGTTATTTGGGTTTAAGAGCAATCCCTGATTTAGCACTGGTTGCTCTTCAAAGCTTCCGTTCCCAGTGCTCACAAAGGTCTGTAACTCCTGTTCCAAGGAATTCGATGCCCTCTTTTGGCGCCCCTGCGAGCACTACACACGTGGTGAATATACATAAAGGCAAAACACAAAAATAAGAATAAATCTTTAAAGACTGGCCTAAGATCCAGAGCCAGTTATTGCAGAGCTGGAACAGGGACCCTAACTGTTTGGCACTCACTGCAATAGTCCCTGGACTTCATCAAGCTCCCCGGAGGGGACTCCAAGTTTATAAAAAGCTTGGGAGAACAGCGATAATAGCTTTCTTTCCCTCCACCACGGTCCGCTGTTACTGTTCCCAGATAGGGCGCCTGAGTTGGGGTTGCCTAGGAGTCAACCCACGCTGTCCGTCTCCTTCCCTCACTGCTCCCCATCCCCGCCCACCACCCCTTTCTCAAAGTTTTGAGACAGTGAAACCGCTAAGGATCGGGATGAGAGGACCGAACCTCCGCCCGACTCGCTGAGATGCCGGAGAATTGCGAGTTGTCTGAGTACCTTGAAGGCCAGGGTGGTGGTTCCATGAAGCATTTCGATTCGTGGCTCCTCCGGGACACCCCAGCTCGGCGCGGCTAGGCTCAGCCCATCACCAGGACTCCCCGGACCCAAGTCCAGCAGATCTGCACGACCTCCGAGTCCAAAAAACCCGTGCTGATTCACCGGCATCGGCCGCTGCAACACGCTGGCCAGCGCCATGTTTAGCAAGGGCAACAGGAACTGCCTCCGAGAACACCGCCAAAGAACGGACGGGCAACGCCGCGACGTCACAGCTTCACGCCCAGTTAAGTATGCGGAGGAGGCGCCATTTTTACTCCGGGCAACCACTCCTCCAAATACCAGCGCCCGACTGTTTTCAGCTAGGAAGGGCGAAGGAGAACGCTAAATGGTTAAGATTGTCATTTTTACTTTGGTGTCGAAGCAGTACGGCTAAGATTAACTTCAAATTCCTAGAGAGTGGTTGGAACGTTCACGTCGAGTGAGGGAAGCGAGTTCGGCCATCTTTGAGAAGGGCGTGACTGCTTGAGAATCTAAGCTGGATTCTGGATTCACCGCCCAAGGCCCAGGTTCAGGTTATAAGCAGCGTCCCTATTTCTGAAAACCCAGTTAAGGAGACTGTAGTCGTTTTCTTTAAGGCCACTCATGGTAATACTGGCTAAAATAACTGTTTTCAGGGCATTTCCCCATGGTTTTAATTCAGCCGCAATAGTGTGGTCAACAACAAAAACCCCACCCCCTCTTTTTTTGATAGCATTTATATACCATAGTTTGGGTTTTGTTGTTGTGGCTTTTTGGTTTTTGGTTTTTGGTTTTTTAAAGATGGGCGTACGATTGTTCTTAAATTCACTAGGTAGATAGCCCAGGCTACCCTCTAACTGGCCAGGTTTTCCTGCCTTATTTCAGACTAACGAGACAGCAGGCCTGAGCCACACACCAGATTTTTGTTTTGTTGTTTCTTTTTAAGATTTATGGGGTTGGGGATTTAGCTCAGTGGTAGAGCGCTTGCCTAGCAAGCACAAGGCCCTGGGTTCGGTCCCCAGCTCTGAGTGGGGGGGTGGGGGAGAGCATCAGCTGCTCTTCCAAATATCCTGAGTTCAATTCCCAGCAGCAACCATACGGTGGCTCACAAC
Source organism: Rattus norvegicus (assembly GCF_021556685.1). NCBI lineage: Eukaryota > Metazoa > Chordata > Mammalia > Rodentia > Muridae > Rattus > Rattus norvegicus. The sequence continues at coordinate 31,656,712 of NC_141548.1, forward strand.
CATCTATAATGAGTTCTGATGTCCTCTTTTGGCATGCAGGAGTACATACAGATAGAGCACTCATATACATAAAGTAAACACATAAGCGCAGGGCCTTGCGCTTCCTAGGCAAGCGCTCTACCACTGAGCTAAATCCCCAACCCCTGCAGCTGATGCTCTTAACCACTGAGCCATTACTCAAACTCCCTTGTTTGTTTGTTTGTTTGTTTGTTTGTTTGTTTGTTTTTTGAAAAATAGTCTCCATATATAGTCATGGCTTGAGCTGGAATTTACTGTGTAGACCAAGCTGGCCTCAAACTGGGCCCCTCACGCCTGGTCTGGCTCCAGAGCACTGGGATTAAAGATGGCTCACCACTGTAGAGTTACTTTCTATGCACTGTGTGACAGCAGTCCCCTGTCAACAAAATCTACGGCCAATGAGCTGAGGCAGGATTAGAAGGTGGGACATCCAGGAGAGAGAGAAAATTTTGGAAAATAGGCACGGGAGATGAGAGATTCGCCCTGAACTCTGAACTCTGGAGATGCTGGCATGAATCTCAGGAGAGGTAACCAATCACATGACTGGACTTAAACTAGTTTAAAAGGGTAATTGAGGGCTGGAGAGATGGCTCAGCGGTTAAGAGCACCTGACTACTCTTCCAGAGGTCCTGAGTTCAATTCCCAGCAACCACATGGTGGCTCACAACCATCTGTAATGAGATCCAATGTCCTCTTCTGGTGTGTCTGAAGACAGCTAACAGTGTACTTATATATAATAAATGAATAAATCTATTTAAAAAGGGGGGGGGTTTGGGGATTTAGCTCAGTGGTAGAGCGCTTGCCTAGCAAGCACAAGGCCCTGGGTTCGATCCCCAGCTCCGAAAAAAAGGAAAAAAAAAAGGGTAATTGAGTTGGGTCACAGAACAAGCCAGAGCTATTGGCCTAGGCAGTTATTCAGAAATATTGTCTTAAAGATGTTATTTCTAGGTAGAAAAGCATGGGGCTACACATCACACCCTGCTAATAGTAACCAACTTTTAAGATTCTCTTCCAGCCTCTGGTGAGAATTTTAAGTAATAAATTGCCTGAAAGGCAAATAAAGAAGAAAAAACAAGGTTTGGCTAATTGAAAAAGTAGATTTTTGTCTTTTGTTTGCTTTTTTTTTTAAAGATTTATTTATTTTATTTATATGAGTACATTGTAGCTGCCTTCAGACAAACCAGAAGAAGGCATCAGATCTCATTAGACCTCTCAGGACTTCTGGAAGAGCAGTCAGTGCTCTATAACCACTGAGCCATCTCTCCAGCCCCTGTTTGTTTGTTTGTTTTTTTTGTTTTTTGTTTTTTTTTTTTGTTTTTTTTGTTTTTTTGTTCTTTTTTTCGGAGCTGGGGACCGAACCCAGGGCCTTGTGCTTCCTAGGTAAGCGCTCTACCACTGAGCTAATCCCCAGCCCCGCCCCTGTTTGTTTTAAGATAAGGTTTCGCTGTGTAACTCTGGCTAGCTATCCTGGAACTCTCTCTGTTGACCAGTCTGGCCTCCAAGTCAGAGACCCTCCTGCCTCTGCCTCCCAAGAGCTGAAGGCGGGCGCCACCACACCAGGCTTAGCACCTGTATATTTAAGTCAATAGTAACTGGCACCTGAGGACTTGCAGGAGAGGTTCCATAAAGATACACGAAGGGGCTGTAACTGTAGCCTATCAGATTAGGCACTTCACTGGGAGTGGGCTTTCATGGCCTTTTCTTCCTCCCCCACCCTCACCTCTCAACATGTTTAGGACGGACAAGTCAGGAAATAGGCATCCACATGCAGTGTTGCCTCCTGCTTCGTGGGTCTGTGAAGTCTGCGTCTAGCCTTGCTTGTTGGATTTACCTCTCGGTTTCTAAACTCTAAGTTCTTCTGATGTCCAGCTCAGTCCCTCTTCTCCTATCGTAGATTTTGCATGTGCAATATTTTTCATGCTGAAATCTGGCAACCTTTTCCAAGTCTAACCTACCAGAGGTAGGGAGTTTTCATCTGTGCCTCACCCTTTGATGGTGTGGAAAAGGCAACGTAGGACTTGGGAGATGGCACAGTAAGCACAAGGGCCTGATCTGACTTCATTTTGGATCACCACAGTTTGGAGTTCTGCAAATTCAAGGCCAGCTTTGTCTACTTAGGTAATTTGAGGCCAGTTAGGACTACAAAGTAAAACCCAGTCTCAAAAACAAAACAAAAAAAAAAATTGTCAATTACATTCTACCCCCACCCCGTGAGTGTGTGTGTGTCTATATGTCTATGTCCATGTCTGTGTCAGTGTCCGTGTGTGTGTCTGTGTGTCTGTGTCTGTATGCACCAAAATGGGGTTGGAGGTCAGAAGACACTTCTTTCCTACAAAGAAGTGAAGAAGCAGTCAGTGATGGGTTTATCAGAGAGATCTGGGGTCCACTTGGGTTCCATCGCCCCTCAAAACCAGAGCCTGACCAGAATGTTTGCAGGTTGCCTAGAGCGATGTGAACAGATAGGACACCAAGGACAGACCAAAGAACTATTCGGCCCAGGTGAGCCAGTGAGGTTACCAGCTGTTGCAGGATATTTGATCACATTATCAACCCTCAGACTGTGAACAGGAAAAGCCTGTTTCTTGTTGTGGTGTTGTTCGGCCTTACCACACACCTTTAACCCAAGAGCTTTTGGTTTACTGTTGAGGTTTGGTCTGCTCCTTGTATTGTGATGCTAAATACTGCCCCCCAAAGTCTGGTTGCCCCCAGGGACGAGGAGGTTCTCATGCACACCAAGTGCACACCGCTATGTAACCTTGGTCCTTAATTTAAAACTATTGGTTGAATAAAGGTGCCTACAGCTTAGACCTGGGCAGCAGAGAGAGGTAGGTGGAGTTTCAGTGCGGGGCCTTGAAGTCTAAGGCAGAACCAGATGAGGAGAGGAGAGAAAGGTCAAGAGACGAGAAGACACCTTGGGGTAATGATTGTGAGAACTGACCGTGAGGGCTGGCCAGTCAGAGCAAGAGCAGCCCAGGGGGAGCACGGCAAGTCCTATGTCAGGTGTACTGGCAGGGAGGTAGACATAGTAGCATAGAGGGTTGATATCTGCCCAGCTCTAGTGCTTTAAGGCTTAAACTGTATATAAAACAAATATAAAAGTTTTGCATTTTTTATCTGGGAACTGAATGATCAAAGGCAGGGTAGAAATCCCCACCTGAGAGTAAGTACTTTCGACAAGAGTTTACTGTAAAGAAGTAGTTGTGGGGTTGGGGATTTAGCTCAGTGGTAGAGCGCTTGCCTAGCAAGCGCAAGGCCCTGGGTTCGGTCCCCAGCTCCGAAAAAAAGAAAAGAAAAGAAAAAAAAAGAAGTAGTTGTGGTGTGGCTCAGACCTGGCCACCTTTAACCCAAGGGCTGTCTGTAAGCAAGAGCTAAATAAAGTCAACCCTAGGTCAAGAGGCGGAGCAAGCAACCAGCGGACAGGGAGTGAACAGAAGAAAACCCAGGACAGAGACAGGAGGGGTTTTGAGTTGAAGGATATTTAAGACAGCGTGGAGAAGGAGAGGAGCTCTTTCCCTCTGGGGCTTCCATGGAGCAGGAACGGCATCTGGGTGCTTTCTCTGCCTCTCTGAGCTAGCAGGCTTCCATCTCACAGGTCTGACCCCTGAGTCTTCACTTGGTTTATCAAATGTTTGGGACTTTGTTTTAAAAACAACAAGTTACAGGTGTGTGACCGAGCGGTTACTTATAGGAACCTGGGCAACTTATGGAAACTATACCACTGGAAAGTAGTCTCTTTCTGGATGTGGCCCAGTGTTCCGCCTCTCCTCTGGCGTTGCCTGGGCATCACTGATTCACCAGCTGGGGAGGACAAGTCTGGGGTGGGGAGGCTTCAGTCCTCCTCTCTCCTTGGGGTGTTAGAACACTACTGTATGCTAGGCCAGAAGGGGAAGGTGAGGCTCTGGACGAACAGGTTCCGTCCAGTTTGGAGCAAGTGCCAGAGGGGTGGGAGAAGGAGAAGGCCTTCACTGGGAGTCTTAGTGTTACAGCCTTCCCATGGCAAACTTGAATAAAGCAGCTCTCTGAGATGATCTTAGCTCGCTCCTATTTCTCTATTGGGGGTGACTGTGAATGCATACTCTTTCTTGGGGGATTGCATAATTTTGGGAAAGGTGTGAGAATATCCAGGAAGGGAAGTCATTGGCTGAAGGCTAAGGCTATTGAGATGCCTCACCACCTCGGAAAGGCGCCGCAGGTGCCGGGCTTCAGGACTGAGTGCCTGTGGTCACCCTGAGGGGCCTGTGTTCCAGAGCAGGCGTGGAGGCAGGGGGAGCAGCCCCATTCACGCCTTCTAAGATCTCTGAGATGCCTGGGCTTTGAGCGTGTTCTGCCTCTCCAGCTTCCTGCCCAGCTGGTGGCACGATCCACATGCCCTACAACTGGGGGATGGAGAGACTGCTCAGCGAGTAAGAGCACTGGCTGGTTCAGAGGATCTGAGTTCAATTCCCAGCATGCACAGGATGGTTCAGAACCATCTGTAACTCCAGTTTCGGAAGATCCTGTGCCTTCCTCTGACTTTCAGGGACACCAAGCATGCACGTGGCTACAAACTAAATGCAGGCCAGATACACATAAGATAAAATGAATACATTAATTAAAGCCCCACACAACCCTTACTGCTTATTATCCTTTGGGAGGGGGTGGGGCCTGGTGAGCGCCACATGTGTGTGTCTTGAGCACTGTTCCCCTTTCCTAAAGGGACGTCAGTGGGGAAGTATGTGAGGATCTTGTGTGGATGATCTGATTTCAAGAAGGTAATGTCTCTGTCCTACCCAAAAGACAAGAGTCCCACAGCATGACACATGCCTGTAATACCAGCATTTACGAAGCAGAGGCAGGAGGAGAGTGATTTTTGAAGCAAACCTGGGCTATAGAGGGAGTTGAAGTCCAGCTTAAGCTACAAAACAAGATCCTACCTCAAAAAACAAGACAGCGGGCTGGAGAGATGGCTCAGTGGTTAAGAGCACCCGACTGCTCTTCCAGAGGTCATGAGTTCAATTCCCAGCAACCACATGGTGGCTCACAACCATCTGTAAAGAGATCTGATGCCCCCTTCTGGTGTATCTGAAGACAGCTACAGTGTACTTATATATATAATAAATAAAATAAATCTTAAAAAAAAAAAAAAAAAAAAAACAAGACAGCATCTCAAGACTCATGAGGCAGAGGCAAGCAGATCTCTATTATGAGTTCAAGGCCAAGCCTAGTCTATATAGTGAGACCCTGTCTCAAAAACAAACAAAATGCACCCCCAACCCAAACAACAACAACAACAACAACAACAACAACAACAAGTGCTGGGTGTGATGGCACACACTTGTAATCTCAGGACTTGGAAGGAGTGTTCAAGGTCAACCTGAATTAACTATATGTGGAGTTTCATGCTAGCCTGGGCTACACAGAGACACCTTGTCTCAAAAATAAAAACCACCCAACCAAATAAAACACCAAGATGGTGGTGATGGTGATGGTGGTGGTGGTGGTGATGATGATGGTGGTGATGATAGTGATGGTGATGGTGGTGGTGGTGGTGATGATGGTGGTGGTGATGATGATGGTGGTGATGGTGATGATGGTGGTGGTGGTGATGATAATGATGATGATGGTGGTGGTGGTGATGATAATGATGATGATGATGGTGGTGACAATCCCAAACCACGACCTTACCTTTTAAGTCATACTGGGGAAGGATTTCAGACTATGTGGTACTTAAGCCAGACATGGAGGGATAGGATTTAAATGTTGAAGACAGGAGGCATATAAGGGGGAAATGTGCTAGGAGTAGAGAGAAAAGAGGCTGTGGTGAATGGATGTGGACCTGACTATACCGGGCTCCCGCGGACATGCTGCTTACAGATCTGTGTCATTCTCTCTGCCTTTTAACTGTGGGTTCTGAGGATCAAACTCTGGTCATCAGGCATGTGGAGCAAGTGCTCCTACCTACTGAGTGACCTTTCCAGCCTAGGAGTAACCAATCTTGTTCAGCACAGTCCATGTTAGTTCCCTTACTTTCCCATGACTTGGAAGCCTTTGCATGCCTAACCTCCCACACAACCAAACTACGGAGGACCCAGCTCTCTCCCTCCGCTTGCATCCAATCTTCTATGGGCTCATGCTGGTCTCCTGCCTCTACCCACCTCTGGGGTAAATACCGGATGACAGACAGGAGACTCTATTGGGGACTCTTACAAGTGTCACAACAGTGGAAGGTCAGACTGACAGGTGGCGTCTTGGAAAGGTGGGAAGCTCTGCAGGCTTGTCCTGTCTCCCCTTGGCAGTTCTCTGAGGTGGGTGGAGATCCCTCGCCAGCCAATTCCCAAGCCTGCTCTGAGACTGAGAAGAAACGAAGCATTAGCTCACATGGCTCGCTTGCTGGTTCTGGCTACAGCCCAGCTTCTCCACAGCGTCCTTCATCTTCCCCTGCTGGCCCAGGCCTCAAATGCTGCCCTGCTCCTTCCAACTTTCACTCAGCCTCAGGGATGGCTCTTCAGGATGTCTGCAAGTGGCAGGCCCCCGACACTCATGGACTGTCCCTTCGCTTGCCTCAGGCTGGTGGCTGGGCTGTGCCCCGGGGCTGTGACCCGCAAACCTTCCTGCAGATCTATGGCCCCAGGCTGGCTCATGGCACCACCACCCTGGCTTTTCGCTTTCGTCACGGTGTCATTGCTGCAGCTGATACTCGTTCCTCCTGTGGCAGCTATGTGGCCTGTCCAGCCTCACGAAAGGTCATCCCTGTGCACCGGCATCTCCTGGGTACCACCTCTGGAACCTCTGCTGACTGTGCCACATGGTACCGGGTGCTACGGCGGGAGCTTCGACTTCGGGAACTGAGGGAAGGCCAGCTGCCCAGCGTGGCAGGCACAGCCAAACTCTTGTCAGCTATGATGTCCCGTTATCGGGGTCTGGATCTGTGTGTGGCCACTGCCCTGTGTGGCTGGGACCACTCTGGACCTGCCCTCTTCTATGTCTACAGCGATGGCACTTGTCTGCAGGGGGATGTCTTCTCGGTGGGCTCTGGATCTCCCTATGCCTACGGTGTGCTTGACCGTAGCTACCACTATGACATGACCGTCCAGGAAGCCTACACCCTGGCCCGCTGTGCTGTGGCCCATGCCACCCACCGTGATGCTTATTCAGGGGGCTCAGTGGACCTTTTCCACGTTCGGGAGAGTGGATGGGAGTATATATCCCGCAGTGATGCCTGCGTACTGTATAGGGAGCTGCAGGAAGCCCAGGGCTTCGAGCAGGAGCTAGAGGCAAAAGCTAGTGAAGTCCTTCCTGAGCCTGCCACTCCACAAGACGCTCGAGAAAGTGAACTCTCTGTGGAACTAGAGGAGGTGACACCAGAAGACTGCAAGATAATAGTGAAGACCGAAACAATGTGAGGAAGGACAGAACTTGGGGACCACTGGGACAGGGGAGGGTAGGTCAGGGAATGAAGCTCCCTTGGCAGGGTTTGTTCTGGGAGCAGCCTCATGGCATCTGGGTCTGGCCCTTCCGGGTTGCCTGCTTTATTTGTTCAAGTCCCCATCCTCTCTGCCTCCCAGAGCTACTGATGTCTCTGTCTAACCTGTTCTGATGATGCCCGATGGATGGTATAGCCTCCTCCTGCTTCTAAAGTGACTCAACAAAGGGGTTGGGGATTTAGCTCAGTGGTAGAGCGCTTGCCTAGGAAGCGCAAGGCCCTGGGTTTGGTCCCCAGCTCCGGAAAAAAAAAAAGAACAAAAAAAAAAAAAAGTAACTCAACAAGCACTTGAGTGCCTACTGTGTGCCAACTGTCATGCTTTGTGCTGGACCCTCTTTTGTCATCCCATCCCAGTCTCTATTCTCATTTTGGTCCTTATCTGGTTTGTTTTCTCTTTCAGCTGGTCACCTCAATTTGGTCAGGCTGGACAGCCAGGAGAGAGTATCCAGGGCCTAGTTTAGTGATGGTGGTGATGGGCTTGTCTTTGCTGGCCCCCCACCCCCCACAGTGGCTGTAATGACTCCACATATCTGGAGTGCAGCTCTCATGACAGCTTTTTTTTTTTTTTTTTTTGGTTCTTTTTTTCGGAGCTGGGGACTGAACCCAGGGCCTTGAGCTTCCTAGGCAAACGCTCTACCACTGAGCTAAATCCCCAACCCCAACCCCTCTCATGACAGCTTTTGGGAGCATGACTGTTTATTGAAGCTGGGTCAGGTTTAGAGAGTTATGTGATTTACCCAGGTTACAGTAGGTGACAGTATTGTGGGGGCTTAGACACTCACAGTCCTTCCCCAGCTCTCTGCCTCTTTCCCTCCCAGCCCCCACTGTCTCGCCTTTTTTCTGCCTTCCTTCAGGCTTCTGGGGAGTGGGCCAAATCTCTGCCTGTTGGCTGGAGATGAATGAACTCCAAGGAACTCATGGACTTGGAGAGGCAAGCTCAGAGAAATTGTCCATTCCTGGTCTCCTCTTGTTGTGTTGGCCAGGGCCTGAGCAATGCCCTGTAGCACACGCAGCTCTGTTCTCTACCTTGCAGACTTCTACCTGTTTCTTCGCTCCAGCCTCTCCTGCTAGAGAATGAAGACCAGAGGGAGGGAAAAGCTAGCACACTTGGCCTTTCTGGCCTGCTCTGGCTTTCTAGGGAGCCTGGCCTTGGAGATCCAGGCTCTCAGCTTCAGGGGCACCACTACCCCCTTCCCAGGGCTGGGCAGGAGGTGGGGTCTGGAGAAAGAGCCCTGAAAGAGTTTTTCTCTCACCTGAAGCCTCCAGTCCTGACTGACAACTGCTTCTCCTTCCTTGACAGTCTGCACTTCGGATTAAGAATTCCCTGAAACCAGACTTACACTTAACTTAGACCTACAGATTCTGACCTGGATTCTTCAAACTCTGGAGAGTCAGAAGGAAAGTTGGGAACCCCCACCCCCGAAAGAACAGAGGTTGGGCAGTAGTGACTTATGACTTTAATCCCAGCACATAGTGGGCAGTTGCAGGCAGATCTCTGAGTTTGAGGACAGCCTGCTCTACAGAGTGAGTTCCAGAATAGCCAGGGCCTCACAGAAAAACCCTGTCTTTAGAAACAGACAGACAAACAAACAAACAACAAAAAACCAAACCTCCCAAACCCAGAGGACTACAGAAAGGTACCTAGTACATTAGAACGAGCTTGCAAGCCAGGGTGGAAATCTGGCTATTGGTCTTCATAGCAACCTTCATCCCCTGCAAACTCCCCAGCCTTGGGGAGGAGATATGGGTCTCCAAGAGTGATATTCAAAGGTTAGGGCCACTTGGGACATCCTGGTCCTGAAGAAGCAGATGAGAAGAGGTAACTTTTGCACAGGCGTGAGTGGGTTCAGATTCACAGCCATTGGTGGGGGTCTTATGTCCAGCTATAGGTGAATGATTCAAGATAGGTGTCTGCTCTTCAGTGTGGTGGGTGGGGCCTGTGTCGTTCTTCTGTGGAAGAGGAAGGAGCAACACTTGAATAAGAGCAGCCGCTGCAGTTTGTGTGGCAGCCATCTTGCACAGTGGAGAGCCACAGAAAAGAGGAGGTTGGGGCGGATGTGTACACTAGCCTATAGCTACTCCTTGCCCTCCTGGTCTGCTCTGAGGCTTTCAGGCAGTGAACAGAGAGAGAGGCAGGGGCAGAGGGTGGTCTGGGACCTGGCATGAACATCTGAGACCAAAGGGCTGCTGTGAAGTACGCATGTGCAACTCGATCCCCTGAGATGCAATGTGCCTCTCTTCCCAGACAGGACAAGGAGGCTAGAACCCTGAAAGAACAGAGCTTATATCTCCTCCCATCTCCTCCTGTCTTCCCTCCATGGTCTTATCTATCCTTATTCTTTTTGGCAGGTGATGAGCTATTTAAGCTTACAGGTTTTGCTGATAAGCTTGTTTCCCCAGACCTTGTAAAATTTTCGAGGGGCTAAGAGATGTCTCTCTGCAGGTAAAGGTACTTGCCACCAAACCCTGTCGCCATAAAAATATAAACCACCTGACCGGTTTCCGTGTGTATCCTTTTGGTCACACCCTTGCTAGTTCTGGCTCCAGCAGGCCCTTGGAACTAGCACTAACTTACCTCAGAGGCTGCACGCTGCCCCTAAAGCACTCTCTGACCCAGGCAGGTCGCTGCCATGCCAGTTTCGTACAGAGGCTGCCTGTCTCACGGTTCTCTTACAGGTCACATTTCCAGCATCCACCCCCTGGTCCCAGCAGTGACTACCCTCACGCTGCTCTCTCTGCTGCTGCTCTGTTTACATTCCCAACATCCTCCCCCTAATAGTTATGGTATAAACTCCCAAGTACCTGGTAAAATCAAGACTCAACAAACTGCAACCCAACAATCAGATTTATATGTTTAATTCTCAGTCCACGATACATCCACACAATAAACTTACAACCAATTGATAAGAATATAAACCACCCACCTAGATAAGATAAATTTGCCCACAGAAATCCATTCCCACTGCCTTGGGAATTCAAGACCACCTGGATCTGGGTCTTCTCTCTCCGTCTCCATCTTGACTCCCCTTCCTTCCCCTTCTCCCCCACCTTACAAAAGCTTTGTCCCTGCCTTATTGTTTTTACTGTCCAATCATGGCCTTGACCCAACTGGTGTCAGCCCTCACCTGCATATTGACGTCCACCTACAAGACCCGATGACATGAATTCAGGCCCCAGGACCAACATGTGGAAAAAGACAGGAAAAAGATACACTATGTAAATACATGAACAAGGAAAAAATTTAAGCCATTTTTGAGGAAATGTTTTTTTTTTTTTTTTCTTTTTTTCGGAGCTAGGGACCGAACCCAGGGCCTTGCGCTTGCTAGGCAAGTGCTCTACCGCTGAGCTAAATCCCCAACCCCTTGAGGAAATGTTTTAAGTGCTTTATTGTCGTTTTTTTTCTCCGTCTTTATTAAATTGGATATTTCTTATTTACATTTCAATTGTTATAAAAACACGGAACGCTACACGAATTCGAGTGTCATCCTCGCACAGGGGCCATGCTAATCTTCTCTGTATCGTTCCAATTTTAGTATATGTGCTGCCGAAGCGAGCACATCGTTTTGTTTTTTAATATGAATGTATTCATGTATGTGTATGTGTACCGCATGCATGCCTGGTGCCCACAGAGATTGGGAGAGGCTATCAGGTCCCCTGGAAGCAAAGTTCTGGATGACTGTGGGTGCAGGGAATCAAATGACGGGGGGAAGGGAACCTCTGAAAGAGCAGTCAGTGCTACGTCACCTCTCCAGGTTCTGTTAACTGTTTTTGCTTTAATTTTTTAAACAATTTATTTACTTATTATGTATGAGTACTCTGCAGCTGTCTTCGGACACACCAGAAGAGGGCATCGGATCCCATGACAGATGGTTGTGAGCCACCATGTGGTTGCTGGGAATTGAACTCAGGACCTCTGGAAGAGCAGTCAGTGTTCTTAACTGCTGAGCCATCTCTCCAGCCCCTTGCTTTAACGTCTTTTAGACTTATATGTGTGGGTATTCTGCTGCATGTGTTAGTTGTACCTCACACTTGCCTGCTGCCTGCAGGGCAGCAGAGGATATGGAATCCCCTGGAGTTAGTGATCCTCAGGAGCCACCATGTGAGTGGGACCTGAACCCAGGCCTTCTGAAGAGCCTTCACACCTGAGCTATTCCTCCAGCCCCAGGCTCCTTTAAGTTTTTAATGCATTGTCGGAGTGCCTCAGCATGGTTGGCAGGCCTGGGCGATGCTAATGTCCCTTTTGAATGTACCCTTCTCTCTATTGTTCCAATAATTTTTAAGAAGGTTGACGCAGGTATCAGGGTGAGACCAAAGGGCCTTGCCTTGACCACAGGACCCTGCCTTCTCTGGTGTCCTGCTTTGGTTGCTGAATCTTCAGTTTCTTGAGACCCTGGAGGGATGGATACCCACCTGCTCTTACACAGGAATTTTAATGCAACTTCAGGGGAGAAAATAACCAACAAGGGAGAGAGGGCTCTCAGTCTCCCTGCAAGTACCTGGGGGTTCCTTACCCCACTTTAGAGAATTTATTTCCCAAATAATAGACATGAATCTTCATAATGAGCCTTAAAAACACTGGCTCTGGGCAGATGTCAACTGTCTACTCTATTGTGTCTACCTCACTGTCAGTGACCCTGAGATAACACTTGCCATGTTCTGCCCAGGCCCCTCCTACTCCAACAGACTGGCTCTCATGGCCAATTCATCGTGATCCACCTACCCCCTGCTTCAGACCCCAAGCCTGAGATTCAAAGCCCTGCCTACCTCTCTTCTGCCCAGCTACAGGCTGCAGGCATCTATTAACCAATCACAGATAACTTGGAGGGCAAGGTTTCTACAACAAAAGCTGGTATATGTGAGGGTCCCCTCCTCTTGAAGCAGCCAGGTGTTGAGGTACAGAATTTAGCATTTGAATACAAGCAGCATCTGACCACCCCACTGTATCTAAACCCCACTCATTCTAAACCAGCAACTATAGAAGGCATAAGGTTTGCCCCCAGCCCTGTGACCTCCATTCAGCCCCCCAGGAGATGCAGGCAGGAAGCCTGCTGTGAGTTCAAGGCCAATCAGGGCTCTACAGTGAGTTCCAGATCAGCCTGAACTACACCGTGAGACCCTGTCTCTCCCATCGGAGCAGCTTTCTCCAATGGCCAGGTTTACACATTGAGTAGGGAGCATCACAAAGACTGACTAGGTCCCACCTACTGTTAGGTAGCCCTGGAGAAGAGGCCTGAGGCTTGTCCTAGTCCTAAGGCTTGTCTCCTTTGCCTTGGGAAATGGCCACTGGGGATGCTAGCAGTCCTGTCTAGCTGGCACAATACCTGATGGATTCTACCTCTCGACACTTCCATCCTGACTCTTCCGTGCTCCATGTAGACCAAGACCTTCTGGGCTTGGGAGTGTGTGTCACAGAGGAAGTGACAGGTCCTGGTTAGTACCTCAGGTCACCCCTTATTAGTGCTCCAGGCCCAGGGCTGGGTTGCAGCCTTCGGCCCTCTACCAACCCACATTTTTGTTGCTGTGTTTGAGTGCAGACTCCGCTTTCCCTCCTCTTGGTCTCATGTCTTCACACTCTCACCCTGAATTCCCCTTGTTCACACCTCTCTTGCCAATCCCACAGACCGCCTGAGACAAATGGAAGTGGAACTGAAGAGCTGGTGGTAGGCATGGCGACAGTCAGTATCCTCCTCCTCCAAGTGGAATAGTCCCCACACTCCTCCCTCTGAGTCTTAAAGTGGGTGCCACCTAGGAGAAGGGATGAACCAGAGGTAGAGAGGCTTTGACTGTTTCTACCCTCAACACAAAGGAAACTCTGTCCAGAAACAGTGCAGAAACAGAAGCAGGCTCTTACTTTACAAAATAAAGTGTTTATTATGAAATTAGAGATGGAGGCCCCTCCCTTTCCTCCCTTTTCCCTCTTCCCCAGCTGCCTTCCCCCCTCCCCCTCCCTTTCCTTCTGGGGCCTGAGAAGCACACAAGACAATGCCCAGAGCTGGGATGCCCAGGGCAGGCTGTGACAGCTGGGCAGAGCTCCAGGGAGGTGGCCACGTGGGGCTGAAGCTCTTGCCCTAGGAGGTGGGCTGGCTCCCCTCCTTCCTTCTGCTAGAAGCCAATGGAGCCAGGAGGAGGCCATGAGTGATGGATGGAACCATGCGGGCAGGTCTGAAAGGGATAGGAGTTGGTTTAGGAGCAGGATTGGGAGAGCGCTTTTGGTCCACCCGGCTCCTATGTAGTCCCTGGCCACTAACCTGGAGCAGAGCATCTCCTGCAGTAGGGTGGGGCAGCAGTGGCCGGAAGATTCTCTTGCTTTTGGGATGGATAACAGAAACAAAACAAAACACGACAAACAAACCAAAAAGCCAGTCACAGGGACTCAAAGAGAAGGGAGGGACATGTGGGTAGGAGACAGACAGAGCATGTGTATGGTCAAGGGGGACAGAATCTGAGCGATTAGAATTACGAGACAAAAAGCCACAGAGTCACAGTGAGAACAGAGGTCGGGGGCAGTTAAAAAACTCAACCCCCCCGGACAGTGGAGAGTCACAGACAGGGATCTCTGGAGAAACACACAGACTGAGGAGTGGGAGGTAGGAGGGAGGGGAAAAGGAGGGACACATTGGGCCCCTGGCCTGCCGCTGCCTGCCTGGACCCTGTGGGGCTCACTCAGAGGGCCTGTGTGCGCTACCCCACCGCAGCGCAGCGGCAGGGCCAGGGCCGGCCTCAGGGGGCCGGGGGCTCCTTGGCCCCATACAGCTCTGCCAGAGTGCGGAAGAGTGGGCCCCAGTCGTCCAGTGGCTCGGCGGGGCCGGGGACCCCGCCAGCCTCGCTGCCCGAGCCCAGGGAGCTGAGCGAGCCGCAGGAGGAGCCCCGGCCCTCATAGCCATACACCTGCACGGAGTCGTACGGGGGAACGCTGGGGTCCTCGTCCGCCTCGCGCAGCCGCAGCGCCAGCAACTGCGCCACATCAGCGGGGCCCGGTGGCCTGGGCTGGCGTGGCGCTCGGGTCCGCGGCAGCACATCGCGGCGTACGGGCGGGCCGGCTGCTGGAGGAGCGGCTCCGTCCGGGTTCTGCAAGGCTGTGATGTCAAAGGCCTCGGTGTCCTCCTCTCCGCCACCCTCATCATCATAGGTGATGATGTTCTCCCGGACGTCCTCCTCCTCCAGTACCATCAAGGCTTCCTGCTTCTGCCGCCTCAGGGCCACAAAGAGCACCACCAGGGCTGCACAAGAACACACAGGCCACGGGGCCATCTGGTTTCCATGCAGGACCAGATGAAAACTGAGGCAGAGGGGCCAGAGTCTACAAGCCCTAGATCTGACATTTGGTAATCCTTGTTTGAATCCTTCCTTTGCCCTTTATTTGCTATGTGTGAGAAGTTTACGTGAGGGAAACAAAAGTTTTATCTCTTTAGGTGTTTGAAAGATTAAAATGAAACGTTTGTGCTGTGCCCAGCACCAGGATCGGCACAGAATAAGGGCTCAAGCGATTTTTCTGGCTAGTCACTTTCATGGATTTGCAGGTCCAGTAATTATAAGGACAGACGTTTTCTCTTGGACCTATCAGGTAATAGAAAATCTAGGCCTGAGAAGGTCATTCACGTCCTATAGACCTGCTTTCTCCTTCCCCGGAAAACAGACCCAGATACCACATCTTGTCCCATGGTAGCCCGACTCACCAAGGAGGGTGCCCATACAGGTGACAATGGCAAGTAGGGCTCCAGTGCTGAGACCGGTGGGTGAGAGCTGAGCCTCAGGCCAGCAGGGTGCCCTGGAGCCATCAGGCTGGCAGCGACACACACTCACAGTCACGGTGGCAGTGCTGCTCAGGGCTGGCTGCCCCCAATCCCAAAGTTCTATAGGAACCAGGTAGGGGGCCTGGCGGGGTGGAGCAGGTCGGGAAGGCAGCAGCAGGCTGGCAGAGCCATCTGTGGAAAAAGGAAGGCGGTTGAAGTACCTTCCTGTAGGGTTGGTTCAGCCCAGTGCCAGGTCAGGCGGGGGCAATCGGGCTGGGCCAGGAGTGGGAAGGAGAGGAGGGAGTTAGGCATGGGTGTGGATGCTGAGGCCACCCACCTCGGTTGTCCCGGACTGTAAAGTTGGCATCAGGGCCCACAGGACCTTGAAGGGAGACTTGGCTACTGTTGCCAACCTCATCTCTGTCTAAAGCCCGGATGACCTGAATCAACTGGGGAAGACGACCGAAGCTTTTAGTGGGGTGGCTGCTGGCGGCCTTGAGATGTCAACCCATCACGCCTCAGCTGCTTACCTGCCCAGGGGCTGCCGAATCACAAACAAAGAGGTCATAGGGCTCGGCCAGCTGGGGGGCGTTGTCATTTTCATCCAGCGTCTGGATGGCCACTTGCACTCGGGAGGATTGCGCAGAGCTATCTGAAGTCAGAATACCAACATATGTACACCATACATGCACATACAACATACCTGGTCATAGAGGCATAGGTGCTGCCCAGCATGTGCACAGAACATGAGCTACTGTGTAATACACCAGCAGCAAGCCATGTTTTAAAGTGGGTGGAACCAAGATATGGGTGCTCTATACCAAGAACACGGGTGCTCACACAGATATGTTCACGTAAGTTATGTATTATTATACAATACACATGCCAATACAAAACCCGATGATTCACACACACACAGCAACTCGTGCAAGGTAAGTACAGCACATGCATACATGGAGGGCCGGTAGAAGGTACATACAAGGTGTGTAAATAGAAACCACGAAATTAATATAAAGTCATACCATACATATAGCATGTGGGTGTTGAAAACGAATTAAACATACATGAAGCAGGTATGCACAGTGAGTGTAGCATTATCCCCCATCCTACCCTGGCCCATAGAATGCATTTTCATGCACATGAAAAAACACACACACACACACACACACACACACACACGCACGCACGCACATGTGTGCGTGCTCGCGCAAGCGCCATCAAAGGTGGTTTGGGAAGCTGTAATAACCAATTCATATCACTGAGAGTTGACCTTGTAGGGGAAAGAGCTTCATGGTCTACAGGGTGTAGAGCCTAGGCCCCTCCCTAGGTGGCTCCCTACCAGCATCTTGCTTTGTTTCTCACTGCCAAGTCATCTTTTGTCTGGGTCGAGGCCAGTCTGCTGGCTCTGGTGAAATAGGTTGAGTTCACAGCCCGGGGCAGGGCAGGCTGTGTGGGCTGCCTGGCCCTAAGGTAACTAGAGACCGAATGACACGAGCCCAGTCTTACACTGCAGTAAGGGCCATGAACTACTAGCCAAAGTCAGGGCAGGGATAAGAACAGAATTTGAAGAGCACGAGGAAACGGTAGGGCCACACACAAATGCACAGCCACATGTAAACAAGCAACCAGACTCGAGGTAGCAATGCATGTACCATACACCACACATGTACACACAGAATCAGCTTTACAGATACGCCTGCAGCTACAGACACACGGTACAGCCAAAGAGGACACAGCGTGTACGCGTGCACGCACACGTACACACACACACACACACACACACACACACCACACGAGGAGCAGGAAGGTAGAGGAGAAAACAGCTCATGCTGCAGACTGACTGACTGGGTCAGAGACCTTTGCCATTTATTTTCTGGGTGAGTTTGAGAAGTCACTGAACTTCTCTTTAGGAGTTTCTTCACTGGAAAACAGGGAACGAATCATCTCTCCCCATCTGGTTGTGATGACTGAACCAGTTAATCCATTTTTGGTACTTAAGCCTAATACACAATAATCAATAACTCACCATCCACAAACACTCACACAGGAACTATCATCCACAGGTACTTGTACACGCCACTGTACACATCCGATCACACACACAGACACCGCCAAAACAACTCTATGCAAATACTCAAGTGTGAACATGCGTCTACGTCATAAGCATACGTGTGTGTATGTACACACATGTATTTTTCTTCATATATGGATCTCATGTACCTCAGATTGTCCTTGAACCCCTGGTTCTCCTGCCTTACCCTCCCTGGTGCTAAGATTAAAGGTGTGTACCATGCAGCTGTATGCGCCACACTCAAATTCTACCCATTCCTGAGTACATGCCTATATGTTTGTACACCTACAGCTCTTTGCTGACATGTACTGATGTCTGTATATACAGCCATAATGTTAATGTACAATTTAAAAACAGCAGAGGCGTGAACAGGGGCATGAGGTGTTACTTACAGAAGGGTGAAGGGTTTCCCTGTCTCGCCAGGGCAGGGAACTGAACCGGGTGCTGCTGCTGGTGGTGGGGGGCACAAGATGGGCTCCACACACGGAATTGGCACTGTTTCCTACTTCAGTGTGTAGGGACAAGTCCCTGCAAGGCTCCTAGAAGGGCTCCTTTTTGAGGGCTGCTGACACACACTCCTGCAAAGTCCTTTTCTGGCCCTGGCAGTTATTACCACTTGGGTTGGGAGGTATGGCTCTGGGTTTGAACAAATCAGGCAGGCTCCCCCACCAGCCCGAGGATGCCCGTTTCATGGGCCAAGGGCCAGGAGCTGAACACAGATGAGGTTGCGGCTGTCGCTACCCTTCCCCGCCCACGTTCAGGGAAAGCTCTCTGACAGAATGATGCTCAGGGCCCACGACTTCTCACCCAACTCTGTGGCGAGAACGGTGAGGTTGTACCAGACACGGGCCTCTCGGTCCAGACGCACCGCTGTGCGGATAGTGCCGTCTTCGGGCTCAATGGAGAAGCAATGCTCTGGATCCGAGTGGGGGAGGATGGAGTATCTAGGGAAAATGGACTGATCTGGGAGTTGCCCCCTCTCCCACCTTCCCTACTCTCCCCTCTGTTCATCTTGCTGGGCCTCAGGGTTCATCTTGCTAGAGTGTCCGAGTGTCTTGAGCAGAGCCTTACAGTCACTCAGAGCCATCATTCAGGCTGGAGTCCCTATGACTTAGAAGGACTGGATTCCACAGGAGTCGTAGGAGGAGGGACATTCCCTGTGTTTCAGACTTGTGGGCTCTGTTCTGGGAACCTAGGGACCTGTGCTTCATCCCTGCTCTGCCTCGGACCACCTGTGTGACCTTGGGGGAACTCATTTGACCTTGTCTAACCGACTGCAAAACGGGAGGGACACCAGCACCTCCCTCACAGAGCTGTGTCAGGGATGCTGGCCAGGAAGGTGGAAGAGTGGAAGTTCACAGGGTGGGCCACGCCAAATCTGAACGTCAGCTCTGTCGCCCCACGGTGGGCAAACAACTTAGCCACCCACAGTTGGGCCATTATGACAATTAAATGTCATCGAGTGGGTAAGATGTGAAGCACTTAGGGCATGATCAATAGAGATCCATTTATCAAATGAGAATCCATTTGCTTGTATTGCCACTAGGAGGTGCCATTCCAGTCTAGCCAAAGAAATACGAGGACAGTTGGGCTGGGCCTTGCGCTGGGCCGTAGTCGTCCCTCCAGAGTCCCTCCACTACTTGGGTCTGCTGACCAGCAAGCTGGCATAGGAAGTGAGATCTTTGCTAAGTGACACGGTTTGTCATATAGACGGCATGTCCTGTGAAAAGCCTTGTTCCTCCCAAGCTCCCGGCCCAGCTAACCTGATAGGGCTGGCCGGGGAGTCCAGGTCATTGGCTGAGATCTGGCCCACCAGGGTTCCCGGGGCCTTGTTCTCAGGTACTACCAGGTGGTAGGTGGCCTGGGTGAAGGCAGGTGGCTCTGGAGCGTCCTGCACGGCCACTCGTACTGAGGCCACATCCTTGAAGGGACCTCGCCGCAGGTAGGCTGGGTCGATGAGGGTGTTGGTGGCTTCTACCCGGAAGGTATAAGAGCGACGAGTCTCGAAGTCCAGGGGCTACAAGGAGGGGAGACAGAGAGTGAGGCACCAGGAAACCGGGGTGGGCCCAGCTCACAGGTGCAAACTGTCTTCCGTGTGCATCCAGTGCTGAGGAAGTGGCTCCAGAGAGGTGTGGCCTCAGGGCTCATGGTGGGTGGCACACTGCATAGCTGGTAACTCTAAAAGGTAAATTGCCGTGACCCCCACGCTCCAACACAGGGGTCCCAAGTATGGCTTGGAAACAGTTAAAGTATTGGCAGTGGTACATTAGGAGCAAGGCTTAAGTGAGCCACGGGCGCGGTGCAGGGGGTCCTCTGTTTCGCTTTGGTTTTTGTCTGGTGCTGGGAATGAAATTTCGGCCTTGGTGCATGGTAGGTAGGCTCCCTCCCTCCCACTGAGCTCTGTACTCCCAGCTGGGTCTGCAGGTATGAAGGGGCGGGAAGCTAACCTTCCGTACAGTAAGGAGCCCATCCTGACCCTGGGAGTCTGTGCTGATGCTGAAGGCCTCCGATCCTTCCCCATCCAGGATGCTGTAGGCCATCAGAGCGTTATCCCCTAGGTCTGGGTCCTGGGCCTTAAGCCGGCCCACCAGAGTTCCAGGTCCAGCTGTTTCCACCACTGAGAACTGGTATAGACCTCAGGGGAACAAGGAGGGAAGATGGGTTCTTAAGAGACGTCTCCAGTCCTCCTTCCCTACCCCAGTACTTCCTTTTTCCAGGGTCTGGAGGTAGGGCATCAAAGGATTGGTTAGGCACAGAACTGCCCCCCTTACTCTGAGGGAACTTGGGGGGGTTGTCGTTGACATCACTGAGGGTGACTGTTACTGTGGTGCTGCCTGACAGCCCCCCCATGTGACCACCCATATCCTTGGCTTGAATCACCACCAAGAACTCCTCCTGGGTCTCCCGGTCCATGTTGGGGATGGCTGTGCGAACCACTCCTAAGGGAGAGACACCGGGTCAGGGGCGCTTGTCCCCATGGCTGCCCTGTAAGGCTCCAAAGTTCATTCTTACCAGTCTGGGGGTCCACAGAGAAGAAAGGCAGTCCATCCAGCACCGTGTAGACAAGCTTGGCACTGTTCCCATAGCTGGGGTCATCGGCATCGTGGGCAGTCACTTGGATTACAGACGTCCCTGTGGGAGAGTCCCATACCCCATTCAGCAGCAGCAAGGCCAGAAAGAAGAGTAGATCGAGGGAGCCCGGATGTGAAGAGGGCTGAGTTAAGGGAGGTTTGAGTTCTAGGGTAGACAGCCAAAGCAGACGGAGGAGTAAGAGAGCCCCGGGTAAGCTAGGGCATTCAGAGCTGGGGTGCTCACCAACGTTAGACATCTCAGGCACTGTGGCATGGTAGGGCCCAAGGGGAAACACAGGTGGATTGTCATTGATGTCTTGCACTTTGATGATGAACTCTGACGGGGGTTCCAGGGGCCGGTTAGAGGCACGGTCCACAGCTTGGGCCAGCAGCACGTACTGTGCCTTCTCCTCTCGGTCCAGGCTCTTGGTCACATGGATATTGCCTGTGGCTTCATCAATCACAAATACAGTGCCTGCCCCCTCCCCAGTCAGCAGGTACTTGGTGCGGCCCTCACCCCGGTCAACATCTGAGTGCAGCTGCAAGAGTCAGAGAAAACGGCAGAGAGCTCCAAGTGCAGAGCCACGGGGTTAGTCAGAGTCTAGGTTTGGGTAATGGGTGAGGAATGCCATGGGACCAAGGTCATTGCAGACTGATGAAGTTTCTGGGCAGGGCCTAAGGGTCTGACAGACTAGAGTAGTCACGGAGAGGGCTGATCCTTACCTTGCCAATAAGGACGGGCTCTGGACCAGAATATTCCTCAATGACAAAGAACTGGTTCCAGACCCAGCTCCTTCGGGTCCGCAGCAGTGTAGGACCCGAGTGTCCCCGGGACCCTGCCCAGGCTGGGACTGGAGCTGCCAGGCGCCCCATGCAGCCCCAGCCACCCAGCCAGGCCAGCAGGAGCCTTACAAGGCCCCACATGTTTGTAATCCTGCCAGGGCTCTTGTTCACTGGCCCCGGATGCCGAGGCTGGGCAGGGCCAGGTGGCCCATGAGCTGGCTGGGGAAGACGCGTTGAGGCTACCCCATGGATCCACACCTGTAGGACGGGTAGCTGCTCAGGATCAAGGAACACCTAAATCGTACTCCTCTCCCAAATTAGATACCGAAGCCCAGCTCTCTAAGAAACCAGACACCCCACTGCCCAGAACCCAGTCCAAGACAGACAGCCTGAGCCTTCCACTCAGGCTCTGCCTGGATTCACCTCCAGCCCCTCTAAGCCCATAAATCTCAGGTCAGTCAACTCTGGAAAGCTGGGAAGGAAAAGGAGAGGAGAATGCTAAAGGGACTTGGAATTTCAAATCCTATTCCTGTTCTACCTTGGGCACATAACTAGGGGACTAGAAAGGCAGACAGACGGACGGACGGAGAAAGGACTTAAAACGGAGAGGTTGATATTCATAGATACACAACCTTCCTTATTCATAGTGTCAGGCTGAAAGACAAGGAGTGCAGTCTGAGCCGGGCTGGACTTAGGAAAGGACCCCCCTGCCCCCGAGGAACCCCACCTCTCCAGACTGCCTCCAGCCCACTCTGCCAGCTGCAGTCTTTAAGGGGAATTGGTCTAAGGGAGCAGAGTGGGGCTATCACTGGATGAATTGGGAACAGGGTTGCAGGTAGTGCCAGGGGACGGAGGAGATGTGAAGCGGAGGCTGACCCAGGGGCCAGAGACAGAGAGATTGAGGGCTCTGGATCAAGAATCAGGGATGGTCTGGTAGACAGGGAAAAACAGATGAGAAACAGACAGACCACGGAGGGAGAGAAGGGCAGCAAGAGAGAAGCAAAGACATCAGGGAAGCAGCCTGAGTATCTGAAAGGCAGAGAGGAGTCCTGGGTACCAGGCATGGGAACTGGCAGGGGCAGAGGAACCTGCTCTCTCTCTCTCTCTCTCTCTCTCTGTGTGTGTGTGTGTGTGTGTGTGTGTGTGTGTGTGTGTGTGTGTGTGTGAGATCAGGCCTCGGAACTTCATTCTGGTAGAGTAAGCTACCAGGAGCAGTAGAGGTAGGGAGGGGCTGCGGGAAAGGAGCTGGAGAGAAAGGACCCTTCCCATTTCTCTCCCTCCCCCAGAAGGGGCCCATGGTCAGGTAGCTGTGCCCCTCCTCCTTTCCCAGAGCAGACATACACCTGACAGGCCCTTTGCTCCCAAGAGAAAAGAAGCCAGAGGGCAGCAGGGGATCAGAGAGGCAGGCGGGACGAACAGGAGAGAAGGAAGGGAACGGAGGAGTGGGGAAACAGGATAGCGGGATGGAACGAGGAGAGGAGAGGAAAGGAGAGGAAGGTAGTGGGAGAGGAAAGGAGAGCGGGAAAGGGAAAAGAGGAGAAAGGTAGAGGAAGAAAAAGGCAGAAGAGGTGGGAAGAGACAGGACATGAGGGAGAGAGAAGGAGCAGAGAGGCGGAAGGGTGGAGAAAAACCGGGAGGCAAAGGGAGAGAGGTGTGTGAGAAGGGAGAGAGCAGAGCGCGGGAGAACCAAGCCGACACGGCTCGCAGCCAGAGCGCACCGCAAGCTGCGGGGTACCCCGCTGTCCCCGCGAGGATTCCCGACCCGGGCAGGCGCCCTTACCTGGCTCTACCGAGGGACCCGGGACCACGAGCAGCGCCCCGCCTGCCTCCGTCGCTGGCTCCCGGGGGCGCAGCCCCAAGCAGATCCAAGCCGGCGCCGCGGCTCCGCTGCAGGTCTGAGCGGCCCGGGCGAGAACAAGGGAGCGAGACGGAGGGGGCGGGGGAAGGAGGCTCCGCCTGCGGAGGAGAGGCGGCTCGCGCGGGAGAGGAGAGCCCTGCCTCCGACCCTCCCCAGCCAGTCCCCGCCCCCGCGGCTCCCGGGCTGCCGGGCGCATACAGATGCAGGGCCCCTCCCGGGCCGGTCCGCAGCACTGCAAGGTACATGGGCAGCAGGGCCAGGCTATTATTCCCAGGGCCTGGTGGAGGGGCCCCAATAAGATCAGCCAGCACAGCACCTGCGGAGGCACACTGCGAGGCGGGGCGCTGGGAGAGCACTGCGGGAGACCCGGGTCCACGCTCTGGGTTCGGGTGCGGCTGGCTGTAAAGCTACCGTCTCAGGATCTTGTGCGGGTCACAACAGCGAGTTGAGTCACCTAGGGTGAACTTAAGGACGGCAGGGGAAGCAAGAGTCTAGGGAGCTCGCCAGGGACAGGCACATCTGTGGGCAGTGAGAACCTTTTGGGGGCTGGGGGGGGGGGGGGGAGATGCTCTTTGCAAAATCTAAAGAGTGTTTGCACCCCCTGGTGGCAATTGTGGGAAGCACCTTGAAGAGTGACCAAATGCCTAATTGTGCAGGGGGACGGGAAAGCTGAACCCGCCAGCTGTTGGGGTACTGCAAAAGAAAACAGGCCGCCGTATTTCCCAGAGTAAAAAGACATACAGCTTTGGGCTGATCAGGCAGGAATGAAGATCCCGGAGGAAGGTCGCTGCTCCACAAGAACGCAGGTGCCCACCATTTTCACAGCCATTCAACATGCCCCTTTCACACAAACTCTTCCCCAAGGAAAGGCACACAAATACTAGTTAAAACTAAGTCAGATTTTTATTTTTTCTCCATAGACCACATCATTTAATAATAAAAAAAATAAAAATAAAAATTGAACAAAAGGAAAAGGTGGATATAAAGTGGAACCAGAGGGCAAGAGGCTGCAGGACAGAGAACCCGGGAACTGCAGGGGCCTGGGACTCAGGAGAGGCTGATTCAGCTCATAGGTGACCCAGTCCTGGCCCCAGCTGTTCCCAAAAGGCTGAGTACCGAGGGAGTTGGAAAGCAGGATGGAGAGAAAATGGGAGTCTGGGACAATGGTTATTCCCACTTCCGGCCACATCCCTCCCTTCATAGCCCGGCCCTTCCCTCAGGCTTAACAGGAAGAAAGGAGAGGGCTAAATTCCAAGAGTTAGGTTGGGGAATAGGGAGAGTGCCACTACTCCATTTGGTGTGTGGGGATGTGTGGCAGTTATAGTTCAGCACTGAGCAACGGTGTGAGACCCTTGGTTCCAGGGTGATGGTGGTGACTGTACCTATCCCTCTGTGGCCTTTAACCTCCCAGGGCAGAGTGGCAGGTACCTGCAGCTCTCCTAGTGTTTTCTTAGCTAGCGGCGCCCACCCCGGTCCCGTACAGGTGTGCTTCGACTCCGGCTTCTGCTGTGTCGCTTGGTGTCTCTGCGATCCCTCTCCCTGCCTCGGTCTCGGTCTCTTTCCCTGTCCCGATCTCGGTCGCCCCTGTCCCTCTCTCTTTCCCTGTCCCTCTCTCTCTCCCTGCTGTGCTCCCTCCGTTTCTCCCGTTCTAGCTGTCGGTTCCGTTCCCGCTCAGCTTCCTTCTCCCGCTCCTTCTGTTCTTCTTCTTCTCGTTCCTTTCGCCGCTTCTCCCGCTCCTTGGCCCGTTCTGCTTGCTCTGCCTCCTTCTGAACAATCTGTGGTCAAGCAGGAAGGGCAGAGGCAGAGACTGAATTACAGTCCTGTTTGAACTGACCCCAGCTAGTGCTTCTGGCCTAGACCCTGAACTCCTAGCTCGGGGTCACTGTCAGTTTCATTGTTAAACAGGAAAAGGGGCAGGCATGCAGGATGAGGTGTGCCCCCCACCCCCATAAGACGCAGCAGGGGCTGGCACCAGTCTCTAATATTTCTCTAGCTTTCATCACTCTGTATGCAGACAAATCTGAGTAGCATCAAGTCTAAAATTCTCCCAGATTTTAATTCACATTAAGGGGCCACAAAGATAGCTTATTGGGTAAAAGCCCCTGCCACAAAAGCCAGATGACTTGGTTCAGCCCCGAAGTCCACAGAAATGTCCTGACCTCCACACAAGCAACACGGCAAGTACATCCTTTTCCTGTCCCCCAACATACACACTGATAACACCCAAAAAATTCTCATAGAAAAGGAAATGTAACTATTTAAAAAAAAAAGCATGCATTTATAAAGAAGATTTTATAAAGCATGCATTTCTCAGCTAACAAATCAAGTTCCAAGAAGTTTGGGTAATAGCTTCTCAAATTCCACATCCTGCCTTTGCCGCCACTTTCACTTTCTCTACAGTGCCCGCCCTCCTAAGTCACTCTCCTGCTTCATCTCTTCCTTTCCTAAGCCTGCCAGGGCCTACACCGTCAGTCATGTTGGTCTCCTGGGTGATGAGCAGCTCCACCCACTGTTGAGCATGAAGAGCACTCACCTGGCTCTCAGTCAGTGGGAGCCAATAGATGCAGGGAGCTGCCTTGGTCTTACGGAAGAGGTCATCCAGCAACTTGGCAGGCGGCTCCTCCTGAGCTTTCTCTGAGGTGGAAGGAATTAAACCAGATCTGAATCATAAAATCCTGTGAGCCAACCCATCTGGTCCCTGACCCTCCTCCCAGCTAAGTACCTTTCTTCTCACTCTTCTTTTCTTTAGATTTTGCTCGCTCTTTGCGGCGGCGGTCACGGGACCGTGATCGGGAGCGGGGCCCCTCTCGAACTTTGTCCCGATCCCATTCTCGCTCAGACCGAGTCCTCTCCCGCCGCTCCATTTCCCGTTCCCGTTCTGCCCACTGCTCCCGTACAGCCCTTTCCTGCTCCCGTGGCTCAGCCCTGGGATGAGGTGGTGGCTGGACTGGGGGTGGGGGTGGGGGATGCAAGGGCCTTGGTGCTCCCTGTTCCTCTGTCTTAGCTTCAGATGGCCGATCTACCAAGAGTCCCCGGTGATAGTCCAGCTGTGGGTAGAGGGACAAGGAGATGTGAATTACATCATTCCCAACGAGGGAAGCCAGGCCTGGGTAGAGAGGAGGGACTTGAGGATGGGAAAGGTCCCAGGACCGGTGCTGGCCGCCTTGGCCCATCCACCCCCACCCCCCTTCTGAGGCGTCTCACCTCATCTTGCTCAGCATAGTCGGCACAGAGGAATTTGGGGTTGGATTGGGGCCACTTGACCCCGTGCAGAGCTGTCCGGGTGGCCACGGCTTCCTCTACTGTTGAGTACTGGTGAGAAGAGGCAGAGAGGCATGGTGCGCCTTTAGTCCTCTCGGCGGCTGCAAGGCCCTCCAATCTGTCCCCCACACTGCCCACAGAACAGTGAGCCTGAAACTGGAGTCAGCCCCTTTGCCTCACCGTCACAAAGCAATGAGATTTGATCTTGTCAATCCAGAAGGCCTCCTCCACCAAAGTCCCTGTACGCCCTAATAACTCCTTTAGCTGGCCTAGAGTGAAGGGACGAACCTGCA
The DNA here is from genome assembly GCF_021556685.1 of Rattus norvegicus. Classification (NCBI taxonomy): domain Eukaryota; kingdom Metazoa; phylum Chordata; class Mammalia; order Rodentia; family Muridae; genus Rattus; species Rattus norvegicus. The sequence goes on from NC_141548.1 coordinate 31,683,262, forward strand.
ATGAAAACCAACCGTCAAGGTCTTAAAGTCAACACCTACACGTCTAGCAGCAGGATCTCCCTGTGTGCAGGGCGATGGCGGTGCACACCTTCATTCCTGGGACTTGGGAGGGTGGCAGGTAATCTGAGTTTGAAGCCAGCCTGGTCTACACAGAGAAACCCCATCCGGGGTTGTGAGGGTGGGAAAGATTTCCCATGTGGGCTGGAGAGATGGCTCAGTGGCTATGAACACTGGCTTCTTTTTCCAGAGGATCCAGGCTTGAGTCCAGCACCATTTAGTGGATGCAGAGACTGACTTAAGTTCTCTCCAACAGCAGTAAGGTGTTTAACCAGAGGCACCAGTCTCCAGCTCCCACCCAAAGTGTAAACCCCAAAGTAAAAAGGAGCCTTTCTTCTTTCATTTCATTCTTTCATAGAGAATGAAGACTTACCAAGTTGGAGATGTGGACAATGTTACTGATCTTGCCCCTGGGTGGGGAGGGCACCTGGGCAGTTCGGACTGGGTCATCAATTGTAATGGAAACTCCAGACTTCTGTTGGCTAATGGACCTCCGGGTTAAGGTATCTCCTAATGTTACTGAAGAGAACGTAAGAACAGCTTTCAGTCACGGCACTGCTGGCCCCTTCCTTTTATTTCCCACCAAGCAGCAACCCTTCCGTCTGGATGCGCCAAGAACCCATAATGCGGCAGGTACAAGGCAGAATCTCATCGTGGAGTCTCAGACACTAAGATTCAAACCCAGTTCACAACAGTATCTAGGAAACACCACAGAAAACTTGTGGAATACAAGGCAGCAAGCATCCCATGCTCAGATGGGTCCAAACGAGGGCCTCAGAGACTTCAGGGGCTGCTGCCGCTCACCCACCTTTCTTTACTTCATGCTCCACAGGTGGGGGCAAGGCAGCCTCCACCGACGCCTGGGGAGGCGCAGGAGGCTCTGCTTCAGGCTCTTTCTCTTCTTCCTCTTCCCTCTGCCCGTTCTCCTGGCCCTCTGCAGGTACTACCTACAAGACATCAGCAAACAGAGGTGCTTTCTCACCATACCAGAACGTTCTCTGTTGACTCTGGCTCCCAGACAGACAGTAGTCATAGTAACCTCTGCCACTGGTGGAGGTTATTCTCCATAACCCTCACCTTCTGCTTCATGTCTTTTTGGAGACATCATCTATGTAGTCCTGGCAGGCCTTGACCTCACAGAGATCCCCTTGCCCAAGCCTTCCTGGGATTAAAGGCATGTGCTTCTGTGCCTGGCTAAAATGTCTTATTTTATTGTTTTGTTTTATTGAAAACAAAAACAAGCATGTAATTATTTGTATGCCCTTGTGTGTCCATGAACACATGCGGTCATCTCCGTGTGGACAGCTTTGGAAATAGGTTCTCTCCATCACATGAGTCCAGAGGATGGGCATTAGGCCCCTAACAACGGAGCAGTCTTGCTGGCCTGAACTAGTTTTCTGCATGAGGCAAGATGTTAAAGTATGAGGCTTTGTCAACCTTAGTTTTCAATTCTGGTATGTGGCACAGGCTGATGAAACAGGAGTAAACAAACTGGTAGAGTTGGGTCCTAGTAAAGTCTTCTTTGCAACTAGCAGTGTTGACATAACCAGGTCCTCGGCATAGGAGTTCCCCTTCTAGAACATTACCTCAGTTCCTCAGCTGTTCGGTGTTGCCCACTGCCTCACCCGATGCAGGGTGCAGTACTTTTACCTGAGTGACTGTCCGGCATATTTTCAGTCCTTTGTCATGGGTCCCATCGTCGCCATTACGCTCTGTCTCATCCTCAGAGATTCGGGAGTCATCAGCATGAAGATCCACAACAGCCTCCTGCCCCGCCAGGGGTTTGATGTCGGGGATGAGGCTCTGGGACACAGACACCCCCGCTACCCCGTTACACTGGGCCCATGTCTACTCCCACCTGAACATGTCTGATCCTCCCTTCCCTGGCCCCACCCACCTCACCTTGAGTGACTCAGTGGTGATACTGATAGAAGGTTTCTTCTGTGTGGCAGCAGTACTGGCTCCCCAACGACGCTTTCGACCAGGCTGGCCCCCCTCTGTGTCACTGTTTCCAGCTTGCACCCCCTTGGTAGCTGCTGTCCCCAAAAAATAGGACCCAACAGTTAGATGGTCTCAGGTTCCTAACTAGCTCACACCGTAATACTTATAGGTTGCCTTTGGCTGGAGTTTTAATAAAAGGTTAATGTAAGAAAAGATGGGGGAGGGAACCCTAGGGAAACTAAGGCGTAAAGAGTGAACAAAAACGATGTTGTCCCTTCCTTACAGATGGAAACTATTCGCAGCTGAAGGAAGGTAGGCAACTAGTTGGAGGAGCACTTCAGACTAAGTGCAGGAGAACCTGGACACAGGACCACACTGTCACACTATGTGCTTCTAATAAACTTCCGCAACATGCACCCTACTGTGTGTCTGGGCATGGTGGCACACACCTTTAATCCCAACACTTGGAAATGAAGGGGAAATCTCTGAGTTCAAAACCACCCTGATCTACACAGCAAATTTCAGAACAACCAGAAAACAAGACTACTACCAAACTACCACTGCCCAAGTTCCTCAGTGGGCAACAATTTAAGTTTACTCTCAGGAGGGCTGGAGAGATGGCTCGGAGGTTAAGAGCACTGTCTGCTCTTCCAGAGGTCCTGAGTTCAATTCCCAGCAACCACATGGTGGCTCACAACCATCTATAATGAGATCTGATACCCTCTTCTGGTCTGCACGTGTACATGCAGGTGGAGCACTGTATACATAATAAATAAATCTAAAAAAAAAAAAAAAAAAAAAAAAAAAAAGCACTGTCTGCTCTTCCAGAGGTCCTGAGTTCAATTCCCAGCAACCACATGGTGGCTCACAACCATCGGTAATGAGATCTGGTGCCCTCTTCTGGTCTGCACGTGTACATGCAGGTGGAGCACTGTATACATAATAAATAAATCTAAAAAAAAAAAAAAAAAAGCACTGTCTGCTCTTCCAGAGGTCCTGAGTTCAATTCCCGGCAACCGCATGGTGGCTCACAACCATTTATAATGTGATTTATAATGTGATCTGGTGCCCTCTTCTGGCATGCAGGCATACATGCAGGTGGAATGCTGTATACATAATGAATAAATCTTGTTACTGTCAGGAGCACATTTGTTTCTTAGATTGTGTGTTAGAATAAAGTATGAAATAGAAAGCATCACACAGGCATCTCTTCAAATTCAAGGTCAGACACCAGAAAGGATACACTCCTCTAAGAGCTGGGTGTGGTAGCACATGCCTGTAATCTCAGCTACTTGAGAGGATATGGCAGGATTCAGTTTTCGTCAGCCTGGTCTACATAGCAGAAACCTTGTCTTAAAAATAAGTAATAAAAGAATAGATTGGAAATGGTCTGAGGTACAGTGCTCTCCTTAAAGTATGGGTAGAGTGGGGAAGCTGCTGTGGTACTGTGTGCCTGCCGTAAGGCTGTGGGTTCAATCCTCAACACACACACACACACTCATGCACACTCACACCACACTCACACACACACACTCTCACACACACGCACACTCACACACACGCACACGCACACACAGGCACTCACACACACAGCTAGAAAAGCATGATAGGATTGGTTCTGAGAATGTTACTGGGGGAAAATGAAATTCTAATCGTCTGTGAACAGTTTTTATAACTTTTACCAGGGATTTGGGGCTAGACTTACAGACAACGGAGATTTTCCTCTTGAATGATTTGGGCATCGAGCTCTGTATGGAGAAGATAAGGAAGAAAGAGAGAGAGAGAGAGACACCCCACAGAGAGGGGGGAGGAGGTTAAATCAGGCAATCTTAGCATAAATGCCAAAGACACACAGAGACAGAGAGAGAGACTGACAGATAGAGACCAAAACAGAAGCAGCAAACGGCAAAAAACGAAGCAGAATCAATGCAAGTTAGAGGGAAATTAAAGCAAACGTCACGGGAGGTCACGTCTATCACCTCACACCAGTGTATTAGCTTTGCCAGAAATAAGATGGAGAGGGGATTTAACAACTCCAGCTATGTAATCAGTTTTTGGGTTCTTTGAAACAGGCTCTCACTTTGTAGCCTAGGCTACATCATCAAACTTTCAGTGATCCTCCTGCCTCAGCCTCCCAAGCACTGGGATTACAGACATGAGCCACCATGCCCGGCTCCCTCTTGGCCCTGTAAAGTTGCTGATCGTGCCCTCAACTCTAAGGGATGAGGGCACCCAATGAGCTACGCCCAGAGCCAGTAACTGGGTCCTCCCAAGTCCTTCCTTGCCAATTTGAAAGATAGGAGAAAAATCAACTCTTGAGACGGTAACTTCGACAGTCTTCCTTTACTTAGCACCCAGTCTGACATTTTGACAGGATGCGGGATACTTGAAGAGCACCCAGAGCAACACCGAGGAAAATAATTAACTAGTTCACTGAAGATGAAGCGCTTAGGCTGACAGGTAGCAGAGAGAATTTACAACTATCTCTTGTGTAAGGGGTTTTGGTAAGGGGTAGGCTGCCCCAACCTTCCCAACCACCACCCTTACTCCAGCAGAGCCTGAATGCTCCCCCTTCAAGTAGGGCTCAAATCCAGGGGGGCTCTGGCCAAGGATCAAAACCAAAACAAATCCCAGAAGACAGATTTGGGCAAGCGTCTTCCCAGACACACAGTGGGAATAACATTACAGACAGTGCAGGGGCATGGGGTGGGGGGCACTTTTAGATTTAGGTGCTTATTTCTGGAAAAACTAAGACCACCCTACCACCCTTCTAAAGGGTAGGGCAGAACCCTCTTAATCTCCTTTCCCCACCCACCCCCAGCCCCACCTGTGTCATCTGACCAAGTCTCCTTGGTCTGTGTTAAGGGCCAGCCTGACCCCTAGCTAGGTTGCTCATGATGGGTAAGTTAGTGAGAAAAGGAAAAAAAAAAAAAAAAACAAAAACAAAAAAGAAACCAAACAAAAAAACCCAAAAAACCAAACAAAAAAACTTAATTAAAACAAGAAAAACACAAACCAAATAAATAAACCTAACAAAGAAACCAGAAAAATAAAGAAAGAACTAAAAATAAAGATTAAAGAGAAGTAGAAAAATCAAAGAATAAACTAGGAATATGACAAATGTTCCAGGTACCATCTCACACCTGGGGTCTTCAGCTCAGCCAATCGCACCTCACTGTGTACTGTATCTAGTCAACCGCCGTCCAATCAGAATGAGCCCTCCCTGCTAGGCGTTGTGCAATTGGTGGGGGGTTGGGTTGGCAAAAAAGGTGGGCGCACGGCGTGGTAGTCAGCGTGGCACTGCCAGAGTCCTCCCAGGGGCGCAGGGGGGGCGGGAGGGAAACGTGTGGGGGGACGCTGCCCAGTTTCCAAGATGTCAAAACAGTTCACTGGCGATGGCCAGCCTCAGCGAGGGGCAGAGGGGGATGGGGGCAGAACACCAGTCCTGGCCCTACAGGGCCTCATCTTGCTGTCCCTGATGAGATGGCCCGAGAGCAGCAGGAACGAACACTCCTTGCCTTCCGTGAGGCAGGCAGGACCCTATGTCCACCAGTGGCAAGCTGCAGCAATGCCACCACCCAACGCTTGGGTCCAGCGACAACTCCAAAGTCCCTTCCTCCTGAGTGTAACTGGGGAGGTCCTGTCACCCGGTGGGGTCATGGAGCCTCTGATGAAGGTAGGCTGGGGACAGCAGCAGTAGTGATCTCCCCAGGACCTCGTCACATTCAGCGGCAAAATCAGAGCGTGTCTTCTGGGTTGTGGACGGCATCTGTCTCCTCAGGGACTGCAGCCGAGACAGTGGTTCTGGTCAGGTGGACGAGCGAGTCCCTGCCTCCAAGGATGGAGAAGTTGGAGCACCCAACATGCTGCTGCTCTTCACCATGGACAGCAGGGACCAAAGCGAAGTCCGTGTGAGGAGCAAGTGATGACGCGTGGGCCAGGCGTCACCAGCTTCACATCCCTGAGGTACAGACCCTAGACTTCTCTGCAGGGTTCCCAGTCCGCAAAGTTTAGGCCACCGGTCCCACTCAAGTGTTTACAGCACGGCACTGTCATCACAGACATCTGACTCTCTTGGGTTTCTCGGTCCCTAGATGGGGATCCCAACAGTCTGTAGCACACAAGGCAACCCACAGTCTTTGATAGGTAAGGGCACGTGGGCAGGCGCCCCAGCACTGGCACAAACTCTTCTTGGGGTGTCCCGAGTAGGGAGATGATTCAAGTCCACCCCTTTCCAAATGCCTTTTGTTTTCAATACAAGTCTCTCCAGAACAGTGCTCTTCTTAGCCCCCTGATGTAAGCAAGACAGGGAGGCAAAAGGGGGACCATCACAGAAGCCCACAGACATGCCCCCTCTGGCCAAGACACCTGGATAGCAGACTCGGCTCTGATTGGGCGGCTCAGTAGCAGCGGGTGGGTCCAGAGGTAGAGGCGGCATCAGCGATTGGCCAGTTGGGCAGGGTTATATTTTACGGGCGGATTACCGTACATGAGGTACTTGGACAAAGTTTTACGGGGAAGAAGGACCTTGTAATAAATAATATTCTGCACATCAAATCACTTTCACCGGCCCCCACCCCCGCAACACACATCAGAGAAAGGCTACACACACAACAGCCCCTCCCACTCTGTAATAATACCACTCCCCAACCCAGCTAATTCTATTTCTTTAAGAGCCAAGAAGATTTCGCTGACTCCAATGAGGGAAGCCTCTTGGATTGGGCACAGGACAAAATGGTAATATATGTGCCAAAAAAATCCCCCAAACCCGAAAACAAAACAGAACAACAAAAACAAAACGAGACAGACGGCCTTCTGGTTCAGGCCCTGGGTGAAGAAGCTACATTTCTGTAATTAGACCACTGGGGGGCAGAAGAGCAACAAAAATTCCTGAGCATGGCTGACTTGGTAAGAGACCCAAAGCCCCACTAGGTGGCGTTGAGTGCCATCAAGCTTTTAAAAAGGAGGGAAAGCTCAAGGAGTTAGCTTCACAGAAAGCTAGCTGCACTTGGGTTTTTAAAAAAAGAGCCATCAACAGACTTCCAAACTAGAAGCCTGGTACGTAATACTACTTCTCATGTAGGGAAGGAAACCTAAGACCTTGTCCCTATCACAAGAGGTATCCCTTGCTAAACCAGCGAATTCTCCCTTGCCCTATCCTGATCCAAGGCCCTGCCTTGTCCCCTTTAAGTCATCCCACTGTGTAAGAGGGATCTATTCTCCCTAGGCCCACACTCTGCCCACCCTCCCCAACAGGTGGCTCGGCTAGTTACCTCTTTCCTCTCCTCTTCTTCAGCACTGCCTTCTGGGCGGTCATCATTGCTGACTTGGTCTGCAATAGGCACAGGAGGCTCAGGAACCTCATTTTCAGGTCTGTTTTCACTTGTGTCCATGGTCACGTCCTCCTTCTCTTCACTGACAGGATGGAAGGGGTTGAAGGAAAGGGCAGGAGAGAATGAGGGGGAAGAGAGAGCAAGATGTTAGCTTTGGGGCCATAAAATCCCAATGGCTCCTTACTTGGGTGGGACTGTAGCCTTTTAGAACCGATTAGAACTCTGCCACCATGGGAAAGTGGGCATGTTTTCCTTGAGAAAAAAGTATAGATTACAGTGCTCATGGCCAGATGGGGACAACGCTGCTACCTGTATGTGGGCACCCAGCACTCAGAGTTCTTAGATACTAACTGCACAGTTCTCTTGCACAAAACCAACATTCTCCTCTGAAAAGTCCTTCAAAAGTAACCTCAGTTTGACGCTAAGGCTGTAGCCTCTCTATTCACCAGTCAAGGCATCTTTAAGTTATACAAGAACCTAAAGGAAGCCTGCTTCTCTTATAAAAACAAAAGCAAGAGGAAGGGGCTCAGGTGTAGCAAACGATCCTGACCTTGTGCTTAGTCAACTGCTAATAAGCAAGTGCCTGATGAGGCACAGGTCCTGAGATCCCAGGAACAGAAGAGAGTGAGGGGTTGGGAAGTACGCCTACTTCTCCTTCATCCTAGTTTTCCGAAAACCTAAACTACTAAAGTATGAAAACTTGAGTCACCAGACCACTTTCACCTGCTCAGAGCAGAAACTGTTCTTCCACTTGACTCTTACCCAGTCACTCCCATTCCCTCATTCCAACTTCCAAGAGATAAAGGGAACAGGCCTCCCAAGTCAGCAATACCCTCCCCCACAGCAGACAACTCCCCCTAAACCTGGAACCCACTCTCACAAGTTAGCACTCACTTAAGACAAAGAAATCCAGAGATTCCATCAGATAAACTATCTTTCTACCTTTCTGCCACAACCCCTAACTTCTAATCCTGACACCCCCAAAAAAGTAGATTAAAAAAAAATCGAAATCAGGACAATCAGGGTATAAGTGACAGAAAAAGGAAACCAAGCCTCCCCAGGCCAGGAACTAGTACCTGAAAACTCAGCATTCCCACCAGGCTGTGGGACACACGAGAGGTCAGAAAAGCCTCCCCAGTGTAGGCAGGGAGAGGTGCAAAGCTGAGGGGGAGGGGGAAGTCAGGATTGGGCCCCCAAGCTAACAGGCCCCCACAGAACACGTGATTTTCTGCTTAAATCTTGAAGAAAGGCTTATCAAAAACCCAAACCAAAACAAACAGCCTATTGCTCAGAGAGGGCAACCGGGGCCAATTAGAAACCGAGCAGGAAGGACAAAGGGAGAAGCGAATGCCTGAAAACAGACCAAAATGAAAGACAGTGGGAGCCATGAGGAAGCTGAGGAGGCGGCGGCGAGGTGGGGCAGGACACATGGGGATGCGAGGCTCTCACCCTGCTCTGCTGTCTGAGAACATCATTATTTTTTCTCCCCCTGGAAGTGCTGTTTATCCCTTTCTGGAATGGAAGAAATAACAAAAACCAAACAAAAAAATCCTAAAAAAATTAAAACAAAAACCCCCGAACCAAACAAACCACTTTCCTTGCCCCGAGATCCCACCACCTCCTCCCAGCCACCCGATCCAGAGAGAGAAAATCAAGATGCAGCAACTGGGGAATCCAAAAAAATGGTAAATGAAGGGGAGGTGGTGGTGGAGCGGGGAGGCTAAAATAGATCGGGCGTTTAAGAGATAAGCGTTTAAGTCCTCACGGCAAACCCCGAGTTCGGCTGGACTGGTCTCTCTGGAGGAAGAGGAGGAAGAGGGCCAGGTTGCTGGTAGTAAGCTGGCTCTATTGTATTGGCAAAGCGGCAGCGTTCAGCCGGAGACATGCAGGGGAGCCATCTTGCCACTTACCCAGCAGCCCGTGTGTGCGGATGGGGGAGGGCCCTGATGCAGCAGGGGAGGGGAAAGAGGGAGGGAGCTGAGTGAGCAAGGTTCTTAGCCTCTGGCAGGCCACAGGGAGTCAACTGGCTCCAGAGGCCAGGCCTTTTCCCTTCTTTTCTCAGGTTACAACAGCTACAGAGTCTAGTGCTACAGGGCCAGGGTGCTTTCTCTCAGACTTCCCAGAGGGCAAAGAAGGGGCCAGGTGGAGAGAACACACTTCAGCTGCCTGACTGGAAGACCCAAATTAAGTGAAGGAAAACAGCAGAGTTGGGAATGAGAAATGATTCAAGCCAAAACAGAAAAATTTTAAAGATGACCAAGGCTTCCATCTACCCTCAAAACATCAAGGCATTGTAATGTGCTCATCCCTGTCCGCCCAGGATAACTAACTTGCTTACCTCTGCCACGATCACATGTAACCTGTCTTCTAGGAAAGTTGAGAAGTGGATAAATCTGGGAGTTTTTCTTTTCCAAAATAGAAAAAAAGGCTGGGTGTCTCTGAAGAGAGAACTGACAGATTGTTTCCAAGTCTTTACTAAGACCACTCCGCCCCAGGGTAAGGAAAAGGCAAGGGGACCTCACACAGGCAAAGCCTGAAGGTCTACCAGGCAGACAGGACAGCACAGATGAAAGGCGTTCCCTGGAGCAGGGCAGGGCAGGGCAGGGCAAGATAAGCCCAACACCGAGGTTGGGAGCCATCAGATCTGAGTGGGACACAGACCTTAACAAAAGATGCCGTCTTGCCTGCAACCCCAATACTAGAGAGACTGGGGCAGGAGGACTGCAATAGGTTTGAGACCAGCCGGTACAAAACAACAATATAAACCTCAAACCAAAAAAAATTCCAACAAAAAACCAGTTGTAGCACCAAACACTGCAGAGAATCTGTCTGCTGACTGAAATGCTCAGCTCCTTTCCTAACAGCAGGACAAACCCTCTTCAGACAGAGAAACCCAGAGATTCCATCAGATAAACTATCTTCCTACCTTTCTGCCACTACTCCTAACTTCTAATCCTGACACCTCTCCAATACTAGATTAAAAAAAAAAATAAAATAAAATCAGGACAATCAGGGTATAAGTGACAGAAAAGGGAAACCAAGCCTTCCCAGACCAGGACTAGGACCTGAAAATTCAGCATTCCCATCAGGCTGTGGGACACACAAGATGACACACAAGAGGTCAGAAAAGCCTCTTCCTGGGGTAATGAGTGAGTGAGGGGGGTGGGGGGGGAGGAATGTGAGTCAGACAGACAGACAGACCCACAGGAAAAAAAGGGGAGGAGGAAGAAGGACACAAGCTTCTAAGAACTTGACTTCAAGCTCACTGTCTTGAGGACAGGTCTGTGTAGGTCAGGCTGGCCTTGAACTCAGATCTGCTTGTCTCTGCCTTCAGAATGCAGGAATTCACCCAACCTCATTTTGGTCAGAGCTTTTAGACAGGAATCAACTTTTCTCTGTGCTGCTTAAAATTCTAAACTTATATGCCAAAAAGTACATGCTAAATCTATGGGTTTTTTTTCTTTTTTTCTTTTTTTCAGAGCTGGGGACCAAACCCAGGGCCTTGCGCTTACTAGGCAAGCGCTCTACCACTGAGCTAAATCCCCAACCCCTAAATCTATGTTTATACATTAAAAGTTCCCTTTTACAAAGTGATTCTTGTCTACTCAAAGGTAAGGCAAGATCCTGTATGAGGGTTAAAAACAAAGTGAACGCAGGAATGAGAAACTGTAACAGTAGCCACATTTCAGCTCCTCTCCTATACTCTGCAAGCTTTGCTAACACTAACACCCACTTTAGGGATAGGGCTAGCCCTGTGCAGTCTGGAAGCTGCTGCAAATGGAGCTGAGTGTGGAGGGAACAGGCACAGGCAGTCGTCACTGGAGACTTTTTTTTTTTTTTTTAATTCAAAGGGTAGACACTTTCTCTGCTGGTAAAATATTCAGTGATGGGGATGACAGGTTTTGACAATGCCCTTATCACTCTGAATAATAGATAATCATTAGGTTACCTGCTACCTACCTCCATCCTGCAACGTTCCTCAGGGGTAGGGACTGTGTGCCTTGGTCCTTAGCTCAGACTTTAAGACAAATAACTATGTATGTACTTCTTAATTACAGTATAATGGTGGGTAACAAGTGGATACTTTAAAACATTTGTTGATCTAAAAGATAATCTGCTTTTTCATGTATGTGGGAGCAGTGGATCCCATGCATGCATATATGTACCTGTGTGAGCCTACAATGTGGAGGCAAAAAGCTAATGTTAGGAGCCATTTTCCTCTTCCACATTATTAAAACAGGGCCTCTCCCCAGGTGGTGGTGCATGCTTTAAATTCCAGCACTTGGGAGACAGAGGCAGGCAGATCTTTGTGAGTTTTAAGCCAGCCTATAAGCCAGGTCTACACAATCAGCTAGCTCTAGGACAGCCAGGGCTACAGAAAAACCCTGTCTTTAAAGACAAAAACGACAAACAGGGTCTGTCAATGAGACCCGGAACTTGATAATAGAGCTAGTTTTGCTGGCTAAGCTGGTGATCCCTGACCTCCAGGGAGGATGGGATTGCAGGTGGGCAGCAGGTCTACCAGGCGTGTCCTTGGGTTCTAGGTATCTGAAGTGGGGTCCTCAGAACTCTATCTAGTCCTTACACTCGCTGACAAGCACTTTAACCACAGTGCCTCAGCCATTAAACCGTTTCTGAAAGAGTATTTTAGTTTTTGTTTTGTTGTTTTTGAGATGGTCTCGTGTAGCCTCAGCTGGCCTAGAGCTTGCTGGTACATCAGGCTGTCTTCAGCTCAGAGATCCGCCCGTCTTAGCCTCCCAGGCACTGGGATTAAAGGTGTGTGTGCACCACCACATCTGACTTCTACACAGAGTTCTCACAAATTATCCCACAGAATGTACATCTACTGTTCTAAAGTATTTCCTGCTGTTAAAATACTTCTAGAATTATGTGTTGGAAGAATTTTTGGCTACTGGAATTTTTTGCTATGGATTTTCCCCTAGTCTCACTAGGCAAAGGATGGCCACCTGCTGGAACTCACTTGCAGCTTATGTTACTTCTTCACGTTGGGACTGCCATAGAACCTCTAGTCAGCTTCTGCTATTGGACTTTTCTTCTTTTTCTCCTCCTCCTCTTTTTTTTTTTTTTTTGAGAAAGGGTCTTATGACAAATCCCTAGTTGCCCTGGAACTGGTTATGTAGGCCTTAAGCTCAGAGATCTTCCTGCCTCTACACTGATTGCTTGGATTAAAGGTGTGTGCTACAGCTCTTAAAATGAGTATCTTGGCTTTCATAACATATTAGATTTGTGCCTTGTATTTCTCTATACACATACACACAGACACACACACACACACAGACACACACACACACACACAAATGCACGTAACAACAACTTATGAAAAAAGAGGCTAGAGTGAGCAAGGAGGGTATGTGGGAGGTTTCACGGGAAGAAAAGGGAAGGAAGGGGGAAACAATATAATTATTTCAAAAAAAGAAAAAAAGAAGTTTTTTTTTTTTTTTTTTTTTTTTGGCCTGGTGTCCACAGAAGTCAAAAGACAGCACTGACACCCCTGGAACTGGAGTTACATGTGGTCCTGAGCCACCATATGAGTGCTGGGAACCAGACCCAGGTCTTCTGCAAGAGAAGCCAGCACTCTTGACCTCTGAGTCGTCTCTCCAGCCCCTTTTATTTCCCTCTGATGAATTTTACAGGACCCAAGAATTCCCAAGATGCTATTTTTAGAATATAATAAAGAATCATTGAAACCATACCATTTTTGTCTAGACAAAGGCACATTTCTCCACTTCATCAGCTCTTGAAAAAGTATCTCTGACCTATCAAGTTGTACTGGGAACAAGGGGAGAGACAGGATCCCCACAAAGCCCCCCCACACAAAGCAGCATCACTCAGAAGGAAAGGACAGAATTACTTAAATACTAACATCACATTACAGGATGAATAATTTAAGAGAAATTAATGGAAATGGCAGTTTGTATAGGCATTTCAGTTTAAACTCTAATACTAAAAACCCTAAAGTGCTAAGGACCCCACATGAAAACTTAGTAAGGAACATTGAGACCTGATACCCCAGGTGCTTAGCTACAAGACTAACATGGGTAGTTTATCAGTTTACCCTTACACACAAGTTACTTAGAGTAAGCAAACTCTGGTAATAAACTATGCTTTTTTTTGTTGTTTAAAATAATATACCATTTGGGATACAGGCACTAAGCCTCCTGGGAAGCATCAGTTAGTTTGCTGTAATGGTTTAAATATTTTCTTCCTTTTCTCAAGCATAAAGACAAGTAAGCACAGCATCAGAGTCCGAAGCTGCTACTGGCTACTAGGTATGTATACGAAAGGCTGCTTAGAAAAGGTTGGGTATAAGAATTAACCGTTGCCCATGAACAACTGCACCTACAAAACAAACCAAAACACCCCATTCCTCCAATCAAACAACAAAAAACCCAGACTTTTCACTACCACTATATATTTTTTTTGGAGAAGCCTCACTAGATAGTTCTGCCTGTCCTGGAACTCTCTATGTAGACCAGGTTGTCTCCACATTCACAGAACCTTCACCATGACCACCATCTTTGCCTGTGTGCTGGGATTAAAGGCGTATGCTGTATCTGGCTTATTCCTTACATTTAGTGTACCTCAGACACAATCAGAAGCAAAATAGGATTAACTAACAGGAGTAAAAATGGCCCTTGAAGTAAATTCTAACCTTTTCTAACCTTTTACTGTTATTTTGTAGTGGTGTAATAGTGAGATAGGAAAACCAAGCTTTAAGCCACCAATGTTCCTCTTATTTAGTATTTTTAAATGATCTTACTTTTTAAAAGTTGCAGAGGGCTCTAGAGGGCTGTCAGGCTGCTAAGATTGGGAGCACTGTCAATCAATCAGTTGAAATATAGGAAAACCACAAGGATTTATTTACTAAATTCTCTGTGAGAACAGATGATGGGCTTAGGCCTTTGAATATATCTTTTTGTTAGGTTGCTGAACAGACTGTGTCATAGGTCAAGAAAGACAACGGACAATTTTCAGTATTGCCCAAGCTTTTATCTTGTCAGAATCAATATGACTGGATTATCTTAGCCATAAAGTGAAGGTCAAACTCATCTCTAGCAGTAAAAACCCTCTGTATGTAACCCTATAAGCTTCATATATCCAAGAAATGAATTGAAAAATCCAGAAATAAAGGCCTTTCCAAACAACAAACTAACCCCTCCCTCTCTTGCTATGATTTCACAGAGCAGCCATTTAAAGGTCTGCAGGGAATACTGTAGGCCCTACTACTGCTTACCTGGACAGGAGGGCTCTCCAAGGCGTGGTCAACAACTTTCTTTCTTTTCCTGGTTTCTGAGACAGAGTGTTTCTCTGTAGCCCTGGCGTCCTGGAACTCACTCTGTAGGCCAGGCTGGCCTCAAACTCAGAGATCCATCTGTCTCTGTGCCCTGAGTGCTGGGATTAAAGGTGTACCCCACCACACCAGGCATGAATAAGCACTTTTAAACTGCCAGTGTGCAAGGCCATGCTGTACCTTATGGGCCTGGGACGGTCACATATATTATTCTGAATGACATACAAAGGAGCTTTCACCTTTCATCATACATGGTGTGAGCTGGGGCTCCAACACCTTCCAAGTCACTGAAGTTTCATTTCCTAGTCCTAGAAGAACCACCCTTTCTCTAAGATAATGACCTTGTCTCACAATACGAAAACTAAATAAACCTTTTCAAAGGGAGCAAGCTTCTGGTTTGTGAATCAAAAAATATAATGGCCACAAGATGGCAGCAGAGGCAAGACTATGAGAAGACTCGCAAAACTACCACAGTAGAGCACTAAAGAAAACGAAACTATGCCCTCCCTTTGCCCACCATCCTCCAAAGTGTGCAAATGGTCAGACTATTACCCAGAAGGAGATGATACTAGAAGCAGAATCTAAGAACATACCAATAAATACAGAACAATAGGACATCTTCCACCGCAAGCCAGAATTCCTAATGTTTAAAAGGTAAGCAACCTTACTCTTTCGATACTTTTTTTTTCCTTTATTTTTCATGAGTGTCAGACTTTGAAGGCAGGGATTCAGAGAAAATAATAAATAAATAAATGTTTAAAGACAGGGTTTCTCACCGTAGCAGGTCAGCCTTGAAACTTACTCTGAAGTCAAGGCTGACACCTGATCGTCCTGCCTCCAGCTCCAGAGTGTGTACCACATGCCCTTTCTTCCCTTTTCATTTGTGAGGAGGCAAAGTCTTGGTACTCATCCCAGGCTAGCCTTGAGCTTTCAACTGCTCTGCCTCAGACTCCCCAATATTGGACTGCAGGAGAGTACTGGAGTTATGGGTGTGTGCGTGACACCTGTATTACTTCAGTAACTTATAATACAAAGCTCTGAATAATGAGTGTCTACCTACAGAATTAATTAGATATGAATATTCCTTTTACAAATTAAGTACTAAAAAGCTCACAAGAACTGTAAAAACTGTGTCTTAAGAAATTACCTCTGGGGCTGGAGAGATGGCTCAGTGATGAAGAACACTGACTGTTCTTCCAGAGGCCTGAGTTCAATTCCCAGCAACCACATGGTGGCTCACAACCATCTGTAATGAGATCTGATGCCCTCTTCTGGTGTGTCTGAAGACAGCCAACAGTGTACTTACATATAATAAATGAATAAATCTTAAAAAAAAAAAAAAAAAAAAAAAAAAGACTTCTGACCCAGGGCTTCCTACCTGCCATACTGTGCTCTTAACTAGTACAAACTGCTTAATGATGTTGACAGGCAGCAACCAAGGAAGGCAAGCTCCTATACAATTAGAATTAGTCTTCTCTTGTGCTTGTTTTGAGTTAGGGTATTGCTGTGTAGTACAGGCTAGCCCTAAACTCACAGTCTGCCCGCCCCAGGCTCTAATGCAGTGCCACCAAGCTTAGGTTTGTGATACTCCTTTTGGTTTCTTAAGAGACATGGTCTCTCTGTAGCCCTAGCTGTCCTATAATTTGTTATACAGACCAGACTAACCTCCAATTCAGTGACCTGCCTCTCTCTGCCTCCCAAATGTTAGAGTAAAAGCATGTGCCATTAAGCCTAGCCAAGGACCTGATATGTAGCACTAGTGTGGAACTTGTCAACAGGTCTGACTTTCAGTCTGAAGCAGTTCTCTTGTCTCATCTTCCTGAGCACTCTTGTGTGCCTACTGATTGATTTCGCAATAGGGTTTCATCTAGCTGCTGTCAATTTGCAATGTGCTCACTCAAGTTTAATCCTCTTGCACCTAGATGGGGTTACAGGCACAAACCTCCATGCCTAGCTTTTAGACCATTCTTTATTAAACGGAGTTCTTGGGCTCGGATGTGATTAGAACCCTGAGTTAGGACTGTGTTAAGCAGCAGGGTTACACTGAGGTGTGTACTGTTTAAAGCCGTTGCCTATTTCCGCTCAAAGACCCACATGTTTTTTCTTATGCCCTGATCACTACTTTCCAAACCACCTTAATGTTCTGGGAATTGAGGCCCTTACCATAGTGACTGGCCTCTGTCCATATAAAACACTCCCTTTCTGTTTTAAAAGGAAATCGTGAATAAAGACTCCATGGGGTAAAGATTGACCCGCACCTGCTGTCCGCCCCTCCCTCATTATCACCTCACTTACGCGGTGTGAGGAGTCCTTTCCGCCTCTGGCAGCTGAGAGAGCTGAGGCTCTGAGGTCTGAGGCTGGGTGGCAGCTGGTGGCTCTGCCTCTTCAGCTTCACACTTCTTTGGGCTCTCCTGTTCATAGAGAGCAAAAACCAAACAAAACAAAGGGTTTAATCCTGTTAGATTCACTTTCTTTAAGTTGAAGCTAGTGAAAGAGCAGGACATACACAGTAGCAGTTTCACACAAGGCCGTCTTTATTATTTTGCAATGTAGAATGGGGATGTGGAGGAAGATCACTCCTATATAAACTGTTTTTCCCATGCAGGTTCTTACTGTGTAGCTCTGGCTGGCTTGGAACTCACTGAGGACCAGCACAGTCTTGAAACTTACTGACACCCACATGCTTCTACCTCCTGCATGCTGGGGTTGAATATGTAAGCTATCATGCCTGGCTAGGTACTTGAAGACTCTCTAGACCATGGCCTGTAATCTCAGCACGATGGAGGCTAAGGTATGAGGATTTGCAAAGCATGAGCAAGACCCTGGATTTATTTGTGTGGTTTTTTTTTTTTTGTTTGTTTGTTTTGCTTTTCAAGATAGGGATTCTCTGAGTGGCTCTGGCCATCCAGGAAATCACTCTGTAGACCAAACTGGCCTTGAACTCAGAGATTTGCCCGTCTCTGCCTCCTAAGTGATGGGATTGAAGGGATGACCCACCACTACCACCAGCTCCCATGACCTTTTTTGAGACAAGGTCTTGCTATGTAGCCCAGACTGGTTCTGAACTCAAAGCAATCCTCCTCAATACTAAGATATAAGACTGTATTATTGTGCCTGGCTCTAGAATTTGGGTGTAGGATGGTACATGCCTTAAATCCCAGCACGTAGGAGGCAGATCTCTGAGTTTGAGGCCAGCCTGGTCTACAGTTTCAGGATAGCCAGAGCTACAAAGAGAAACCTTGTCTCACAACAACCAAATCAAACCAAACCAAATCAAATAAAAAAGCCAAAAGAAACAGGGTTTCTCTAAACAGCTCTGGCTGACCTGGAGCTCACTTTGTAGACCAGAGTGGCCTTGAATCTCAGAGATCTGCCTGCTCCTCGGTGCTGGGATTAAAGGTTTATGCTGCCACATCCAGCTTAGAATTTTTTTTGAAAGAACGGAGAAAAGGCCTCCCTTTGGAGGCAGGTAAGTGGAAGGGCTCTGAGGAAGAATATAACTTAAGATACCCAGAGATGAGACTTCTGCTGTTGAACCGCACACAAAGCTTTGACTTTCCAGGGTGTTAAGGTCTATACACACACTATGGGGTGTGCACCTGTACATGTAAGTATGCTGAAAAAGAAAAGGCAAGGCAGGGTTGGGGGAGCCTGAGTGATACAACTCTAGGGCTGAAAGCACTTGCTGCTCTCTTGCAGAGAACTCACACTCATTCCCAGCCACACAGCAGCTTACAAGCACAGTTAACTGCAGCTCCTCGGTCTTCTACATTCGCACATATTCATGCAGGCAAATACTCACACATAAAATAAATCTTAAAATACAAACATGTCACTGCGATGGCTCAGTAGCTGATGACCTGAGCTCTATCCCTGAAAGCCACACGGTAGAACCCACATACATGCCACAGTACATGCCAACTCCCAAACAAACAAGACAAACAAACAAAAAGATAAATGAATGGCTTTTGGTTTAAAAAAAAAAAAAACCCAAGAAGAATTCTTGGGCTAGAGAGATGGCTCAGTGGTTAAGAGCACTGACTGCTCTTCCAGAGGTCCTGAGTTCAATTCCCAGCAACCACATGGTGGCTCACAGCCATCTGTAATGGGATCCGATGCCCTCTTCTGCTGTGTCTGAAGACAGTGACAATGTACTCATATAAATGGTGACAATGTACTCATATAAATAAAATAATATCTTTAAAAAAAAAGTGTTCTCAACTGTCTGCATTTCTTGATTCTGGTCCAGACAGATTTTTGGATTTTTCGGTGAAGACACGCGATCAGTGAACACTGTAATCCCAGAAAGTGGGGAACCAAGGCAGCACCATTGGTTTGACGTTGGCCTGGACTGTAGAGCAAGGCCAAGTCTCAAAACCACTGCACAATGGGAAAATTAGGCCTACAGGTTAAACAGCCTACCTGCTCCGGCTGTAACCTCTGGATCACGTGCTTTTGCTCTGGCTCAGGCTGGCTCATATGCCTCCCCCGGACAGAGGCTGAGCACGTGGGAGCCTTCTCCTTTGGTTCAAGGACCTGCAGCTGTGGCACTGATGGAGCTGCAGCCTCCTGACCACAAGAGGGATCTTTGGTTTCAGTGTAGGTGGTGTTGCCGTCTCTGGAGACTCCAGGGCTCAGAGACTAAAAACACAAAAGGAAACATAAAAGTGAAATTACCTATATTCCAAATATTTAGGAGAGATGAGTGTAAGTAGATGCTGTATATACAGGAGACCACCAGACTTTCCCCAGCTTCTGCTGACCCAATATATAGTCTGGGCTTTTTTTATCTTTTGATAGAGACTTAAGTAGCACAAACAGGTACTGGATTTGCTACACAGTCCAGGATGGCCTTGACTTCCTCAGTGCTGGAAGTACAGGCTGAGAATACCCGGTCTTCTTCCAGATTTTTTGTCTCGTGTGTACTTCCACTGAAGTGAGTAATCTCTAACCACATACTAGGAAAGTTCACTAAGTTCCACCCCACAGCTTACACTCTCAAGAAGCCTGTATCAATGAAAGAGGCATATCCAATACGCTTTGTAATCTAAGGGCTTCAGAACAGGCAGGGACGCCAGTGACCACTGCACTGACCCTGTATGAAGGAAAAGTAAGCAGTGGAGACTACAGGACTCTTCTATTCCTGTCAGAAATCATTACAGGTTACTCAGACGTTCAAAATCACTAGAGACAGGATTCTCCATACTCACTTTTCTGCTGCCGCTTGATGCGGAACGGGAACGAGATCGAGAACGTGACCTAGACTCTGATGTTGACCTGGAGCCCATCTTGGCTCTATCATGAGGATTGGCGTGAACTCGCGCTTGAGACACCTCTCTCTGTTTAGATCTTGGAGAGGACTGTGAGCGGGAAGCTGAACTGTCAGGAGATCGAGATCTGGATCTAGAGCTGGAGGATGAAGGTGAGGATGATCGGCTCGAGGATGAGTCGGCTGACGGTTTCAAACTGTGGTCTGGGAAGAGAGTGTGGGAAGCTCTTCTGCCCTCCTCCTGTTCCAAAGACTGTTTCTTCACAGACTCCTCAGTGATCCCTTTGGCGGGTGCTAACTCCTCTCTTGTTAGAGGGAGAAGGGGAGCAGACTTTTCACGCTCACTTTCAGCACCTTTCTGGGCTGAGTGTTCGGGCAGTATGCTTCTCTGTGCCAGGGGCAGGACACTCTCTTCTGACACTCTCTCTGCTGGAGACTCTGCTTTGGTGTCTGCAGTACTTGACAGAGGAGACAGGCCTCTGAGCAGCTGCACTGTGTGGGGAGACACTATGGGCTCCCTGGTTCCAGCATCTGTACCAGGAGGAGATAACTGAATGAGGACAGGGGGTGCTGGGCCTTCCGCTGGCTCCACTTCTTCTTCATCCTGGAGCTGCATATGAGTTGGTGGAGATGAAGCTTCCTTGGTAAGTAAAGGTGGGGGTGTTTCCTCTTCACTGACTATTTGCTCTGGCTGCAGCACGACAGGGGCCTTCTCTAGGTCTTCAGGGAGGGGAGGCAGGGAAGGAGACTGGGATTTTTCTTCCAAACCTTGTGAAGATTTTACCTCATTTTCTTCTTGAGGGAGAGAAACAATTTGTGTCTCTTTCTCTTGTTGTTGTCTGGCCAGATGACTTCTTCTAGCTTCTTCCTGGGATCTTGTAACTCGCCCTCCTTTCTCTAACTCATCCTTTTCCTGGGATCTTATGATTGGGGGTTTCTCATCCACTACCTTTTCTGGTTTTGCTCTGGTCATCTCCTCCCCGTCTTCATCCTCAAACTGTTTCAGGATTGGTGCCTCGGCTTCTCTAGATTTCTGTCCCTCATCTACCTCCTCTTCCTCTTCTTCATCATCATCTTCTTCTTCCTCTTCCTCCTCCTCCTCTACTTTTAAATTTCGATCTGCTCTGACCCTCAGGTTTCTAGATGGCGTCTCTTGGTCCTCTTCCTCCTCAGCAGCCTGACTGTACTCAGGGAGTTTAGCTCTTGCCTGAAAGAAGATAGACAATGGCTTCAGATACATCTGTTTGAAGTGAAGAGAGAAAAAGCACCCTCACGGCACCCTTGGGTAGAGAACTTTAGCAACATGGAAGTGGGTGAGACAGTGACAGTGCTGAGATGGGCTCGACCAAACCAAAACTGGGAACACAGGAGCGTGGCAATGGAGCTGCTTCTGGTTGTGTGTTAGCCTCTAATCTCTTCCTTGTTTTTAAAAAGATTTAGTCTATTATTTATTTATGGACACATGCTATCCTTATGAGCACAAGTGCCAACAGAGGTCGGAAGAGGGCACCTGATTCCTGGGAACTGAAGTTGCAGATGGCTGTGAGCTGCCATGTGGGTGCTGGGTGTAAAACTTGAGTCTTCTGGAAGAGCAGCCAGTGTTCTGAACTGCTAAGCCATTTCTCCTGTCCTGGCTTTAATTTTTTTAAGGTTTATTTCACATGGATGAATACTTTGCTTACATGAATACAGGTACATCGTGTATGTGCCCAGTACCTGAGGAGGTCAGAAGAGGTCTTCACCACTAAGCTACTTCTCTCCAGACCCTGACTTAAATTTTAACTTTTAACATTAATGTGGACAGAATATCTACAAAGTAGAAGGGAGAACTAACCCGTGGTTACTTAGCATTTCTCTGCTGTCTTGGCATTTCCCCTTCTCTCTTTGGATGTAATTTCACACCCTGCTTCTCAGCTTTCTTCTCCTCCTTTCTCCCTCTTTGAAACAGGATGTCATATAACTCAGAGTGGCCTCAAACGCAATGAACAAATGTCTCTGTTCCCAAGTGCTGGGAATACAAGTGGATCACACCTAGTGCTGCCATAGCTTTGCACAGTCTACTACCTGTGGCTATGCTTCTCCACTGCTCTTCCTTAACATTGGCTCGTGTAGCTTTAATTGAATAACTATATCACATCTTGTCTAATTATACGGTTAGGAACATAGTCCAGCCTATTGACTTTCATATTTAATTACTTTAATATTTAAAAGATGCATTGTGTGTGTGTGTGTATAACTCAAAGAGGACAACTTGATGGGAACTGTTACTCCCCTTCTGCTGTGAGGGTCTCAGAGACTGAAATCAGGTCATTAGGTGCCTTTACTCACTTAGCCCTCACAGTTAAGTTTTTAAAAACCCACATATATATTCGCGTCAGCCATAGTAGCATATATCTGTAACTCCAGTATATAGGAAAGGCAGACAAGAGGATCCAGTGAGACTGTCTCAAAAAAAAAAAAAAAGTTAAAAATGTACATATTTGATCAGAAGCCTAAAGACCAGAGCATATCTAAACAACAGAAAACAGTGACTGACATTAGAAAAAGGGCTACACAAACAGAGACACCAACTCGGACAGCCTGAGACGTAGAGAGCAGCAGCTGTGCTGGTGGGGGTGGGTTACCTGTCTGACCCGGGATGATCGTCTTTCTCCTTTCCTTGGTTTTTCATCATCGGATTCACCTTTTTCTTCAGAAAAAGAGGAGCTCTTTCCTATCAAATGAAAGAAAATCAAGTCATATTCATGACATGAAAGCCTTGACTCATGACTTTCTAAAATTCAACCAATTATTGCCTACAAGGTCTGGAGTAAAATAGTTCATTTTCCCATATATGTGCTCAAGACTAAGATTCTTTTAATAACTCTTGCTATGGGACTGGAAAGATGGCTGAGTGGTTAAGAGCACTTGACTGTTCTTCCAGAGGTCCTGAGTTCAATTCCCAGCAACCACGTGGTGGCTCACAACCATCTGTAATGGGATCTGATGCCCTCTTCTGGTGTGTGTGAAGACAGAGACAGAGTACTCACATGCATAAAATAAATAAATCTTAAAAAAACACAAAACAAAAAACTCTTGCTATGCACTTTGAGGAATATTTTAATATGTCAAATAACTCAAAAGTAAAATAACTTCCAGGAACTTCAAACTGCCCAGCAGGGGTACAAAATAGAAAGCATACCTAGTTCTATAATGTCTTTTCGTATTCTGAAGCAGAATTTGAGACTTTACCATTCTGAAGTCAGGAATGGTCACTCACACGGACAATGTCAGCACTCCAGAGGTTGAGGCAGGAGCACTGCCATGTATTCAAGGCTAGCATGAGCTACTTTATGTTGAGTTCCAAGCCAGCCTGGACTACAATGTGAGACTATGTCTCAAAAACATAAAAGCAAGAGGTGTTCACTGCTTTATACCAACTTACCAGAGTTGTGTTATGGGTGTGGTGTTTGGCTTGCATCTGTGTGAATGCATGATTTTTATCTTGTGCCTTTAGAGTCCAGAAGGGGATATCAGATCCCCTAGAATGGGAGTTACAGGTAGTTATAACCCATCCTGTGGGTATTAGGAATCAAACCCAGGGCCTCTGGAAGAGCAGACAGTGCTTCCATTTGTGAGGCACTCTCTAGTCCCTGTATCATGTTTGAAAAATGTCTAGTACTGTGATTTGTTAGTTCCTCTCACCCCAACACTGGGAAATAAAACTCAGGGCCTTTTGCATGCTCAACAAGCACTCTAGGGAGCTGGAGAGACGCTTCAGCAGTTAAGAGCAAAGGACCTGGGTTTGATTTCCTGCATATACATAGTAGCTCACAACCATCTGTAACTCAAGTTTCAGGTCTGATTCCCTCTTCTGGCCTTCCTGGGTACCAGGCATGAACAAGGTGCACAGATACACAGGTAGGAAAATATCTTACCTACCTTACCTTACCTTACCTTGTACTTTTAATACATTAAAAAATAAAAATGAGGGCTGGACAGATGGCTTAGTAGTTAAGAGTTCGGAGTTCAATTCCCAGCAACCACATGGTGGCTCACAACTATCTGTAATGGCATCCAGTGCCCTCTTCTGGTCTGTCCAAAGATAGTGACAGTGTACCCACATACATGAAATAAATAAATAAATCTTAAAAAAAAAAATCCCAAAAAACAAAAACCATGCTACCATTGAAGTGTACTCTTAATCTGTGTTTAGGCTTGAGATGAGGTATTGCTGTCCTGGATCTTCCTGCCTTTGGTTCCTGAGTACTAGAATTTATATGTGTGATCCATGTTGGCTCTACAGGCTAGGTCTGACCAAAATATTATGAGGAAATATACCAGATCAAATAAAAAGCTTTGGTTTTTTAAATGAAGTTAGGAGTACAGCTCAATAGTATGGAGTGCTCACTTAACCAAGTGGCAAAGACCTGGGCCAAAAGTCCCAGGGATAAAAAAGAAATAGGTTGGGTGACAGTGCTGCAGGCCTTTAATCCAGCACTTGGGAGGCAGACACAGGCAGATCTCTGTTGGAGGCCAGCCTGGTCTACAGAGTGAGTTTCAGGACAGCCAGAGCTACGTAGAAAAACCTTGTCTTGGAAAACAAAACAAAAAAGTACACAAATTAATTCATGCCAAATGAACAGGGCTTTAGAACTAGGTTCCCCTAACTATGTTTCATATGCTGATGTTCAAGATGGAAAGTTTTTTTCTTTCCTTCAAAGAAAAGAAAGCTTGAAAATTATCATCTAGACCATTCAAGTCTAGAATGTTTCTCTAGAACATTGTAATACTTCATTGAAGATCTGTGCACAGCTCAGTGGTGGAGCACAAGCCTATTCACATACACGTGGTACTAGGTTTAACCTCCAATGTGGGCAGAAGTCATACAGAAGGGCAATATATGGATAAGAATTAGTTTAGAAAAAGCAGGGGCTGGAAAGATGGCTTAGTCGCTAAGAGTACTGGCTATTCTTCCAGAGGACCTGGGTTCCATTTCCAGCTGTCCAATGGTGGCTCACAACCATCTGTACCTCCAGTTCCAGGGGATCTGATGCCCTCCTTCTGGCCTCCACGGGCACTGCAGTGTGGTATGAAGACAAATGCATAGACAAAACACCCATACAAACAAAATAAAATTTTAAAGCTGGCATAAGGACAGGAGGTACTCATTAGAAGAGTGGGTGGATTCTGAAGAGAATACTTGTCTAATAATGCACAAAGCTTGGGTTCAACATGCAAAGGAAAGGGGAGCAGTTAATAAGACAGCTTAACTTTGATACAGCACACAAAGCGTGGATTTGGGCTGGAGATAGAGCTCAGATGGTTAGCAGGCACGAGGCACCACCTTAGTCCGCAGCACCACCAAGACAGTTTCCAGCACACGTGAAGCATGGCCTTATAAGTAGTATTTAAACCAGTGCAGACAATCCTGGTAGTTTAAGCTCTGACCCAGGATCTGCTGTTGTTTTCCATAGACCAATAACACTACTGAACTAGGCTTGGTTTTTGTAATAAACAAAACCAAACCCAAACTTATAAAACCAACTAACAAGATTACACATTTTTGTAAGTTTTTAATTGTGTGATCACTTGATTAACGGAATCTCTGAAATTATTTAATTTCACATGAGTAAACAAACATTTGCATCCCTTGCAAACAGGATCCATGTGACGAACAATGACAATATACACTCTCACAAGCCTAGGACACATCTTAACACACTACTGGCTGACTGGGTGGCAGTGGCACATGCCTTTAATCCAGCACTCAGGAGGCAGAGGCAGAGGCAGAGGCAGGAGGATGTCTGTGAGTTTCAGGCCAGCCTGGACTACTAATTGAGTTCCAGGATATCCAGGAAACCATATCTTGAAAACAAACAAACAGGGGCTGGGGATTTAGCTCAGTGGTAGAGCGCTTACCTAGGAAGCGCAAGGCCCTGGGTTCGGTCCCCAGCTCCGAGAAAAAAAAAAAAAAAGAAAACAAACAAACACTGCCTCCCCCAACACTATTGGCTGAACGACACAATCTCCTAAGTCACTGACCTGAATGTTACATTAAAAGGAAACGAGGCTCAGCGCTAGGGAAGAGAGAACTAAGGGAGAGATGCTGTCCTCCCCAATTTGAAAGCAGAGCACTTGCTGAGTGGGGTAGCCATGCCTTCAGTCCAGCACTAAGGCAGTGGCAGGCAGATGGCTGTGAGTTTGAGGCAAGTCTACATAGTGAATTCTAGGACAGCCAGAGTCACTTAATAGAGACCCTGCCTCGAAACAGACAGACAGACAGACAGACAGACAGACAGACAAAACCAAGGCCAGATATGATAATACACACCTATTATCCCAGAACGTGAGAAATAGGTAGATAAAGAATTCCAGGCCACCCTGGACTTCCCAATGACTTCAAAGCCATCTGAGACATAGGATGAAGAGAGTAAGGTGACGTCTCAGAATCACAGGGTCGGAGCTGCAGCTCACTATCTCAGCACTCATAGAACAGGGACTGCAGCGGCTCCAGGTGCAACCCCACTACTACGAAAACACTAAACACAGCAAAGCAAACCACCCACTACTAACTATAAAAAAATAACAGAAGAAGTGGCAATAAAAAGTTGTATATGACGTTGTCCAGAGATGAATGTCATTAGGCCAAAGGCAAGTTTTATTAAGTTGTAATTTAAAAATTAAATAGACCCAAACTTGGGGTTGGGGATTTAGCTCACCAGTAGAGCACTTGCCTAGCGAGCGCAAGGCCCTGGGCTCGGTCCGAGCTCCGGGAAGGATTATCAGGCTCATCCCACCCACAGTAAACTGCAGGCTGGCCTATGGTACATAACTGTGGAAGCACCAAGTAAGAGGCCCAGACAGGTCTGGAAGCTGCTCAGAGTTTTAACCATCACTGTTTTGATAAAGTTAGGAAAACTGGATGGGACTCTCAGAATGAAGCAAGGAATCACTAACAATACAAACACGGGGAGACGGAGGGTAGCCTTTAGTTAGAAGGTGGTCTCATGGGATCCATACTTGGGCTAGCTTCACGTGACCACACGAGTGTTGGAAGTCAGATGTTATTAACATTGAGCACTTTACCTAAAGGTGAAGCCACTGCCAGCAATGGGTTAAGATAAACAAAATAAACCTGGGAAAGCTTTATTTCTAAAACATCAAAGCCAGAGCCATCTGGAGAAAGGAAAGGCGGCTGGCAGACAGTGAAGGGCGCATGAACATGAAGAACATTTAGGAGTGGTTTAGGACTGTTGTTTGAGACAGGGAATGGCCATGCAGCTCAGGCTGACTGCAACCTCTCCACACTCCCGTTTCGGCCTCTTGAGTGCTGAGGTTATAGAAATGTGCCACCCGGGCTGGAGAGATGGCTCAGAGGTTAAGAGCACTGACTGCTCTTCCAGAGGTCCTGAGTTCAATTCCCAGCAACCACATGGTGGCTCACAACCACCTATAATCAGGTCTGGTGCCCTCTTCTGGCCTGTAGTTGTATACATGCAGGCAGAAAGCTGTATGATGTATACATAATAAATAAATAAATTTAAAAAAAGATTTATTAAAAAAAAAAAAGAAATGTGCCACCCACTAACAGCTGAAAAGTAGTTTATCTCAGAAGACAAATCTGTGGATAGGATTTATAGGACCCAAATTAGGCAAATATGAATCACGACAGAGACTACTAACATGGTACCCTTATATATACATAAACAGCAAAAATAAACAGACCTGGGGAGGGGGGATTGGAGAGGGGAGGAGCTGGGAACGGGGACAACATTTGAAATGTAAATACATAAAATATCCAGTAAAAAATAAAATAAAATAAGTAACTAGGAAAGATGCCAAAGCCAGAGCACTCAGCCTTCCTTAGACTCTTGGCAACCTGACCGAGAGAGAGAGATAGAGGTAGAGATAGCGAGCATGGGAGGGAGAGCGAGGTGCTCACTGTTGCGGGAATGGAGAATGCCAATCTATGTCAGTAACTAACGACGGCTTCCTGCTTTGGGTTTGCCTTTTGTTTTCAGCCTTACCAACCAGACCCTGTTGCCCTGCTACTTAATAGTGCAGGCCGGCCTGGAACTTGTGGCTCTCCTGTGCCCAGCCTTCCTAGGCTGGGTGCCCTTGGCCTCACCACTATGTTGGCTTCTCACTCACTTATAAGTATTTCATTGTGAGCAGGGATAAATGCAGGTTGCGGAGGTCAGAGGACATCTTGCAGAAGTTTCTGGAGACTGAATTCAAGTTGTCAGGCTTGGCTGCAAGTGTTCCTCCTCACTGAGCTTATTGTCTCTCCCTCTCACTCCCACACCTTTTTTTTTTTCAGTGTTTGTCACTAAACCCAGAACCTCATCATATTACATAAGTGCTCTGCATTGAGCTACATTGCCAGCCCTGTTCCACCTCTTCATCTTTTAATTGTTGAAAATTAGATTTTATGGCCATCTTGGTCTAGTGAGCAAGTTCCAGGTCAACTGGAAATGATGTTTTATTTTTCCTGTATATGTCTGTTTAAGTATGTGGGTATGCACATGCCACTACAAGTGTGGAGGTCAGAGGACAACCTTTGAAAGTTCGTTCCTTGGGGTTGGGAATTTAGCTCAGTGGTAGAGCGTTTGCCTAGCAAGCGCAAGGCCCTGGGTTCGGTCCCCAGCTCCGAAAAAAAGAAAAGAAAAAAAAAAAAAGTTTGTTCCTTCAAGTTTAGCAACGCCTGTCTTTACCCACTGAGCCTCCCCACCTCATCACCTCACTCCCTCACCTCATCACCATCATTGAGACAGGATCTCTCTAGAGGCCCTGGATGTCCTGGAACTCACAATGATCATGCTGGCCTTAAACTCAAGAGACCATCCTCCCCCTGCCTCCCAAGCACTGGGATTAAGAGTGTGAGCCGTCATACCCAGCTTTATTTTTAAATACTGGGTCTCAACAAACTAAGTTGTCCCCAACTCAGACACATCTCTGGTGAAATGCATATCCTATGGATGACAGTGGTGAGCACTGAAGGCGACTGTTGGCTGCACTCGCCGCTTCTCACCCTTTCCTCTATCAATTACAATCACAGATAAAGTTCTGCTGAGGACCTAAACACCAGAACCCTCGACTTTCTCAAAACCTTTCCTATTCAAGGACACACTGCTCATTTTCATTTCAAATTACACCTAGAAGCCATGTGTCTGTGTACACGCGCCCATGTGCCAGAGGACAAACTTTGGATGTTTGAGTGTCACCTACCTTGATTGTCATGAAAGGATCACTAACTAGCCAGGAGCTTGCTAGGCGCTAGTTTGGTTGGCCAGCAAGTCTCAGAGACAGTCTATGGTGCAGGGGTCACAAGTACACACCACTGCATCCAGCTTTTTTTGGCATGAGTTCTGGGACCCACACTCAGGTTCTCAAGCACTTTACTGACTGACTGCTGCCTCTTAGTCCCCAGAAGAACTTCCTAAAAAAACACAAGTTTTTAACCTATGAGAACTTTCAAGAATTCCCTACTTACTCAGAAAATGTTTAAAATTCATATTTACTGGGTTAGCCTTAAAGCCTTCTCTTCTTAGCACTTCTCTGGTGCTATTATTCCAAGTTTACCATGCCTCCTTTAAAAATATTACAGGCTGGAGACATGGCTCAGCTGTTAAGAGCACTGGCTGCTCTTGCAGAGGACCTGAGCTTGGCTCCCAGCATGCACGCTGGGAGGCTCACATACCTTTAGTTCCAGAATGACTCCCTTTTCTGGTCTCTGGTTTCTAATGATCACCTCAAATGTATACCTCTGCCATGAGGCTTTCCTCTAATTACTCCAGTTTTGAGATAGCTCACTTTTTAAAAATTTAACTTTATGTATATAAATATTTTTGCCTGCATATATGTCTATGTACTATTCCTGTGCCTGATGCCTGTGGAGGCCTGAGATCCTTTGGAACTAGAAATACTCTGATGATATAGTAGTGTATAACTAAATTACTGGCACTCAGGAAACAAGGAAGACAGACCTCAGGATTGAGGTTAACCTGGGGCTACATAGTAAAAAAGCCTGGCATATGGGGAACGCCTTTAATCTTAGCACTCAGGAAGCAGAGGGAAATGGCTCTTCTGTGAGTCTGAAGCCAGCCTGATACATAGCAAGTTCTAGGACAACACAACGATCCTGCCTCAGAAAAACAAAAGGAAAGAAAAGAAAGGGCAGACGATGTTGCTCTGTGGGTAAGAACACCAGCTTGTCAAACTGAATTCAGTCCCTGGGACCCACGTGACAGGAGAGAGCACACTTAAGTTGTTGTCTGACCTTCACATGTGAGCCTTGGCACTGGTACACACACACACACACACACACACACACACTTTATCAATGAATGCAATTAAAAAAAATCCTATGGTAGAGGGCTAAGGAGATAGCTCAGTGGTTAGGAGCATGTGCCACTCTTCCTGAGGACCCTAGTTTGTTCCCAGCATACATGTTAGGTGGCTCCAACCCCTGTAATTCCAGCTCCAGGGATCCAATGCACTCCTGTGAACAGACCCACACAGATATATAATTAAAAATAAAAAATAAAAATCTTAGAAGGCAACCCTACAGTATGCACACGTATCATTATGTCTTGTCCTAGCTACCATTTTTAAGGTTTTCTGTGCAATCAGAAATCTCTTTACCCACAGACAGTACATGTGCTACAGCCCTGAATACTCTAATAACAAGATGTGTAGATAGGAATGGAAAACAGACTCTTGACGTTTATGTGAGAATGATAGTGACTCATTTATACTAGAGTGCCATCTCTCTCCTCCTGCTTTCCGATAGGGGAAAGCAAGGGACCATCCTACTACTTCCCTATTTGGAGACAAGAGAGGTCCCTGAAGAGCTCTTCAATCATTCCAAAGTTATCAGTGTTAACTTTAGTTTCCAGGGGGGCTGACAACATCACACACACCCTGTAAAGAGGAGTGTCTGTAGCCAGCAAGACAGCTGAGGTGGATCAAGGCACTACGACTAAGCCTGATGACCTGAGTTCAAGTTCCAGGATCCATATGGCAGAAGGAGTGAGTTGTCCTGACAGCCATACATGTTCTGTGGCATGCATTTCTCTCTCTCCGCCGCCCTCCCCAAAACAAACAAATGCAGCAAGAGAAGGTGTGCTGGAGAGATGGCTCAGTTGCTAGGAGGAACTGAGCTCAACTCCTGGCACCCATATGGTGGCTCACAACCATCTGTAACTTCAATTCTAGGAGATCAGACAACTTTTGGCCTTATGGACACCAGGCACACAGGTAGTACACAGACATACATAAAGGCAGAACACCTGGGGTTGGGGATTTAGCTCAGTGGTAGAGCGCTTGCCTAGCAAGCCCAAGGCCCTGGGTTCGGGCCCAGCTCCGAAAAAGAAAAAAAAAAAAAAAGAAAAAAAAAGAAAAAAAAAAAAAGGCAGAACACCTAGACACATAAAATTCCAAGGGGACAGAGCACAGCACGTGCAAGGCTCTGGGTTTGATCCATACACAAAGGGGAAAAAGAGAAGGAAATTATTATTGACAGGAATGTTCAGTTAGGGCCATGGAGCTCAGTCGGTGGAGAGCTTGCCCATATGCAACAAGCCTTGGGTTTGATCTCTAGCACTGAATAAAGTAGGATGTGATGGAGCATACCATAATTTACAGATTGGGAAGCCGGAGCAGGAGGACCAAGAGTTTAAGGTAATTCTTGGTTACTTAGTGAACTGGAAGCCAGACTAGACTACATTGAGATTCTTGTCTCAAAAAATAAAAAAGAAGGTGGTGGTAGCTTAGTGGTTAAGAACCCTTACTGCCAGGGTTGGGGATTTAGCTCAGTGGTAGAGCGCTTGCCTAGGAAGCGCAAGGCCCTGGGTTCGGTCCCCAGCTCCGGAAAAAAAAGAATCAAAAAAAAAAAAAAAAAAAAAAAAAAAAAGAACCCTTACTGCCCTTGCAGAGGACGCAGGCTCAGTTTCTAACGCCATGTCTCAGTTCATGACTACCTCTAACTCCAACTCCAGGACATCTAATGTCCTCTTACAAGTTCCCCTAGGCACCAGACACACATGTAATGCATAGCTATATACACAGGCAAAACACCACACACACACAAATTAAAATAAAAACAAACAAATAAATGATTTTCAAAAATTCCCTTCAGGGACTCAGACATTAATCTAAGATCTTAAAATTAGCTTCAAAAGTTCTTCATTTTCTTTTAACAATACATAAAATTTCTCTCTCTCCAATAAATATCTCTAAAAAATTAACCTGTTCTAGAAATTCTATGCTAACATAAGAACTGGAAACACAAATATTCTAGGGAGGGGGAGGATGGAGAAGGGAACACCCTTATAGAAAAAGGGGAGGGAGAAGGAATAGGGGCTTATGGATAGGAAACCGGGAAACGGAACATTTGAAATGTAAATAAAGAAATATCCAATAAAAAAAAAGAAAAAGAAAACACTTATTTTCTAAAAGTATTAAATATGGAGGGACTGTCATTTCTGATAACCAGTAACAGTATTAACAATTGAAAATATTTGTTCATTTACACACTGCCTTATACATCTACCTAATGTCCACCATCACACATACACAATGTCTTGAAAATCCTCATTTTTGCTGTGTGAGTGGCACATACTTTTAATCTCAGCACCAAGGAGGCTGAGGCAGGTGGATCTGTGTTTAACACTAACCTAGTCTACATTAGTGTGATTCGGGATAGCCAGGGCTATATATTGAGATCTTGTAACAAACAAGCAGAACAAAATTCAAGTCTTCCAAGGGACAGAGGCTACATTTATAGCCTTTTACAGAGATACTACAGAAAGTCAGGCACCTAATGTCTCTATAACAGCGTGAAAAAGTAATCTTGTTTGAACCAATTATATAGAGCTCTCTGTTTATAAAATTCCGCATCATCTTTAACAGTGCTAGCAGGACTGTAATTATGCAATGATTTTATCAGGCGTCCATTTACTTACTAGACTGTCAATTCCCTTATGGAAGGCATCTTTTCCTCTAGCACATCCTGGGG
Organism: Rattus norvegicus; assembly: GCF_021556685.1. Taxonomy (NCBI): domain Eukaryota; kingdom Metazoa; phylum Chordata; class Mammalia; order Rodentia; family Muridae; genus Rattus; species Rattus norvegicus. Next base: position 31,716,174 of record NC_141548.1, read on the forward strand.
TCTAGCACACACCTGGGGTCTAGCACACACCTGAGGTCTAGCACACACCTGAGGTCTAGCACATCCTGGGGTCTAGTACATCCCGGGGTCTAGCACATCCTGGAATACACCAGGCAGGCAGCAAAAATTTGTTGAGGGCTGGAGAGATGGCTCAGAGGTTAAGAGCACTAGCTGCTCTTGCAGAAGTCCTTAGTTTAATTTCCAGCAACCACATGGTGGCTCACAATTATCTATATTGAAATCTGATGCCCTCTTCTGGAATGCAGCCATACATGCAAGTAGAGCACTCATATCTATAAACACATCAAAAATTGTTGAATAATAAAGCAGTAGATGTCAAATATGGGGAGGTGGAGACTAGATATATACATACAACAAGTAGATGAAAATAAGCTGGGACTGTTGCTAAATCAGATACAAAAGGCTGAAAAGGTATAGAGAAATCATACTGACTCATGAGACACCAAGTCATTAACATGTAAGCAAAAACCACATTTCAAAGAGGACACACTTTCTCTAAAATCAGACACCAAGTATCAATTTCACAGAATTCTCCTCAGACTTTCATGGAGGCTTAGCATGAAAGGAGGCATCACTACCTCCCCCACCAACTACGCAGGCTTGACAAACAGCGCAGTGGGGAGGGAGATACGTACGAGGTGAATGTGTGCTGAGCTCCAGCTCTGGTCTGTCCAGGCTGCTCTGAAAGTCAGGAGGCAGCAGGGAAGCCACTCCCTCAGGATGGGTCATCTCGTCCTCCGACTCAGCTGAAGCTTCTGCAAAGTACACATTGGGTCGGGGCAGGGAGGGAGTGAAGGGCTCAGCATGTGGGAATTCCATAGGAGTAAGGGGTGGTGGGCACAGTTATAGACACAGAGATAGATACCATGAAAGAGAAAGCCTCACTGGAGGTAAGCTCTCCTTCATCTAAAGGGTGCCACGACTTATTTCTAACTCCTCTTCTCAGACTCAAACTGAGCATCTCTCTCCCTGACAAAGTTAAACTGTAACTCATCTGGCTTCACGAAATATGGAAAGCAAATGAGCAGCAGCCTCACCTGACCTCTTCCTGGAATTAGCCAGACTCATCTACTTGGTGACAGAAATTAAAGCAAAGACCTTGTTAGAAGTTACGATTCGAGCTTACCTTCAAGTTCTGCAGCCTCTCGAGCTTCCCGTTCTAGGCGCTGCCTAAGTAGCTCCTGCTGCTTTTCCAGGTACTGCTTTATGAAACTGTTCTGGCTCATCTCCTCCCCAATCTGCGCAGAGAAACAAGAACGGCTAAGCAGGGCAGCCATGAGGTCACTGGAAAGGGCTGAGCACAGGTAATGGACACCCGAGTCGGAAAATAAGATGCAAAGCTGTTTTTCTGCTTTTAACCCTGCCCTAGATTTTTAGTTTTATATTTTGTTTCTGTCTGTGCGCCCACGTGTGTGTGTGTGTGTGTGCATGCGTGCACGTGTGGATATGTATGCAAAAATATACTTACACAGTCCAAGTATAAAATCCACTGTGAAGCCCCAGAGCGTCAGAATGGCTATTCTAACTCTAGAGGCGCTCATGGTGATGTGCATACCTTGGGTCTGGCTAATTTAGCCACATAATGTTTTTATTCAAAAGTTCTTTGTAATGAAGTTTTTTTTTTTAAATAATGAAAGCTTTCTTTTTAAGAAAAATTATTTATTGTGTATCAGGTGTTTTGGCTGCATGTGTGTCTGTCTATGCATCACTATGTAAAGTATTGGGTACTGAGAATCAAACCTGGGTCTTCTGGAAGAGCTCTTTAACTACTGAGCCATTGCTCCAGCCCAACCCCCTTTAAAAAAAATGCTTTAGAAATGCCTATTACAAATTTAAGTTTGATATGTTAAAATGTTTTAAAAATAATTATGCGGGCTAGAAAGACAGGTCAGTGTTTCAGAGCCCCGGTTGCTCTTCTAGAGGACCTGGGAAGGACTGTAATTCCTCAGGTCCAAGGGGATCCAATCCTCACACAGACACACATGCAGGCAAAACACCGGTGCACATAAAATAAAATTAAAAAGTCATTAAAAACTTTATTCCTTGGGCTGGAGAGATGGCTCAGCGGTTAAGAGCACTGACTGCTCTTCCAGAGGTCCTGAGTTCAATTCCCAGCAACCACATGGTGGCTCACAACCATCTGTAATGAGATCTGATGCCCTCTTCTGGTGTGTCTGAAGACAGCTACAGTGCACTCACATACATTAAATAAATAAATTAAAAAAAAAAAAAAAAAAAAAAAAAGAGCACTGACTGCTCTTCCAGAGGTTCTAAGTTTATTTCCCAGCAACTACATTGTGGCTCACAACCATCTGTAATGGGATCCAATGCCCTCTTCTGGTGTGTCTGAAGACAGTGACAGTGTACCCACATACAAGAAATAAATCTTAAAAAAAGAAAAAAAAACTTTACTCCTTAAAAAAAATTAAAATGAAGCTATGTGGTGGTGGCGCACACACTTTTAATCCCAGCACTTAGGAGGCAGAGGCAGGCAGATCTCTACGAGTTTGAGGCCAGCCTGGTCTACAGAGAGATTCAAGGACAGCCAAGGCTACACAAAGAAACCCTTTCTTGAAAAAAACAAAAAATAGGGCTGGAGAAATGGTTTAGCGGTTAAGAGCACTGAATGCTCTTTCAGAGGTCCTGAGTTCAATTCTCAGCAACCACATGGTGGCTCACAACTACCTATAATGGGATCCAATGTCTCCTCTTATGGTGTGTTTGAAGACAGCTACAGTGTACTCAGATAAATAAAATAATAAATAATTCTAAAAAAAAAAAAAAAAAGGAGGGCTGGAGAGATGGCACAGTGGTTAAGAGCACCCGACTGCTCTTCCAGACGTCCTGAGTTCAATTTCCACATGATGGCTCACAACCATCTGTAAAGAGATCCGATACCCTCTTCTGGAGTGTCTGAAGACAGCTACAGTGTACTTATATATAATTAAGGGATTTAAAAAAAAAAAAAAAAAAAAGGAGAGGGAAAGGAAAAAAAAACTAAAGTTAAAATAACTACAAAGACAAATTACCTTATAAAGAAACATGAATTTAAACAAAAATCTGATAGTTTCTAAATATTTAAGACTTTATTTTTTAGAGATTATAAAAAGAAAACAGTCTAAGAACGTATACCAAGAAAAGAGAAAAATTCCACGGAGCAAGTCTACTCCATGTATCTCAACTCAAGAAAAACAACTCCTGGAAGGCTCTGTCTGTCTCTGTCTCTGTCTCTGTCTCTGTCTGTCTGTAAGACTTTTCAAGACACAGTTTCTCTGTTAGCTCTAGCTGTCCTGAAACTAGCTCTGTAGGTTGGACTGGCCTCAAACTCAAGAGATCTGCCTGCATCTGCATCCTGGAGTGCTTGGATTAAAGGCGTGTGCTACCACTGACCAGCTGAAGGCTTTTTCTAAGCTGTTCCTATATTAAAGATCACAATCAACAGCACTATGGCAAAAAAAGAGAAACTATATTAAATCTTTTACCCAAAATATTCAGTCTAAAGATTATGTTAGTACACAGGTAACCTGAAAAGAACTAAGAATTCTAGGGAATTATGTGTCTTTTGGAGAAAAGGTATCCCTACATAGTCTAGGCTTGCAATCCCTTGGCATCAGCATCCTAGTTTGAATAGTATAGGTATGCTACCTCAATGGACCTTGTTGTCCCCCCATGCCAGACCAGCATCCCCCACCTCCGAATGTGCACCTGCATGTGTGTGCGAGCGTGTGTGTGTGTGTGAGCGCTCGAGTGCGCGTTTGTGCGTGTTTGTTTTAGGGATTATACCTAGATATGTACAGGTAAGCTATATCCTCAGGCTGAATTATGCCTTTTCATTTAAATGTATGATCATTATTATTGTTATTATTATTATAAAAATAATGTACTATTTTCTTCAAAACTGAGAAGAGTCAACATAGTGCATATCTTACCTCAGCACTAGAGTGGCAGAAGCAGGCAGATCTCTGAGTTCTGGGCCAGTCTGGTCTACACAGTGAGTTCCAGACTATCCAGAGCTACATAGTGAGTTCCTATCTCATAAAAAGATAAGTGCTAGAGAGATGTATCAGCAGATAGAAGCAACTCTTGCCCTTGCAAAAGACCCAGATTTGGATCTCAGAATCCACACAGGAGCTCATAACCATCTTTAACTCCAGTTCCAGGGTGTCTGGCCTTCTTCTGACCCCTGTAGGCACCAGACATTGGCATAATGTACATGAATACATACAGGTAAAACACTCATACAAGCAGTAAATAAATGTAGAAAGCCCAAGCTTGCCCTGGCTTGGTCAAATAAATCTGAAACAGATTTTAAAAAATAAGTAAACCTGAAAAGAAAAAAGTACTAGTTTCTCCAAACGATCAAGCTCTACCAACCCAGGAAAACATTTTGTCATTTGTCTCAAAAGTTCAAGTCCAGGGCTGGAGAGATGGCGCAGTGGTTAAGAGCACCGGCTGCTCGCTCTTACAGAGGTCCTGGGTTTGAGTCCTAGTGGGCAGTGGCTCACAATCATCTGTTAACTACAATTCCAGGTATCCAATGCCTGCTTCTGACCCGAGGGCACCAGGCACAAATGCACAATTGGAGGCATAACATTTACATGTATAAAATATAAATAAATATAAAAAACAGTATTTAAATACATGAAATCAAGAGACCAAGGAAAGGAATATACATTAATTACTTCCATTAAAAAACACACAAAATGGAGTTGGGGATTTAGCTCAGTGGTAGAGTGCTTGCCTAGCAAGCGCAAGGCTCTGGGTTTGGTCCCCAGCTCCGGAAAAACAAACAAACAAACAAAAAACAACAACAAAAAACCACATACACACAAAATAAACCACGGAAAGGGGCAGGCATATGGCTTATGCCTGCAAGCACAGTGCCAGAGAAGCTGAGGCTGAAAAGTGCCTAAGTTTGAGTCCAGCCTGGGCTACATACACCATTAAGTCCTCAAAAACTCCAAACCAGCCAACCAACCAACAGTTTTGTTTGTTTGTTTTTTTTTTTGAGTGAAAAGAACCCCTCCAGCATGCCAGGTGTTATGGCCCGTGCCCTTAATCCGAGGCAGGAATTCCAGGGCAGCCAGGGCTATGCAGAGAAACTCTGTTTTCAAAAATAACACTGCCAAAAAAATCTTCAAAAAGCAAGCCAGCCAAGCAACCAGCCCAGGGTTAACCCTGTCTCTCTTTCTGTGGCGTGCACACATCATTCTTTGTCCTTCTGCTTTCTCTTCACAAACTCTCCTCCTCAAGTCCTTACATGCCTATAGACCTTCAGAAACAAAGTCAATCCAATACTTCCTGTGTTTTCTGTCATACTCTCTAACAGTAAATACTTATTTCACTTATAGTAAGTGCCTTAGTACCCAATGGCCACAGATGAAATGTGCATTTTAAGTATGAGAAAACAAGTGTATTTGCCGCAAAACCTTTGTTAACACAAGTAAAACTTCAAAGTCTAAAATACAATCCAAGATACAATTGTGAATTGAGAATTTCAATCAGTTTTCTGAATTGCTTTTTAAAGATTATTATTACATGGCATGAATGTTTTAACTGCATAGAAATGTGTGTGCTTGATGTCCAAAGCAGAAGAGGATATAGGATACCCTGGAACTTGAGTTATGGATGTCTGTGAGCCACCAGGTGGGCACTGGGAACAAAACCTGGGTCCTCTATTAAGAGCAAACTCTATAAAAACAAGTATTCTTAATGACTGAGTCATCTTCTCAGCTTCATTTATCTGTGTGTTTACATGTATCTGTGAGTATATACATGTGTTTGTGTGCTCAGCCATGTTCCTGGAAGCAGGACGGGACTTTGGCACTGGAGCTACAGATGTTTGTGAGCCGCCTGATATAGGTGCTGAGATCTTGAGCTCTGGTGTGAATCACTGGGCAACAGTCAGGCACTCTTGACTACTGAGCTATCTCTCCAGCCTTTTAGGTAGCTCTTTAATGCTGTGTAACCTCCCAAAGCTGACTAGATGATGGGCCTTGGAGTTTAATGAGGTATTAGCAAGGGAACAGAAAAGCACATTTTCCAGTGTCCTGGGCCCACACACCACTGCATTTTCTTTTAAGTGGGTGACACATTAAATGAAGAGTTTAAAAGCTGAAGAGTACCCTACAAGATGACATAGTGTAGAAATTTGTATTTTGTTTTTAACTATACAGTGTCTTCAAAATAAAATATTTGCAGAAACCTGGAGGGTAGAGCAGTAGGGAAGCTGGGTAGAGGGACTGCCCTGAGTCTGAGCAGGCAACATAAACACCCTGTTTCAACCCACAACAACAACCACAAAAACGTTTATGCAGGAACTCTTAGAACAAAGTTTTTTCCCCTAAGACACCCCAGCAGAGCAGTTATAAAACCATGAACTAAGTCAAACTACTTTTCCTATTTCGGGTAAAGAAACAAAGGTCTCTAAGTGTTAAGTACCTTGTCCTAAGTCATCAAGGTTTTAAGGATGTTTAAGAGTTAGTCCTAGAAATAAGGGTTTATTAATACAGTATCAAATTCTTTAAAGTAAATTTGTACCAATAAAAGAGTTCTTGATGAAAAAGTATTTTGTTACATCTATATTCAAAGATCTATATTCAAAGATAACTTTCCCCTAAGCTGATGGCAAGTGACTTCAGATTCTTGTGGCACACTTAATCAGAGTGATACTTTTTTTTTTTTTTTGGTTCTTTTTTTCGGAGCTGGGGACCGAACCCAGGGCCTTGCGCTTCCTAGGCAAGCGCTCTACCACTGAGCTAAATCCCCAACCCCCAGAGTGATACTTTTGACACACTCCAAGAATTCAAAATTCATTCAGTGCTCCTTTGATTTTATTTATATATATATATTTTTTTCTTTTCTTTTTTTTAAAACTCCAGGTCTTTATGCAAAATTGAGGGTGATTAGAATTCAACTGTCTGAGGGCTGGAGAGATAGCTCAATGGTTAAGACACTGGCTGCGTTTATAGAGGACCCAGGTTCGATTCAGCACCCACATGGTGGCTCACAGCTGTCTGTAACTCCAGTTGCAGAGGATCTGACATTCTCTCCTGGCCTCTGTGGGCACCCGTTGGAGGCAAATCACCCACACACATAAAATAAAAACAGACCTTAAAAAAACAAAACAAAAACAAACAAAACAAAAACCCAGTAACTGAGATCACTTGCAATAAAAAAACAAGAAAATTCTGTTTCTGATAAACATGGAAGACACCAAGTCTTCCCATTTACCATTTTCTCCAAATAGCCCATTCTATCTAAACAAACCTTTTTTCTTACCTGAGAATTTGGCTGGAATGCAGCATGGGGTGTTGAGTGTTTTTGTAAATTTTCTAGCATTAGAGCCTGGTATAAAGAAGAGCAAAAATCAGAAACCAGGAGGGGGAACAAAAAAGCACTCCAGATCTCTACCTCTCCCACAGCCTTTTCACTAAATTACTTAAATATACATTTATACTACATTCCTTTCACAGAGCCTAAAAGCGCTTTATTAATATTGTTCTCATTCATCTTCATAAGTCGCTTAAAGGTAGCCATGGTTACTGCTCCCAAGTATACGGATGTAAAATACAGGCACACAAAGAATCAGTGACCTGGCTATGTCACAAAAAAATCAGCAAAAGTGGCAGAATCAGAACTAGAACCCCTGTTATTGTCTGTAATTTTGACTAGGAGCCACTTTTAAATCTGGTAATACAGGCAAAAAAAATTACAAGTACTCAAACAAGTTTCAAATTACATGAAACCAACACTAGGCTGCTAATTTAGATTTGACTATTATTTGATTTTCAGAACTAAAACTACTTAAATGAACCTGCACAATTTCCATCAGTGTTGACACCCAGACAAATCAAATGTACTAAAAACTTCACCGAGAAACTAACCACAGACCTTGTAACCTGTGGTCTGACCTAATCCACACCCACCCACAAACTGTCAGCTTCGGGATAAGCAACGGTCTGTCAACTCAAAGCCTGAACTGACCGAGTCCCTATCAGTATTATGAGCCACGTACCCTAATGAACTCAAATTACACTAGTCCTTCTCACCTTCCTTCCCTCCATTTACACCAAACCAATACACAGTATGTATACCTCACGACAACAAGCTCATTCTCACTGCTCAAACCGATACAAAATCCCCAGCCTAAAGTAATCTGTCTCACCTCTCGCACCAATATTCACCAAATTCTTATCCAGACTGTTTCTCGATTCCCTATAAATTAGACACCCGTCTCTGACAAGTCCTTCTATCAAGGTTTTCCTTCATCTAAGGTTTTAATCTAGTCAAGCGGACATTTTTTACCCTATCCAAAATGTACTACTGCAGACACAGACACCAACCCCATCCGCCCAACTGTATCCCTAACTCGGACACAGCCCTGCTCGCCCCCTTAAGGCCAGCCACACCGGTGGTTGTAGAGGGATTTAACTCCTTCTGCAGCGCATGCGCCGAAAACACAGACACAAACAAGGAGGGGGTGGGGGAAGAAGGAAGGAGCTTAAGACACTCCGGGAGAGTAGCGCGCACCCTCCCATTTTGGGCTCGCGCCGCTGCCGTTAAGGCGGGAACCGGCGTTATCTCTATTCCAGCGCCAGCCACACCAACCACCGTGCGCGTGGATCTGCAGGCTCGCGCTGGCGGCCTGAGAGAGCTCGCGCCGAGCCCGGACACTGCGCCTGCGCCGCAGCGGAGACTCGTCTCTACCAGGTCCGCTCCCCTCCGACACCTCGGCAACGCTGACTTCTCACCCCTTTGAGCCGCTTGACCAGGGCACTCTTCTGCCCGCTCTTGGCTAGGCCTCGCTGCTCCAGTGCGGCCTTCAGGTCGGTCACCCGCAGAGCCTGAAGAGGCTTCCCGTCCAGAGTCACCTCCTCCAGCTCCGCCATCTTGCGTGAGGTACTCGGGTCCGTCCCGACGGCTTCGGGCATCTTCGGTAATTTCCGCCAACGCCCTTCGAACGTACCGAACTGGCCCCGCCCACTGCCATAGTCTACCCCTCTATTACCGCTCAGAATTCCCCGGGTTCCTCCGGAACTGTTCGGTCGTTTCCGTCTCCACATCGGTACCAATCGGCTTTTTCCATCTGCCTAGCGGCCGGCTCCTCCCATTTTACTTTCAGGTTCGTTTGTTTTCGTCTTGCCGAGGCTTTGAATCGAATCTATTCGGAAGCCCTCGAATCTGGCATACCCATAATCGGAGATATTCGGCTATCTCCGGACTTGAGGGCTGAGGCGCTGGGGCACTTGGGTACTTGGGGCTGGTTCCGGACCGGAAGTGCGTGGGTTACTGGGGCTGGCTGTACTTAGGGTTTTCCGGAAACATGGAAGAGACTCGGGGAATTGGAGCAGGAGCTGAAGCACTCTTGTGATCTCTGGGCGCCCTCCAAGGGGAAAAGGGAGGTAAGAGGAAAAGAAATTTCTCCTAGGCCGGATAAGACTTGGTGTCTGAATGTTTTCTTTTGGGGAACCCTTCTGCTTCCTGGCGAAATCTCTGTGGTCCCCATCCTCTATATCCCAGCCACTCGGTCTAAGAAATGCTTTGTCCTGTGTGGCTAAGGAATAAGAGACCTGCTGCTTCCAAACGTGGGAAAAAGTAGCATTGTGTCTTTGATCTCAGACAGCAAATTTATTAATGACATCGAATTTAAGTTTACAGTGGAAGCCATGTAAAAAAGCCTGGGTAAATAATTCCCTTTCTCTGAAAAAGAGAAGTTTTAGGAGAAACTTCTCCCTGTAGGGCCACTTTGAAACTGGCAGTCACCCTGAACCGGGACTTAGAACTGACGTTTAGGTATTCTTTTCTTCATGGATACAAATTTTCCAACTCGGAGAAGTAAGAACAGGTAGAAATTTAGGTCCTAGAGAGTTGAAGGTTTTCCTTGTTGGAGATACAAACTGTAGGACTAAAGTATTTTGGAATAAGTTGGCTGACACTTGCATCCATGATGCAAAATGAGTGGTACTTGTAGGCATAAAGCTTTAAGGAAAACTGTTGAGAGACACGTGTGCATCCGTATCACACTTTTTAGGTTACCTAAGTCAAGAAAGAAGC